>NC_091449.1:27801247-28101247 GCF_964237555.1 Oryctolagus cuniculus | reverse complement strand
CTGGGTCTGAGTTGGTTTTGCCTTCTTCCTTCTCAAATGTTGTATTCTGACGCAATACAAACAAGAGTTTGGACAGAGTAGCCATTATGAAAGAAAATACAAAAACAAATAGGCATTTGTAGCTTAGAAATCTACAGGTAACATGACCAAGGTGAGTTTTTGTGTTTTGGAAAATCAAATGGAACACTTTGGCTGAGGTGACAGATATCAATAGCCTCTAAACTGAGTTTCACTGCGAATATCAGGTTAATTCAGTCAGAATTCCACAGGCAGTCAGCTGGAGGGGTGGATGAATCCTGCAACAGTTGGTTTCCTTGTGACTAAAAAAGCCCAATATCATTATGGATTCTTGCATTTCTTTGGCTTTTTCTCTTTTTTCTTATTTATCATGGTTTGTAATGAATTTTCTGATGTGAGCTTTGGTTTTGAGGCTGGCATATTGAGTTCAGGGCACAAGAGGAAGGTTCTTTTTCAATCAGGGCACAGCTGTTGGCTTGCTCCAATTCTGGCTTGCTGTCATTGTTTTGGGTGCCTCAGCTGATTTGCAGTTTCTTCAGCAGCAATTTCCTAAATGTTTTATGGGTCTGAGTTGGTTTTGCCTTCTACCTTCCCAAATTTTGTATTCTGATGCAATACAAGCAGAGTTTGGACAGAGTAGCCATTATGAAAGAAAAAAAAAAAAACACAGCAAATTGCCCTTTCAGGATTAGAATTCTACAGGCAACACGACCAATATGAGTTTCTGTGTTTTGGAAAATGACATGGAACCGTTCTGCTGAGGGGACAGATTCTAATTCCCTCCAAATACAGTATGAGTGAGATTTTGAGGTGAATTCAATCAGAATTCCAAAGTCAGTCTATGGAAGGGGGGATGAATGTTGAAACAGGCAATTTCCTTTTGTCTAAATCCAGCCAAATATCACAAAGGACTCTTGCATTTCCTTGGCTCTTTCACATTTCCCTTATTTATCAAGGTTTGAAATGAAATTTCTGATGTGAGCTTTGGTTTTAAGGCTGCAATATGGAGTTCAGGGCACCGGAGGAGTGGCCTTTTTCAAATAGTGTACAGCTGTTGGCTTGCTCCACTTCTGGCTTGCTGTCATTGTTTTGGGTGCCTCAGCTGACTTCAGCTTTCCTGAGTGGCAATTTCCTAAATGTTTTCTGGGTCTGAATTGGTTTTGCCTTCTTCCTTCCCAAATTTCGCATTCTGACACAATGCAAACAAGAGTTTGGACAGAGTAGCCATTATGAAATAAAAAACACAACAAAAGGTGTTCGAAGCATATAAATCTACAGGTAACAGGACCAAGGTGAGTTTTTGTGTTTTGGAAAATCAAATGGATCACTTTGGCTGAGGTGACAGATATTAATTGCCTCCAAACTGAGTTTCACTGCGATTTTCAGGTTAATTCACTCAGAATTCCACAGGCAGTCAGCTGGAGGGGTGGATGCATCTGGGAACAGCCGGTTTCCTTGTGACTGAATCAAGCCCAATATCATTATGGATTCTTGCATTTCTTTGGCTTTTTTCTGATTTTCCTTATTCATCATGGTTTGTAATGAATTTTCTGATGTGAGCTTTGGTTTTGAGGCTGCAATATGGAGTTCATGGCACAAGAGGAAGGTTCTTTTTCAATCAGGGCACAGCTGTTGGCTTTCTCCAATTCTGGTTGCTGTCATTGTTTTGGGAGCCTCAGCTGATTTGTGGTTTCTTGAGTGGCAATTTCCTTAATGTTTTCTGGGTCTGAGTCGGTTTTGCCTTCTTATTCCCATATTTTGTAGTCTGATGCAATACAAGCAAGATTTGGACAGAGTAGCCATTATGAAAGAAAAAAAAAAAAAACACAGAAATTGCCCTTTCAGGATTAGAAATCTACTGGCAACATGATCAAGATTAGTTTCTGTGTTTTGGAAAATGACATGGAACCCTTCTGCTGAGGGGACAGATTCTAATTCCCTCCAAATTGAGTGTGAGTGCGATTTTGAGGTGAAATCAATCAGAATTCCAAAGTCAGTCAGTGGAAGGGGGGGATGAATCTTTAAACAGCCAGTTTCCTTGTGTCTAAATCCAGCCAAATATCACTAAGAACTCGTGCATTTCTTTGGCTTTTGTCTCATTTGTCTGATTTATCATGGTTTGTAATGAATTTTCTGATGTGAGCTTTGGTTTTGAGTATGGCATATTGAGTTCAGGGCAATGGATCAATGGTCTTTTTCAAACAGGACACAGCTGTTGGCTTGTTGCAATTCTGGCTTGCTGTCATTGTTTTGCGTGCCTCAGCTGTTTTTGGTTTCTTTAGTGGCAATTTCCTACATGTTTTCTGGGTCTGAGTTGGTTTTGTCTTCTTCCTTCCCAATTTTGTATTCTGACGTAATACAAACAAGAGTTTGGACAGAGTAGCCATTATGAAATAAAAAACACAACAAATAGGCGTTTGAAGCTTATATATGTACAGGTAACACGAGCAAGGTAAGTTTTTGTGTTTTCGAAAATAAAATTGAACACTCTGGCTGAGGTTACAGATATTAATTGCCTCCAAAACCGAGTTTCACTGCGACTTTTTTATTAATTCATTCAGAAACCAAAGACACTCAGTTGGGAGGTGTGGATGAATCTGGAAACAGCCATTTACATGGCCATAATTCAAGCCCAATATCCCTAAGAACTCCTGCATTTCTTTGGCTTTTTTCTCATTTTTCTTATTTATCATGGTTTGTAATGAATTTTCTGATGTGAGCTTTGGTTTTGAGGCTGGCATATTGATTTCAGGGCACAAGCGGAAGGTTCTTTTTCAATCAGGGCACAGCTGTTGGCTTTCTCCAATTCTGGCTTGCTGTCATTGTTGTGGGTTCCTCAGCTGACTTTTTGTTTCTTGAGTGGCAATTTCCTAAATGTTTTCTGGGTCTGAGTTGGTTTTGCCTTCTTCCTTGCCAAATTTTGTATTCTGACGCAATACAAACAAGAGTTTGGAGAGAGTAGCAATTATGAAAGAAAAAACAAAACAAATAGGCATTTGAAGTTTTGAAATCTACAGGTAAGAAGACTAAGGTGAGTTTTTGAGTTTTGGAAAATAAAATGGAACACTTTGGCTGAGGTGACAGATATTAATTGCCTCCAAACCGAGTTTCACTGCGATTTTCAGGTTAATTCAGTCAGAAACCACAGACACTCAGCTGGGAGGTGTGGATGAATCTGGAAACAGCCATTTACATGGCAATAAATCAAGCCCAATATTACTAAGAACTCCTGCATTTCTTTGGCTTTTTCACATTTCCCTTATTTATCATGGTTTGTAATGAATTTTCTGATGTGAGCTTTGGTTTTGAGGCTGGTATATTGAGCTCAGGGCACAAGAGGAAGTTTCTTTTTCAATCAGGGCACAGCTGTTGGCTTGCTCCATTTCTGGCTTGCTGTCATTGTTTTGTTTGCCTCAGTCGATTTGTGGTTTCTTGAGCGGCAATTTCCTAAATGTTTTCTGGGTCTGAGTCGGTTTTGCCTTCTTATTCCCCAATTTTGTATTCTGATGGAATACAAGCAAGATTTTGGAGAGTAGCCATTATGAAAGAAAAAAAAAAAAACCACAGCGCATTGCCCTTTCAGGATTAGAAATCTACAGGCAACTCGACCAAGATGAGTTTCTGTGTTTTGGAAAATGACATGGAACCCTTCTGCTGAGGGGACAGATTCTAATTCCCTCCAAATTGAGTGTGAGTGCGATTTTCAGGTGAATTCAATCAGAATTCCAAAGTCAGTCTGTGGAAGGGGGGGATGAATCTTTAAGCAGCCAGTTTCCTTCTGTCTAAATCCAGCCAAATATCACAAAGTACTCTTGCATTTCTTTGGCTTTTTCACATTTCCCTCATTTATCATGGTTTGTAATGAATTTTCTGATGTGAGCGTTGGTTTTGAGGCTGCAATATGGAGTTCAGGGCACTGGAGGAATGGTCTTTTTCAACCAGGGCACAGTTGTTGCCTTGCTCCCATTTTGCCTTGCTGTCATTGTTTTGGGTGCCTCAGCTGACTTTTGGTTTCTTGAGCGGCAATTCCTAAATGTTTTCTGGGTCTGAATTGGTTTTGGCTTCTTCCTTCCCATATTTTGTATTCTGACGCAATAAAAACAAGAGTTTGGGCAGAGTAGTCATAATGAAATAAAGAACACAACAAATAGGTGTTTGAAGCTTAGAAATCTACAGGTAATTCAACCAAGGTGAGTTTTTGTGTTTTGGAAAATCAAATGGAACACTTTGGCTGAGGTGACAGATATTAATTGCCTCCAAACCGAGTTTCACTACGATTTTCGTGTTAATTCGGATAGAAACCACAGACACTCAGCTGGGAGGTGTTGATTAATCTGGAAACAGCCATTAACAAGGGAATAAATCAAGCCCAACATCACTAAGAACTCCTGCACTTCTTTGGCTTTTTTCTCATTTTTCTTATTTATGATGGTTTGTAATGAATTTTCTGATGTGAGCTTTGGTTTTGAGGCTGGCATATTGAGTTCAGGGCACAAGAGGAAGGTTCTTTTTCAATCAGGGCACAGCTGTTGGCTTGCTCCAATTCTGGCTTGCTGTCATTGTTTTGGGTGCCTCAGCTGATTTGTGGTTTCTTGAGCGGCAATTTCCTTCATGTTTTTTGGGTCTGAGTCGGTTTTGCCTTCTTATCCCCATATTTTGTATTCTGAGCAATACAAGCAAGATTTGGACAGAGTAGCCATTATGAAAGAAAAAAAAAACACAGAAATTGCCCTTTCAGGATTAGAAATCTACTGGCAACATGATCAAGATTAGTTTCTGTGTTTTGGAATATGACATGGAACCCTTCTGCTGAGGGGACAGATTCTAATTCCCTCCAAATTGAGTGTGAGGGCGATTTTGAGGTGAAATCAATCAGAATTCCAAAGTCAGTCAGTGGAAGGTGTGTATGAATCTTGAAACAGCCAGTTTCCTTGTGTCTAAATGCAGCCAAATATCACTAAGAACTCGTGCATTTCTTTGGGTTTTCTCTCATTTTTCTTATTTATCATGGTTTTTAATGAAATTTCTGATGTGAGCTTTGGTTTTGAGGCTGCAATATGTAGTTCAGGGCACAAGAGGAAGGTTCTGTTTCAATCAGGGCACAGCTGTTGGCTTGCTCCAATTCCAGCTTGCTGTCATGGTTTTGGGTGCCTCAGAAGATTCGTGGTTTCTTGAGTGGCAATTCCCTAAATGTTTTCTAGGTCTGAGTTGGATTTGCCTTCTTATTCCCAAATTTTGTATTCTGATGCGATACAAACAAGAGTTTGAACAGAGTAGCCATTATGAAATAAAAAACACAACAAATAGGCGTTTGAAGCTTGGAAATGTACAGGTAACACAACCAAGGTGAGTTTTTGTGTTTTGGAAAATCAAATGGAACACTTTGGCTGAGGTGAAAGATATATATTGCCTCCAAACTGAGTTTCACTGCGATTTTCAGGTGAATTCACTCAGAATTCCACAGGCAGTCAGCTGGAGGGGTGGATGAATCCGGGAACAGCCCGTATCCTTGCGACTAAATGAAGCCCAATATCATTATGGGTTCTTGCATTTCCTTGGCTTTTTTCTCCGTTTTCTTATTTATCATGGTTTGTAATGAATTTCCTGATGTGAGCTTTGGTTTTGAGGCTGGAATATGGAGTTCAGTGTACCGGAAGAATGGCCTTTTTCAATCAGGGCACAGCTGTTGGCTTGCTCCAATTCTGGCTTGCTGTCATGGTTTTGGGTGCCTCAGCTGACTTTTGGTTTCTTGAGCGGCAATTTCCTAAACGTTTTCTGAGTCTCATTTGGTTTTGCCTTCTTCTTTCCCAAATTTTGTATTCTGATGCAATACAAGCAAGAGTTTGTTCAGAGTAACCATTATGAAATAAACAACACAAGAAATAGGCGTTTGAAGCTTAGAAATCTATAGGTAACACGACCAAAATGAGTTTTTTTGTTTTGGAAAATTAAATGGAACACTTTGGCTGAGGTGACAGATATTAATTGTCTCCATACCGAATTTCACTGCGATTTTGAGGTTAATTCAGTCAGAATCCCTAGTCACTCAGCTGGGAGTTGTGGATGAATCTGGAAACAGCTGTTTACATAGGAATAAATCAAGCCCAATATCATTATGGATTTTGCGTTTCTTTGGCCTTTTTCTCATTTTTCTTATATATCATGGTTTGTAATGAGTTTTCTGATGTGAGCTTTGGTTTTAAGCTGGCATATTCAGTTCAGGGCACAAGAGGAAGGTTGTTTTTCAATCAGGGCACAGCTGTTGGTTTGCACCAATTCTGGCTTGCTGTCATTATTTTGGGTGCCTCAGCTGATTTGTGGATTCTTGAGTGGCAATATGCTAAATGTTTTCTGGGTCTGAGTTAGTTTTGCCTGCTTATTCCCAAATTTTGTATTCTGATGCAATACAAGCAAGATTTTGACAGAGTAGCCATTATGAAAGAAAAAAAAAACAAAGCAAATTGGCCTTTCATGTTTAGAACTGTACAGGTAGCACAATCAAGATGAGTTTCTGTGTTTTGGAAAATGACTTGGACTCCTGCTGAGGGGACAGATACTAATTTCCTCCAAATTGAGTGTGAGTGCAATTTTGAGATGAATTCAATCAGAATTCCAAAGTCAGTCTGTGGATGGGGGGATGAATCCGGAAACAGCCAGTTTCCTTGTTTCTAAATCCCACCAAGTATCACAAAGGACTCTTGCATTTCTTTGGCTTTTTCACATTTCCCTTATTTATCATGGTTTGTAATGAAATTTCTGATGTGAGCTTTGGTTTTGAGGTTGCAATGTAGAGTTCAGGGCACCGGAGGAATGGTCTGTTTCAAACAGGGTACAGATGTTGGCTTGCTCCAATTCTGGCTTGCTGTCATTGTTTTGGGAGCCTCAGCTGACTTTTGGTTTCTTGAGCGGCAATGTCCTAAATGTTTTCTGGGACTGAGTTGGTTTTGCCTTCTTCCTTCCCAAATTTTGTATTCTGACACGATACAAACAAGAGTTTGGGCAGAGTAGTCATTATGAAATAAAAAACACAACAAATAGTCGTTTGAAACTTATAAGTCTACTCGTAACACGACCAAGGTGAGTTCTTGTGTTTTGGAAAATTAAATGGAACACTTTGGCTGAGGTGACAGATATTAATTGCCTACAAGCTGAGTTTCACTGCGATTTTCAGGTTAATTCAGTGAGAATTCCACAGGCAGTCAGCTGGAGGGGGGGATGAATCCTGGAACAGCCGGTTTCCTTGCGACTAAATGCAGCCAAATATCAGAAAGGACTCTTGCATTTCTTTGGCTTTTTTCTCATTTTTCGGATTTATCATGCTTTGTAATGAATTTTCTGATGTGAGATTTGGTTTTGAGGCTGCAATATGGAGTTCAGGGCACAAGAGGAAGGTTTTTTTTTTTTAAACAGGGCACAGCTCTTGGCTTGCTCCAATTCTGGCTTGCTGTCTTGTTTTGCATGCCTCAGCTCAATTTTGGTTTGTTGAGTGGCAATTTCCTAAATGTTTTCTGGGTCTGAGTTGGTTTTGCCTTCTTCCTTCCCAAATTTTGTATTCTGTCGCATTACAAACAAGAGTTTGGACAGAGCAGCCATTATGAAATAAAAAACACAACAAATAGGTGATCGAAGCTTAGAAATCTACAGGTAACATGACCAAGGTGAGGTTTTGTGTTTTGGAAAATCAACTGGAACACTTTGGCTGAGGTGACAGATAGTAATTGCCTCCAAACTGAGTTTCACTGCGATTTTCAGGTGAATTCAGTCAGAATACCACAGGCAGTCAGCTGGAGGGGTGGATGAATCCGGGAACAGCCAGTTTCCTTGCGACTACATCAAGCCCAATATCATTATGGATTCTTGCATTTCTTTGGCTTTTTTCTCCTTTTTCTTGTTTATCATGGTTTGTTATGAATTTTCTGATGTGAGCTTTGGTTTTGAGGCTGCAATATGGACTTCAGGGCACCGGGGGAATGGTCTTTTTAAATCAGGGCACAGCTGTTGGCCAGCTCCAATTCTGGCTTGCTGTCATTGTTTTGGGTGCCTCAGCTGACTTTTGGTTTCTTGAGCAGCAATTTCCTGAATGTTTTCTGGGTCTGAGTTGGTTTTGCAGTCTTCCTTCCCAAAATTCTTTTCTGCTGCCATACAAACAAGAGTTTGGGCTGCGTAGCCATTATGAAATAAAAAAAAAACAAAACAAAACAAATAGGCGTTCGAAGCTTAGAAATCTACAGGTAACACGACCAAGGTTAGTTTTTGTGTTTTGGAAAATCAAATGGAACACTTCGGCTGAGGTGACAGATATTAATTGCCTCCAAACTGAGTTTCACTGCGATTTCCAGGTTAATTCAGTCAGAATTCCAAAGGCAGTCAGCTGGAGGGGTGGATGAATCCGGGAACAGCCCGTTTCCTTGCGACTGAATCAAGCCCAATATCATTATGGATTCTTGCATTTCCTTGGCTTTTTTCTCCGTTTTCTAATTTATCATGGTTTGTAATGAATTTTCTTATGTGAGCTTTGGTTTTAAGGCTGGTATATTGCGTTCAGGGCACAAGGGGAATGGTCTTTTTCAATCAGGGCACAGTTGTTGGCTTGCTCCAATTCTGGCTTGCTGTCATTGTTGGGTTCCTCAGCTGACTTTTGGTTTCTTGAGGGTCAGTTTGCTGAATATTTTCTGGGTCTGAGTTGGTTTTGCCTTCTTCCTTCCCAAATTGTGTATTCTCATGCAATACAAGCAAGATTCTGGACAGTGTAGCCATTATGAAAGAAAACAAAAAACACAGCAAATTGGCCTTTCAGGATTAGAAATCTACAGGCAACATGACCAAGATGAGTTTCTGTGGTTTGGAAAATGACATGGAACCCTTCTGCTGAGGGGACAGATACTAATTCATCCAAATTGAATGTGAGTGGGATTTTGAGGTGAATTCAATCAGAATTCCAAAGTCAGTCTGTGGATGGGGGGATGAATCCGGAAACAGCCAGTTTCCTTGTGTCTAATCCCACCAAATATCACAAAGGACTCTTGCATTTCTTTGGCTTTTTCACATTTCCATTATTTATCATGGTTTGTAATGAAATTTCTGATGTGAATTTGGTTTTGAGGCTGCAATATGGAGTTCATGGCACTAAAAGAATGGTCTTTTTCAAACAGGGCACAGCTGTTGCCCTGCTCCAATTCTGGCATGCTGTCATTGTTTTGGCTGCCTCAGCTGATTTGTGGTTTCTTGAGTGGCAATTTCCTAAATGTTTTCTGGGTCTGAGTTCGTTTTACCTTCTTCCTTCCCAAATTTTCTATTCTGATGCCTTACAAACAAGAGTTTGGGCAGAGTAGCCATTATGAAAGAAAAAACGCAACAAATAGGCATTTAAAGCTTAGAAATCTACAGGTAACATGACCAAGGTGAGGTTTTGTGTTTTGGAAAATCAAATGAAACAATTTGGCTGAGGTGACAGATAGTAATTGCCTCCAAACTGAGTTTCACTGCAATTTTCAGGTTAATTCAGTCAGAATTGCACAGGGAGTCAGCTGGAGGGGTGAATGATCCGGGAACAGCCGGTTTCCTTGCGACTGAATCAAGCCCAATGTCATTATGGATTCTTGCATTTCTTTGGCTTCTTTCTCCGTTTTCTTATTTATCAAGGTTTGTAATGAATTTTCTGATGTGACCTTTGGTTTTGAGGCTGCAATATGGACTTCAGGGCAGAAGAGGATGGTTCTTTTTCAATCAGGAAACACCTCTTTGCTTGATCCAATCTGGTTTAATTTCATTGATTTGGGTACCTCAGCTGACTTTTGCTTTCTTCAGGGGCAATTTCCTAAATGTTTTCTGGGTCTGAGTTGGTTTTGCCTTCTTCCTTCCCAACTGTTGTATTCCGACGCAATACAAACAAGAGTTTGGTTAAAGTAGCCATTATGAAATAAAAAACACAACAGATAGTCGTTTGAAGCTCAGAAATCTACAGGTAACACGACGAAGGTGAGGTTTTGTGTTTTGGAAAATAAAATGGAACACTTTGGTTGTGGAGACAGATATTAATGGCCTCCAAACTGAGTTTCACTGCGATTTTTAGGTTAATTCTCTCAAATTCCACAGGTAGTCAGATGGAGGGGTGGATGAATCTGGAAAGAGCCGATTTCCTTTCGACTGAATCAAGCCAAATATCATTATGGATTCTTGCATTGCTTTGGCTTTTTTCTCTTTTTTCTTATTTATCATGGTTTGTAATGAATTTTCTGATGTGACCTTTGGTTTTGAGGCTGCAATATGGAGTTCAGGGCACTAGACGAAGGTTCTTTCTCAGTCAATGCACAGCTGTTGACTTGCTCTAATTCTGCCTTGCTGTCATTATTTTGGGTGCCTCAGCTCAAATTTGGTTTGTTGAGTGGCAATTTCCTAAATGTTTTCTGGGTCTGAGTTGGTTTTGCCTTCTTCCTTCCCAAATGTTGTATTCTGAGGCAATACAAACAAGAGTTTTGACAGAGTAGCCATTATGAAATAAAAAAAACACAACAAATACGCGTTTGAAGCTTGGAAATCTACAGGTAACACGACCAAGGTGAGTTTTTGTGTTTTGCAAAATCAAATGGAACACTTTGGCTGAGGTGACAGACATTAATTGCCTCCAAAATGAGTTTCACTGCGATTTTCAGGTTAATTCAGTCAGAATTCCACAGGCAGTCAGCTGGAGGGGGGTATGAATCTGGGAAGAGCCAATTTCCTTGTGACTAAATCAAGCAAAATATCATTATGGATTCTTGCATTTCTTTGGCTTTTTTCTCATTTTTCTTATTTATCCGGGTTTGTAATGAATTTTCTGATGTGAGGTTTATTTTGAGGCTGCAATATGGAGTTCTGGGCAGAAGAGGATGGTTGTTTGTAATCAGGGCACACCTCTTTTCTTGCTGCAATCTGGCTTACTGTCATTGGTTTGGGTGCCTCAGCTGACTTTTGGTTTCTTGAGCAGCAATTTCCTTAATGATTTCTGGGTCTGAGTTGGTTTTGCCTTCTTCCTTCCCAAATTTTGTATTCTGACGCAATACAAACAGGAGTTTGGTTAAAGTAGCCATTATGAAATAAAAAAAACACAACAAATAGGCATTTGAAGCTTAGAAATCTACAGGTAATACAACCAAGGTGAGTTTTTGTGTTTTGGAAAATCAAATGGAACACTTTGGCTGAGGTGTCAGATATTAACTGCCTCCAAACTGAGTTTCTCTGCGATTTCCAGGTTAATTCAGTCAGAATTCCACAGGCATTCAGCTGGAGGGATGGAAGAATCCGGGACAACCGGTTTCCTTGCGACTAAATCAAGCCCAATATCATTACGGATTCTTGCATTTCTTTGGCTTTTTTCTCATTTTTCTTATTTACCATGGTTTGTAATGAATTTTCTGATGTGAGCTTTGGTTTTGAGGCTGGAATATGGAGTTCAGGGCAGAAGAGGATGGTTCTTTTTCAAACAGGGCACAGCTGTTGGCCTGCTCCAATTCTGGCTTGCTGTCATTGTTTTGGGTACCTCAGCCGATTTGTGGTTTCTTGATCGGCATTTTCCTAAATGATTTCTGGGTCTGAGTTGGTTTTTCCTTCTTCCTTCCCAAATTTTGTATTCTGAAGGCATACAAACAAGAGTTTGGGCAGAGTACCCATTATGAAATAAAAAACACAACAAATAGGCATTTGAAGCTTAGAAATCTACAGGTAACACGACCAAGGTGAGGTTTTGTGTTTTGGAAAATCAAATGGAACACTTTGGCTGAGGTGACAGATATTAATTGCCTCCAAACTGAGTTTCACTGTTATTTTCAGGTTAATTCAGTCAGAATTCCACAGGCAGTCAGTTGCAGGGGTGGATGAATCCGGGAACAGCCGGTTTCCTAGTGACTAAATCAAGCCCAATATCATTATGGATTTTCCATTTCTCCGGATTTTTTCTCCTTTTTCTTATTTATCATGGTTTGTAATGAATTTTCTGATGTGATCTTCGGTTTTGAGGCTGGCATATTGAGTTCAGGGCACAAGAGGAAGGTTCTTTTTCAATCAGGGCACAGCTTTTGGCTTCCTCAAATTCTGGCTTCTTGTCATTGTTTTGGGTGCCTCAGCTGATTTGTGGTTTCTTATGTGGCAATTTGCGAAATGTTTTCTGGGTCTGAGTCGGTTTTGCCTTCTTGCTTCCCAAATTTTATATTCTGATGCAATACAAGCAAGATTTTGGACAGAGTAGCCATTATAAAATAAAAAACACAACAAATAGGTGTTTGAAGCAAATTGCCTTTTCAGGATTAGAAATCCATAGGCAGCACAACCAAGATGAGATTCTGTGTTTTGGAAAATGACATGGAACGCTTCTACTGAGGTGACAGATTCTAATTCCCTCTAAATTGAGTGTGAGTGTGATTTTGAGGTGAATTCAATCAGAATTCCAAAGTCAGTTTGTGGAAGGGGGAGATGAATCTGGAAAAAGCCAGTTTCTTTGTGTCTAAATCCTGCCAAATATCACAAAGGACTCTTGCATTTCTTTGGCTTTTTCACATTTCCCTTATTTATCATGGTTTGTAATGAATTTTCTGATGTGAGCTTTGGTTTTGAGGGTGCAATATGGAGTTCAGGGCACCGGAGGAATGGTCTTTTTCAAACAGGGCAGAGCTGTTGGCTTGCTCCAATTCTGGCTTGCTGTCATTGTTTTGGGTGACTCAGCTGAAATTTTTTTCTTGAGCTTCCTGCGATTGTCAGGTTAATTCAGTCTGAATTCCACAGGCAGTCAGCTGCAGGGGTGGATGAATACGGGAATAGTAAGTTTCCTTCCAACTAAATCAAGCCCAATATCATTATGGATTCTTGCATTTCTTTGGATTTTTTCACTTTTTTTTATTTATCACGGTTTGTAATGAATTTTCTGATGTGAGCTTTGTTTTTGAGGCTGTAATATGGAGTTCTGGGCACAAGAGGATGGTTCTTTTTCAATCAGGGCACAGCTGTTGGCTTGCTCCACTTCTGGCTTGCTGTCATTGTTTTGGGTGCCTCAGCCGATTTGTGGTTTCTTGTGTGGCAATTTTCCAAATGTTCTCTGGGTCTGAGTTGGCTTTGCCTTCTTCCTTCCCAAATTTTGTATTCTGATGCAATACAAGCAAGATTTTGGACAGAGTAGCCATTATAAAATAAAAAACACAACAAATAGGTGTTTGAAGCTTACAAATCTGCAGGTAACATGACCAAGGTGAGTTTTTGTGTTTTGGAAAATACAATGGAACACTTTGGCTGAGGTGACAGATATTAATGGTCTCCAAACTAGTTTCACTGCGATTTTCAGGTTAATTCAGTTAATTCAGTTTGGATTCCATAGGCTTGCATTTCTTTGGCTTTTTCACATTTCCATTATTTATCATGGTTTGTAATGAATTTTCTGAGATGAGCTTTGGTTGTGAGGCTGCAATATGGAGTTCAGGGTACTGGAGGAATGGTCTTTTTCAAACAGGGCACAGCTGTTGTCTTGCTTCAATTCTGGCTTGCTGTCATTGTTTTGGGTGCCTCAGCTCAATTTTGCTTTGTTGAGCGGCAATTTCCTAAATGTTTCCTGGGTCTGATTTGGTTTAGCTTCCTCCTTCCCAAATTTTTTATTCCGATGCCATACAAACATGACTTTGGGCAGAGTACCGATTATGAAATACAAAACACAACAAATGGGCATCTGAAGCTTAAAAATCTACAGGTTACACGACCAAGGTGAGTTTTTGTGTTTTGGAAAATAAAATGGAACACTTTGGCTGAGATGACAGATATTAACTGCCTCCAAACTGAGTTTCACTGTGATTTTCAGGTTAATTCCGTCAAAATTCCACAGGCAGACAGCTGGAGTGGTGGATTAATCCGGGAACAGCTGGTTTCCTTGGGACTAAATCAAGCCCAATATCATTATGGATTCTTGCATTTCTTTAGCTTTTTTTCTCCTTTTTCTTATTTATCATGGTTTGTCATGAATTTTCTGATGTCATCTTTGGTTTTGAGGCTGGCATATTGAGTTCAGGGCTTAAGAGGAAGGTTCTTTTTCAATCAGGGCACAACTGTTGGCGTTCTCCAATTCTGGCTTGCTGTCATTGTTTTGGGTGCCTCAGCCAATTTCTGGTTTCTTCTGTGGCAATTTCTTAAATGTTTTCGGGGTCTGAGTTGGTTTTGCCTTCTTACTTCCCAAATTTTGTATTCTGATGCCATACAAACAAGAGTTTATACAGAGTAGCCATTCTGAAATAAAAAACACAACAAATTGGCCTTTGATGCTACAGGAAACACGACCAAGGTGAGTTTTTGTGTTTTGGAAAATAAAATGGAACACTTTGGCTGAGGTGACAGTTATTAATTGCCTCCAAACTGAGTTTCACTGCGATTTTCAGGTTAATTCAGTCAGAATTCCACAGGCAGTCAGCTGGAGAGCGGAATGAATCTGGGAAGAGCCAGTTTCCTTGCGACTGAATCAAGCCCAATATCATTACGGATTCTTGCATTTTTTTTTCTCATTTTTCTTGTTTATCATGGTTTGTAATGAATTTTCTGATGTCATCTTTGGTTTTGAGGCTGGCATATGGAGTTCAGGGCACAAGAGGAAGGTTCTTTTTCAATCAGGACACAGTTGTTGGCTTGCTCCAATTCTGGCTTGCTGTCTTTGTTTTGGGTGCCTAAGCTCAATTTTGGTGTGTTGAGCTGCAATTTCCTAAGTGTTTTCTGGTTCTGAGTTGGGTTTGCCTTTTTCCTTCCCAAATTTCGTATTCTGATGCAATACAAACACGAGTTTGGACAGTGTAGCCATTAAGAAATGAAAAACACAACAAATATGTGTTTGAAGCTCAGAAATCTACAGGTAACACGACCAAGGTGAGGTTTTGTGTTTTTGAAAATAAATTGGAACACTTTCGCTGAGGTGACAGATGTTAATTGCCTCCAACTGAGTTTCACTGCGATTCTCAGGTTAATTTAGTCAGAATTCCACAGGCAGTCAGCTGGAGGGGTGGATGAATCCGGGAACAGCAGTTTCCTTGCGACGGAATCCAACCAAATATCATTATAAATTCTTCCATTTCTTTGGTTTTTTTCTCATTTTTCTTATTTATCATGGTTTGTAGTGAATTTTCTGATGTGAGCTTTGGTTTTGAGGCTGGCATATTGAGTTCAGGGAACAAGAGGATGGTACTTTTCAATCAGGGAACAGCTGTTGGTATTCTCCAATTCTGGCTTACTGTCATTGTTTAGGATGCCTCAGCTGATCTGTGGTTCTTGAGCGGCAACATTCAAAGTGTTTTCTGTGTCTGAGTCAGTTTTGCATTCTTCTTTCCCAAATTTTGTATTCTGACACAATACAAACAAGAGTTTTTGCAGAGTAGCCATTATGAAAAAAAAAAAAAAACACATCAAATTACCCTTTCAGGATTAGAAATCTACAGGCAAGACGACCAAGATGAGTTTCTGTGTTTTGGAAAATGACGTGGAACCTTTCTGCTGAGGGGACAGATACTAATTCCCTCGAAAATGAGTGTGAGTGCAATTTTGAGGTGAAATCCATCAGAATTCCAAAGTCAGGCAGTGAAAGGGGCGATGAATCTGGAAACAGCCAGTTTCCTTGTGTCTAAATCCAGCCAAATATCAGTAAAGTACTCTTGCATTTCTTTGGCTTTTTCACATTTCCCTTTTTTATCATGGTTTGTAATGAATTTTCTGATGTGAACTTTGGTTTTGAGGCCGGCATATTGAGTTCAGGGCACAAGAGGATGGTTATTTTTCAATCAGGGCGCAGCTGTTGGCTTGCTCCAATTCTGGCTTGCTTTCATTGTTTTGGGTGTCTCAGCTGACTTTTGGTTTCTTGAGCGACAAATTCCTAAATGTTTTCTGGGTCTGAGTTTGTTTTTCCTCCTTCCTTCCCATATTTTGTATTCTGAAGCAATACAAACAAGAGTTTGGACAGAGTAGCCATTATGAACTAAAAAACACAACAAATAGGCGTTTGAAGCTTAGAAATCCACAGGCTGGCATATTGAGTTCAGGGCACAAGAGGATGGTTCTTTTTCAATCAGGGCACAACTGTTTGTGTGGTACAATTCTGGCTTCAGTCATTGTTTTGGGTGCCTCAGCTGATTTGTGGTTTCTTGAGCAGCAATTTCCTAAATGTTTTCTGGGTCTGAGTTGGTTTTGCCTTCTTCCTTCCCAAATTTTGTATTCTGACGCAATACAAACAAGAGTTTGGACAGAGTAGCCATTATGAAATAAAAAACACAACAAATAGGCTTTTGAAGCTTCAAAATCCACAGGTAACACGACGAAGGTGAGTTTTTGTGTTTTGGAAAATCAAATGGAACACTTTGGCTGAGGTGACACATATTAATTGCATCCAAAGCAAGTTTTACTGTGAATTTCATTTTAATTCAGTCAGAAACCACAGACACTCAGCTGGGACATGTGGATGAATCTGGAAACAGCCATCAATAAGGGAATAAATCAAGCCCAATATTACTAAGAATTCCTGCATATCTTTGGCTTTTTTCTCATTTTTCTTGTTTATCATCGTTTGCAATGAATTTTCTGATGTGAGCTTTGGTTTTGAGGCTGGCATGTTGAGTTCAGGGCACAAGAGGAAGGTTCTTTTTCAATCAGAGCACAGCTGTTGGAGTGCTCCAATTCTGGCTTACTGTCCATGTTTTTGGTGCCTCAGCTGACTTTTGGTTTCTTGAGCGGCAATTTCCTAAATGTTTTCTGGGTCTGAGTTGGTTTTGCCGTCTTCCTTCCCAAATTATGTATTCTGACACAACACAAACAATAGTTTGGACAGAGTAGCCATTATGAAAAAAAACACACACCAAATAGGAGGTTGAAACTTAGACATCTACAGGTAATCCTACCAAGGTGAGTTTTTGTGTTTTAGAAAATAAAATGGAACACTTTGGCTGAGGTGACAGATATTAATTGCCTCCAAACTGAGTTTCACAGTGATTTTCAGGTTAATTCAGTCAGAATTCCACAGGCAGTCAGCTGGGGGGTTGATGAATCTGGAAACAGCCATTTACATGGCAATAAATCAAGCCCAATATTACTAAGAACTCCTGCATTTCTTTGGCTTTTTTCTCATTTTTCTTATTTATCATGGTTTGTAATGAATTTTCTGATGTCAGCTTTGGTTTTGAGGCTGGCATATTGAGTTCAGGGCACAAGAGGAAGGTTCTTTTTCAATCAGGGCACAGCTGTTGGCTTGCTCCAATTCTGGCTTGCTGTCATTGTTTTGGGTGCCTCAGCCGATTTGTGGTTTCTTTAGCGGCAATTTCTTAAATGTTTTCTGGGTCTGAGTCGGTTTTGCCTTCTTATTCCCAAATTTTGTATTCTGATGCAATACAAGCAAGATTTTGACAGAGTAGCCATTATGAAAGAAAAAAAAAAAAACACAGCAAATTGCCCTTTCAGGATTAGATATCTACAGGCAACTCGACCAATATGAGTTTCTGTGTTTTGGAAAATGACATGGAACCCTTCTGCTGAGGGGACAGATTCTCATTCCCTCCAAATTGAGTGTGAGTGCGATTTTGAGGTGAATTCAATCAGAATTCCAAAGTCTGTCTGTGGAAGGGGGGGATGAATCTTTAAACAGCCAGTTTCCTTCTGTGTAAATCCAGCCAAATATCACAAAGAACTCTTGCATTTCTTTGGCTTTTTCACATTTCCCTTATTTATCAAGGTTTGTAATGAATTTTCTGATGTGAGCTTTGGTTTTGAGGCTGCAATATGGAGTTCAGGGCACCGGAGAAATGGTCTTTTTCAACCAGGGCACAGTTGTTGCCTTGCTCCCATTTTGCCTTGCTGTCATTGTTTTGGGTACCTCAGCTGACTTTTGGTTTCTTGAGCGGCAATTCCTAAATGTTTTCTGGGTCTGAATTGGTTTTGACTTCTTCCTTTCCAAATTTTGTATTCTGACGCAATAAAAACAAGAGTTTGGGCAGAGTAGTCATTATGAAATAAACAACACAACAAATAGGTGTTTGAAGCTTAGAAGTCTACAGGTAACTCGACCAAGGTGAGTTTTTGTGTTTTGGAAAATGAAGTGGAACACTTTGGCTGAGGTGACAGATATTAATTGCCTCCAAACTGAGTTTCACTGCGATTTTCGTGTTAATTCAGAAAGAAACCACAGACACTCAGCTGGGAGGTGTGGATTAATCTGGAAACAGCCATTAACAAGGGAATAAATCAAGCCCAACATCACTAAGAACTCCTGCATTTCTTTGGCTTTTTTCTCATTTTTCTTGTTTATCATGGTTTGTTATGAATTTTCTGAGGTGAGCTTTGGTTTTGAGGCTGGCATATTGAGTTCAGGGCACAAGAGGAAGGTTCTTTTTCAATCAGGGCACTGCTGTTGTCTTGCTGCAATTCTGCTTGCAGTCCTTGTTGTGGGTTCCTCAGCTGATTTGTGGATTCTTGTGCTGCAGTTTCCTAAATGTTTTCTGTGTCTGAGTCGGATTTGCCTTCTTATTCCCAAATTTTGTATTGTGACGTAATACAAGCAAGATTTTGGACAGAGTAGCCATTATGAAGGAAAAAAAAAAAAACACAGCAAATTGCCCTTTCAGGATTAGAAATCTACAGGCAACACGACCAAGATATGTTTCTGTGTTTTGAAAAATGACATGGAACCCTTCTGCTGAGGGGACAGATTCTAATTCCCTCCAAATTGAGTGAGAGTGCGATTTTGAGGTGAATTCAGTCAGAATTCCAAAGTCTGTCTGTGGAAGGGGGGGATGAATCCGGGAACAGACAATTTCCTTCTGTCTAAATCCAGCCAAATATCACAAAGGACTCTTGAATTTCTTTGGCTTTCTCAGATTTCCCTTATTTTTCATGGTTTGTAATGAATTTTCTGATGGGAGCTTTGGTTTTGAGGCTGCAATATGGAGTTCTGGGCACTGGATTAATGGTCTTGTTCAATCAGGGCACAGCTGTTGTCTTGCTCCAATTCTGTCTTGCTTTCAAGGTTTTGGGTGTCGCAGCTAATTTGTGGTTTCTTGAGTGGCAATTTCCTAAATGTTTTCTGGGTCTGAGTTGGTTTTGCCTTCTTCCTTCCCAAATTTAGTATTCTGATGCAATGCAAAGAAGAGTTTGTACAGAGTAGTCATTATGAAATAAACAGCACAACAAATAGCGTTTCAAGATTTTAAATCTGCAGGTAACACGACCAAAGTGAGTTTTTTTGTTTTGGAAAATGAAATGGAAAACTTTGGCTGAGGTGACAGATATTAATTGCCTCCAAACCGAGTTTCACTGCGATTTTCGGGTTAATTCTGTGAGAATTCCACAGGCAGTCAGCTTTAGGCGTGGATGAATCTGGGAACTGCTGGCTTCCATGCGACTAAATCAAGCCCAATATCATTATGGATTCTTGCATTTCTTTGGCTTTTTTTCTGATTTTTCTTATTTATCATGGTTTGTAATGAATTTTCTGATGTGACCTTTGGTTTTGAGGCAGCAATATGGAGTTCAGGGCACAAGAGGAAGGTTCTTTTTCAATCAGGGCACAGCTGTTGGCGTGCTCCAATTCTGCTTGCTGTCATTGTTTTGGGTTCCTCAGCTGATTTGTGGATTCTTGTGTTGTAGTTTCCTAAATGTTTTCTGGGTCTGAGTCGGATTTGCCTTCTTATTCCCAAATTTTGTATTCTGACGCAACATACGCAAGATTTTGGACAGAGTAGCCATTATGAAAGAAAAAAAAAAAAAACACAGCAAATTGCCCTTTCAGGATTAGAAATCTATAGGCAACATGACCGGATCAATGGTCTTTTTCAAACAGGACACAGCTGTTGGCTTGTTGCAATTCTGGCTTGCTGTCATTGTTTTGCGTGCCTCAGCTGATTTTGGTTTCTTCAGCGGCAATTTCCTACATGTTTTCTGGGTCTGAGTTGGTTTTGCCTTCTTCCTTCCAAAATTTTGTATTCTGACGTAATACAAACAAGAGTTAGGACAGAGTAGCCATTATGAAATAAAAAACACAACAAATATGTGTTTGAAGCTTATATATGTACAGGTAACACGAGCAAGTAAGTTTTTGTGTTTTCGAAAATAAAATTGAACACTATGGCTGAGGTGACAGATATTAATTGCCTCCAAAACCGAGTTTCACTGCGATTTTTTTGTTAATTCATTCAGAAACCAAAGACACTCAGTTGGGAGGTGTGGATGAATCTGGAAACAGCCGTTTACATGGCCATAATTCAAGCCCAATATCCCTAAAAAATCCTGCATTTCTTTGGCTTTTTTCTCATTTTTCTTATTTATCATGGTTTGTAATGAATTTTCTGATGTGAGCTTTGGTTTTGAGGCTGGCATATTGAATTTTTGTGCACAAGAGGGAGGTTCTTTTTCAATCAGGGCACAGCTGTTGCCTTCCTACAATTCTGGCTGGATGTCATTGTTTTGGGTGCCTCAGCCGATTTGTGGTTTCTTGAGCGGCAATTTCCTAAATGTTTTCTGGGTCTGAGTTGGTTTTGCCTTCTTATTCCCAAATTTTGTATTCTGATGCAATACAAGCAAGATTTTGACAGAGTAGCCATTATGAAAGAAAAAAAAACACAGCAAATTGCCCTTTCAGGATTAGAAATCTACAGGCAACTCGACCAAGATGAGTTTCTGTGTTTTGGAAAATGACATGGAACCCTTCTGCTGAGGGGACAGATTCTAATTCCCTCCAAATTGAGTGTGAGTGCGAATTTGAGGTGAATTCAATCAGAATTCCAAAGTCTGTCTGTGGAAGGGGTGATGAATCTTTAAACAGCCAGTTTCCTTGTGTCTAAATCCAGCCAAATATCACGAAGAACTCGTGCATTTCTTTGGCTTTTGTCTCATTTTTCTGATTTATCATGGTTTGTAATGAATTTTCTGATGTGAGCTTTGGTTTTGAGGCTGGCATATTGAGTTCAGGGCACAAGAGGAAGGTTCTTTTTCAATCAGGGCACAGCTGTTGGCTTGCTCCAATTCCAGCTTGCTGTCATTGTTTTGGATGCCTCAGAATATTTGTGGTTTCTTGAGTGGCAATTCCCTAAATGTTTTCTGGGTCTGAGTAGGATTTGCCTTCTTATTCCCAAATTTTGTATTCTGATGCAATACAAGCAAGATTTTGACAGAGTAGCCATTATGAAAGAAAAAAAAAAAAACATAGCAAATTGCCCTTTCAGGATTAGATATCTACAGGCAACTCGACCAGTATGAGTTTCTGTGTTTTGGAAAATGACATGGAACCCTTCTGCTGAGGGGACAGATTCTCATTCCCTCCAAATTGAGTGTGAGTGCGATTTTGAGGTGAATTCAATCAGAATTCCAAAGTCTGTCTGTGGAAGGGGTGATGAATCTTTAAACAGCCAGTTTCCTTGTGTCTAAATCCAGCCAAATATCACGAAGAACTCGTGCATTTCTTTGGCTTTTGTCTCATTTTTCTGATTTATCATGGTTTGTAATGAATTTTCTGATGTGAGCTTTGGTTTTGAGGCTGGCATATTGAGTTCAGGGCACAAGAGGAAGGTTCTTTTTCAATCAGGGCACAGCTGTTGGCTTGCTCCAATTCCAGCTTGCTGTCATTGTTTTGGATGCCTCAGAATATTTGTGGTTTCTTGAGTGGCAATTCCCTAAATGTTTTCTGGGTCTGAGTAGGATTTGCCTTCTTATTCCCAAATTTTGTATTCTGATGCAATACAAGCAAGATTTTGACAGAGTAGCCATTATGAAAGAAAAAAAAAAAAACATAGCAAATTGCCCTTTCAGGATTAGATATCTACAGGCAACTCGACCAGTATGAGTTTCTGTGTTTTGGAAAATGACATGGAACCCTTCTGCTGAGGGGACAGATTCTCATTCCCTCCAAATTGAGTGTGAGTGCGATTTTGAGGTGAATTCAATCAGAATTCCAAAGTCAGTCTGTGGAAGGGGGGGACGAATCTGGAAACAGTCAGTTTCCTTTTGTATAAATCAAGCCAAATATCACAAAGAACTCTTGCATTTCTTTGGCTTTTTCACATTTCCCTTATTTATCATGGTTTGTTATGAATTTTCTGATGTGAGCTTTGGTTTTGAGGCTGCAATATGGAGTTCAGGGCACAAGTGGAAGGTTCTTTTTCAATCAGGGCACAGCTGTTGGCTTGCTACAATTTTGGCTTGCTGTCATTGCTTTGGGTGCCTCAGCTGATGTTTGGTTTCTTGAGTGGCAATTTCCTAAATGTTTTCTGGGTCTGAGTTGGTTTTGCCTTCTTCCTTCCCACATTTTGTATTCTGACGCAACACAAACAAGTGTTTGGGCAGAGTAGCCATTATGAAATAAAAAACACAACAAAAAGCGTTCGAGCTTACAAATCTACAGGTAACATGAACAAGCTGAGTTTTTGTGTTTTGGAAAATCAAATGGAACACTTTGGCTGAGGTGACAGATATTAATTGCCTCCAAACTGAGGTTCACTGTGATTTTCATGTTAATTCTGTCAGAAACCACAGACAATCAGCTGGGAGGTGTGGATGAATCTGGAAATAGCTGTTATCATGGGAATTAATCAAGCCCAATATCACTAAGAACTCCTGCATTTCTTTGGCTTTTTTCTCATTTTTCTTCTTTATCATGCTTTGTAATGAATTTTCTGATGTGAGCTTTGGTTTCGAGGCTGGAATATGGAGTTCAGGGCATGGGAGGAATGGTCTTTTTCAAAAAAGGCACAGCTGTTGACTTGCTCTAATTCTGTCTTGCTTTCAAGGTTTTGGGTACCTCAGCAGATGTGTTTTCTTGAGCGGCAATTTCGTAAATGTTTTGTGGGTCTGAGTTGGTTTTGCCTTCTTACTTCCCAAATTTTGTATTCTGAGGCAATACACACAAGAGTTTGGACAGAGTAGCCATTATGAAAGAAAAAAACAAAACAAATAGGCATTTGAAGCTTAGAAATCTACAGGTAACACGACCAATGTGAGTTTTTCTGTTTTGGAAAATCAAATGGAACACTTTGGCTGAGGTGACAGATAGTAATTGCCTCCAAACTGAGTTTCACTGCAATTTTTAGGTTAATTCAGTCAGAATTCCACAGTCAGTCAGCTGGATTGGTGGATGAATCCGGGAATAGCCGGTTTCTTTGTGACTAAATCCTACCCAATATCACTAAGAACTGGCGCATTTCTTTGCTCATTTCTCATTTTTCTTATTTATCATGGTTTGTAATGAATTTTCTGATGTGAGCTTTGGTTTTGAGGCTGGCATATTGAGTTCAGGGCACAAGAGGAAGGTTCTTTTTCAATCAGGGCACAGCTGTTGGCTTGCTCCAATTCTTTCTTAGTATCATTGTTTTGGGTGCCTCAGCCAATTTGTGGTTTCTTGAGCGGCAATTTCCTAAATGTTTTCTGAGTCAGAGTTGGTTTTGCCTTCTTCCTTCCCTAATTTTGTAACTGACTCAATACAAACAAGAGTTTGGGCAGAGTAGCCATTATGAAATAAAAACCATAGCAAAAAGAGCTTTGAAGCTTACAAATCTACAGGTAACATGACCAAGGTGAGGTTTTGTGTTTTGGAAAATAACGTGGAACACTTTGGCTGAGGTGACAGATATTAATTGCCTGCAAGCTGAGTTTCACTGTGATTTTCAGGTTAATTCAGTCAGAATTCCACAGGCAGTCAGCTGGAGGGGTGGATGAATCCGGGAACAGCCGGTTTCCTTGCGACTAAATCAAGCCCAATATCATTATGGATTCTTGCATTTCTTTGGCATTTTTCTCCTTTTTCTTATTTATCATGGTTTGTAATGAATTTTCTTATGTGAGCTTTGGTTTTGAGGCTGCAATAAGGAGTTCAGGGCAACAGAGGAATGGTCTTTTTCAAACAGGTCACAGCTGTTGGCCTGCTCCAATTCTGGCTTGCTGTCATTGTTTTGTCCCAAATTTTGCATTCTGACAAAATGCAAACAAGAGTTTGGACAGAGTAGCCATTATGAAATAAAAAAACACAACAAAAGTTGTTCGAAGCATATAAATCTACAGGTAACACGACCAAGGTGAGTTTTTGTGTTTTGGAAAATCAAATGGAACACTTTGGCTGAGGTGACAGATATTAACTGAGTTTCACTGCGATTTTCAAGTTAATTCATTCAGAATTCCACAGGCAGTCAGCGGGAGGGGTGGATGCATCCGCGAACAGCTGGTTTCCTTGTGACTAAATCAACCCCAATATCTTTATGGATTTATCATTTATCATGGTTTGTAATGACTTTTCTGATGTGAGCTTTGGTTTTGAGGCTTCAATATGAAGTTCAGGGCACAAGAGGATGGTTCTTTTTCAATGAGGGCACAGCTGTTGGCTTGCTCCAATTCTGCCTTGCTGTCATTGGTTTGGGTGCCTCAGCCGATTTGTGGTTTCCTCAGTGGCAATTTCCTAAATGTTTACTGGTTCTGAGTTGGTTTTACCTTCTTATTCCCAAATTTTGTATTCTGACACAATGCAAACAATAGTTTGGACAGAGTAGCCATCATGAAATAAAAAACACAACAAATAGGCATTTGAAGCTACAGGTAACACGACCAAGGTGAGTTTTTGTGTTTTGTAAAATCAAATGGAACACTTTGGCTGAGGTGACAGATATTAATAGTCTCCAAACTGAGTTTCACTGCGATTTTCAGGATAATTCAGTCAGAAGTCCACAGGCAGTTAGCTGGAGGGGGGGATGAATCCAGGATCAGCTGGTTTCCTTGTGACTAAATCAAGCCCAATATCATTATGGATTCTTGCATTTCTTTAGCTTTTTTCTCATTTCTCTTATTTATCCTGGTTTGTAATGAATTTTCTGATGTGAGCTTTGGTTTTGAGGCTGGCATGTTGACTTCAAGGCACCAGAGGAATTGTATTTTTCAATGAGGGCACAGCTGTTGGCTTGCTTCAATTCTGCTTTGCTGTCACTTTTTTGGGTCTCTCAGCCGATTTGTGGTTTCTTGAGCGGCAATTTCCTAAATGTTTTTGGGTCTGAGTTGGTTTTGCCTTCTTCCTTCCCAAATGTTGTTTTCTGACGCCATAGAAACAAGAGTTTTGGCAGAGTAGCCATTATGAAATAAAAAACACAACAAGTAGGCATTTGAAGCTACAGGTAACACGACCAAGGTGAGGTTTTGTGTTTTGGAAAATAAAATGGAACACTTTGGCTGAGGTGACAGATATTAATAGTCTCCAAACTGAGTTTCACTGCGATTTTCAGGTTAATTCAGTCAGAAGTCCACAGGCAGTCAGCTGCAGTGGTGGATGAATCTGGGAACAGCCGGTTTCCTTGTGACTAAATCAAGCCCAATATCATTATGGATTCTTGCATTTCTTTGGCTTTTTCACATTTCTCTTATTTATCCTGGTTTGTAATGAATTTTCTGATGTCAGCTTTGGTTTTGAGGCTGGCATATTGAGTTCAGGGCACAAGAGGAAGGTTCTTTTTCAATCAGGGCACAGCTGTTGGCTTGTTCCAATTCTGTCTTGTTTTAAGTTTTTGGGTGCCTCAGCGGTGTTTGGTTTCATGAGAGGCAATTTTCTAAATGTTTTCGGGGTCTGAGTTGGTTTTGCCTTCTTCCTTCCCAAATTTTGTATTCTGACTCAATACAAACAAGAGTTTGGACAGAGTAGCCATTATGAAATTAAAAGCAAAACATTAGGCGTTTGAACCTTAGAAATCAACAGGTAACACGAGCAAGGTGAGTTTTTGTGTTTTGGAAAATGTCATGGAACACTTCTGCTGAGGGGACAGATTCTAATTCCCTCGAAACTGAGTTTCACTTCGATTTCCAGGTTAATTCAGTCAGAATACACATTCACTCAGCTGGGAGGTGTGGATGAATCTGGAAACAGCCGTTTACATGGGAATAAATCAAGCCCAATATCACTAAGAACTCCTGCATTTCTTTGGCTTTTTTCTCATTTTTCTTATTTATCATGGTTTGTAATGACGTTTCTGATGTGAGCTTTGGTTTTGAGGCTGCAATATGGAGTTCAGTGCAAAAGAGAAAGCTTCTTTTTCAATCAGGGCACAGCTGTTGGCTTGCTTAAATTCTGCTTGCTGTCATTGGTTTATGTGCCCCAGCTGATTTGAGGTTTCTTGAGCAGCAATTTCCTAAATGTTTTCTGGGTCTGAGTTGGTTTTGCCTTCTTCCTTCCCAAATTTTGTATTCTGACGCAATACTAACAAGAGTTTGGACAGAGTAGCCATTATGAAATAAAAAACACAACACATAGGCGTTTGAAGCTTATAAATCTACAGGTAACACGAGCAAGGTGAGTTTTTGTGTTTTGGAAAATACTATGGAATACTTTGGCTGAGGTGACAGATATTAATTGCCTCCAAACTGAGTTTCACTGTGATTTTCAGGTTAATTTAGTCAGAAGTCCACAGGCAGTCAGCTGGAGGGTTGGATGAATCCGGGAACATCCGGTCTCCTTGCAACTAAATCAATCCCAATATCATTATGCATTCTTGAATTTCTTTGGCTTTTTTCTCATTTTTCTTGTTCATCATGGTTTGTAATGAATTTTCTGGTGTGATATTTGTTTTTGAGGCTGGCATATTGAGTTCAGGGCTCCGGAGGAATGTACATTTTCAAACAGGGCACAGCTTTTGTCTTGCTCAAATTCTGGCTGGATGTCATTGTTTTGTGTCGCTCAGCCGATTTGTGGATTCTTGAGTGGTAATTTCCTAAATGTTTTCTGGGTCTGAGTTGGTTTTGCCTTCTTATTCCCAAATTTTGTATTCTGATGCAATACAAGGAAGATTTTGGACAGAGTAGCCATTATGAAAGAAAAAAAAAAACACACCAAATTACCCTTTCAGGATTAGAAATCTACAGGCAACATGAGCAAGATGAGTTTCTGTGTTTTGGAAAATGACACTGAACCCTTCTGCTGAGGGGACCGATTCTAATTCCCTCCAAATGGAGTGTGAGTGCGATTTTGAGGTGAATTCAATCAGAATTCCAAAGTCAGTCTGTGGAAGGGGGGGATGAATCTGGAAACAGCCAGTTTCCTTCTGTCTCAATCCAGCCAAATATCACAAAGGACTCTTGCATTTCTTTGGCTTTTTCACATTTCCCTTATTTATCATGATTTGTAATGAATTTTCTGATGTGAGCTTTGGTTTTGAGGCTGGCATATTGAGATCAGGGCACAAGACGAAGGTTCTTTTTCAATCACGGCACAGCTGTTGGCTTGCTCCAATTCTGGCTTGCTGTCCTTGTTTTGGGTGCCTCAGCTGACTTTTGGTGAGTTTTTGTGTTTTGGAAAATAAAATGGAACACTTTGGCTGAGGTGACAGATATTAATTGCCTCCAAACTGAGTTTCACTGCGATGTTCAGGTTAATTCAGTCAGAATTCCACAGGCAGTCGGCTGGAGTGGTGGATGAATTTGGGAACAGCCGGTTTCCTTGCGACTAAATCCAGCCCAATGTCATTATGGATTCTTGCATGTCTTTGTCTATTTTCTCATTTTTCTTATTTGTCATGGTTTGTAATGAATTTGCTGATGTGTTCTTTGGTTTTGAGGCTGCAATATGGAGTTCAGGGAACCTGAGGAATGGTCTTTTTCAATCAGGGAACAGCTGTTGCCTTGCTCCAATTCTGGCTTGCTGTCCTTGGTTTGGGTGCCTCAGCTGATTTGTGGTTTCCTCAGTGGCAATTACCTAAATGTTTACTGATTCTGAGTTGGTTTTGCCTTCTTATTCCCAAATTTTGTATTCTGACACAATGCAAACAAGAGTTTGGACAGAGTAGCCATCATGAAATAAAAAACACAACAAATAAGCATTTGAAGCTACAGGTAACACGACCAAGGTGAGGTTTTGTGTTTTGGAAAATCAAATGGAACACTTTGGCTGAGGTGACAGATATTAATTGCCTCCAAACTGAGTTTCACTGCGATTTTCAAGTTAATTCAGTCAGAATTCCACAGGCAGTCAGCTGGAGGGGTGGATGAATCCAGGAACAGCCGGTTTCCTCGCGACTAAATCCAGCCCTATATCATTATGGATTCTTGCATTTATTTGGCTGTTTTCTGATTTTTCTTATTTGCCATGGTTTGTAATGAATTTTCTGATGTGAGCTTTGGTTTTGAGGCTGGCATATTGAGTTCAAGGCACCAGAAATTGTATTTTTCAATAGGGCACAGCTGTTGGCTTGCATCAATTCTGCTTTGCTGTCATTGTTTTGGGTCCCTCAGCTGATTTGTAGTTTCTTGAGCGGCAATTTCCTAAATGTTTTCTGGGTCTGAGTTGGTTTTGCCTTCTTCCTTCCCAAATTTTGTATTCTGACGCAATACAAACAAGATTTTGGACAGAGTAGCCATTATGAAATAAAAAAACACAACACATAGGCGTTTGAAGCTTATAAATCTACAGGTAACACGACCAAGGTGAGTTTTTGTGTTTTGGAAAATACAATGGAACACTTTGGCTGATGTTATAGATAGTAATTGCCTCCAAACTGAGTTTCACTGCGATTTTCAGGTTAATTTAGTCAGAAGTCCACAGGCAGTCAGCTGGAGGGTTGGATGAATGCGGGAACAGCTGGTTTCCTTGCGACTAAATCAAGCCCAATATCATTATGGATTCTTGCATTTCTTTGGCATTTTTCTCATTTTTCTTATTTATCATGGTTTGTAATGAATTTGCTGATGTATTCTTTGGTTTTGAGGCTGCAATATGGAGTTCAGGGAACCTGAGGAATGGTCTTTTTCAATCAGGGAACAGCTGTTGCCTTGCTCCAATTCTGGCTTGCTGTCATTGGTTTTGGTGCCTCAGCTGATTTGTGGTTTCCTCAGTGGCAATTTCCTAAATGTTTACTGGTTCTGAGTTGGTTTTGCCTTCTTTTTCCCAAATTTTGTATTCTGACACAATGCAAACAAGAGTTTGGACAGAGTAGCCATTAGGAAATAAAAAACACAACAAATAGGCTTTTGAAGCTACAGGTAACACGACCAAGGTGAGGTTTTGTGTTTTGGAAAATCAAATGGAACACTTTGGCTGAGGTGACAGATAGTAATTGCCTCCAAACTGAGTTTTACTGTGATTTTCAGGTTAATTCAGTCAGAATTCCACAGGCAGTCAGCTGGAGGGGTGGATGAATCCAGGAACAGCCGGTTTCCTCGCGACTAAATCCAGCCCTATATCATTATGGATTCTTGCATTTATTTGGCTGTTTTCTGATTTTTCTTATTTGTCATGGTTTGTAATGAATTTTCTGATGTGAGCTTTGGTTTTGAGGCTGGCATATTGAGTTCAAGGCACCAGAAATTGTATTTTTCAATAGGGCACAGCTGTTGGCTTGTTTCAATTCTGCTTTGCTGTCATTGTTTTGGGTCCCTCAGCTGATTTGTAGTTTCTTGAGCGGCAATTTCCTAAATGTTTTCTGGGTCTGAGTTGGTTTTGCCTTCTTCCTTCCCAAATTTTGTATTCTGACGCAATACAAACAAGATTTTGGACAGAGTAGCCATTATGAAATAAAAAAACACAACACATAGGAATTTGAAGCTTATAAATCTACAGGTAACACGACCAAGGTGAGTTTTTGTGTTTTGGAAAATACAATGGAACACTTTGGCTGATGTGACAGATAGTAATTGCCTCCAAACTGAGTTTCACTGGGATTTTCAGGTTAATTTAGTCAGAAGTCCACAGGCAGTCAGCTGGAGGGTTGGATGAATGCGGGAACAGCTGGTTTCCTTGCGACTAATCAAGCCCAATATCATTATGGATGCTTGCATTTCTTTGGCTTTTTTCTCATTTTTCTTATTTATCAAGGTTTGTAATGAATTTTCTGATGTGAGCTTTGGTTTGAGGCTGGCATATTCAGTTCAGGGCACAAGAGGAATGGTCTTTTTCAATCAGGGCACAGCTGTTTGCTTGCTCCAATTCTGGCTTGCTGTTATTGTTGGGTGCCTCAGCTGAGTTTTGGTTTCTTGAGGGTCAGTTTGCTGAATGTTTTCTGGGTCTGAGTTGGTTTTGCCTTCTTCCTTCCCAAATGTCTATTCTGATGCAATACAATCAAGATTTTGGATAGAGTAGCCATTATGAAAGAAAACGAAAAACACAGCAAATTGGCCTTTCAGGATTAGAAATCTACAGGCAACATGACCAAGATGAGTTTCTGTGGTTTGAAAATGACATGGAAACCTTCTGCTGAGGGAACAGATTCTAATTCCATCCTAATTTAGTGTCAGTCTGATTTTACGGAGAATTCAATCAGAATTCCAAAGTCAGTCTGTGGATGGGGGGATGAATCCGGAAACAGCCAGTTTCCTTGTTTCTAAATCCCGCCAAGTATCACAAAGGACTCTTGCATTTCTTTGGCTTTTTTCTCCTTTTTCTTATTTATCATGGTTTGTAATGAATTTTCTGATGTGAGCTTTGGATTTGAGGCCTGCATTTTGAGTTCAGGACACAAGAGGATGGTTCTTTTTCAATCAGGGCACAGCTGTTGACTTGCTCCAATTCTGGCTTGCTGTCTTGTTTTTGGTGTCTCAGCCGATTTGTGCTTTCTGAGCGGCAATTTCCTAAATGTTTTCTGGGTCTGAGTTGGTTTTGCCTTCTTCCTTCCCAAATTTTGTATTCTGACGAAATACAAACAAGAGTTTCGGCAGAGTAGCCATTATGAAAGAAAAAACACAACAAATAGGCGTTTGAAGCTTATACATCTACAGGTAACACGACCAAGGTGAGTTTTTGTGTTTTGGAAAATCAAATGGAACACTTTGGCTGAGGTGACAGATATTAATTGCCTCCAAACTGAGTTTCACTGCGATTTTCAAGTTAATTCATTCAGAATTCCACAGGCAGTCGGCTGGAGGGGTGGATGAATCCGGGAACAGCCGGTTTACTTACGACTAAATCAAGCTTAATATCATTATGGATTCTTGCATTTCTTTGGTTTCTTTCTCCTTTTTCTTATTCATCATGGTTTGTAATGAATTTTCTGATGTGAGCTTTATTTTGAGGATGAAATATGGAGTTCAGGGCAGAAGAGGATGGTTCTTTTTCAATCAGGTCACACCTCTTTGCTTGCTCCAGTCTGGCTTACTGTCATTGGTTTGGGTGCCTCAGCTGAGTTTGGTTTCTTGAGCGGCAATTTCCTAAATGCTTTCTGATCTGAGTTGGTTTTGCCTTCTTCCTTCCCAAATGTTATCTTCTGACGCAATACAAACAAGAGTTTGGACAGAGTAGCCATTATGAAATAAAAAACACAACAAATAGGCGTTTGAAGCTTAGAAATCTACAGGTAACACCACCAAGGTGAGTTTTTGTGTTTTGGAAAATCAAATGGAACACTTTGGCTGAGGTGACAGATATTAATTGCCTCCAAACTGAGTTTCACTGCGATTTTCAGGGTAATTCAGTCAGAATTCCACAGGCAGTCAGCTGTAGGGGTGGATGAATCCGGGAACAGCCAGTTTCCTTGCAACTCAATCAAGCCAAATATCATTATGGATTCTTGCATTTCTTTGGTTTCTTTCTCCTTTTTCTTATTTATCATGGTTTGTAATGAATTTTCTGATGTGAGCTTTGGTTTTGAGGCTGCCATATTGAGTTCAGGGCACTAGAGGAAGGTTCTTTTTCAATCAGGGTACAGCTGTTGACTTGCTCCAATTCTGGCTTGCTGTTATTATTTTGGGTGCCTCAGCTCAATTTTGGTTTGTTGAGTGGCAATTTCCTACATGTTTTCTGGGTCTGAGTTGGTTTTGCCGTCTTCCTACCCAAATGTTGTATTCTGACGCAATACAAACAAGAGTTTGGGCATAGTAGCCATTATGAAATAAAAAACACAACAAATAGGCGTTTGAAGCTTAGAAATCTACAGGTAACACGACCAAGGTGAGTTTTTGTGTTTTGGAAAATAAAATGGAACACTTTGGCTGAGCTGACAGACATTAATTGCCTCAATTCAGGTTAATTCAGTCAGAATTCCACAGGCAGTCGGCTGGAGGGCTGGATGAATCCGGGAACAGCTGGTTTCCTTGCGACTAAATCAAGCCCAATATCATTATAGATTGTTGCATTTCTTTGGCTTTTTTTTTTTCCTTTTTCTTATTTATCAAGGTTTGTAATGAATTTTCTGATGTGAGCTTTGGATTTGAGGCCTGCATTTTGAGTTCAGGACACAAGAGGATGGTTCTTTTTCAATCAGGGCACAGCTGTTGACTTGCTCCAATTCTGGCTTGCTGTCTTGTTTTTGGTGTCTCAGCCGATTTGTGCTTTCTGAGCGGCAATTTCCTAAATGTTTTCTGGGTCTGAGTTGGTTTTGCCTTCTTCCTTCCCAAATTTTGTATTCTGACGAAATACAAACAAGAGTTTCGGCAGAGTAGCCATTATGAAAGAAAAAACACAACAAATAGGCGTTTGAAGCTTATACATCTACAGGTAACACGACCAAGGTGAGTTTTTGTGTTTTGGAAAATCAAATGGAACACTTTGGCTGAGGTGACAGATATTAATTGCCTCCAAACTGAGTTTCACTGCGATTTTCAAGTTAATTCATTCAGAATTCCACAGGCAGTCGGCTGGAGGGGTGGATGAATCCGGGAACAGCCGGTTTACTTACGACTAAATCAAGCTTAATATCATTATGGATTCTTGCATTTCTTTGGTTTCTTTCTCCTTTTTCTTATTCATCATGGTTTGTAATGAATTTTCTGATGTGAGCTTTATTTTGAGGATGAAATATGGAGTTCAGGGCAGAAGAGGATGGTTCTTTTTCAATCAGGTCACACCTCTTTGCTTGCTCCAGTCTGGCTTACTGTCATTGGTTTGGGTGCCTCAGCTGAGTTTGGTTTCTTGAGCGGCAATTTCCTAAATGCTTTCTGATCTGAGTTGGTTTTGCCTTCTTCCTTCCCAAATGTTATCTTCTGACGCAATACAAACAAGAGTTTGGACAGAGTAGCCATTATGAAATAAAAAACACAACAAATAGGCGTTTGAAGCTTAGACACCTACTGGTAACATGACCAAGGTGAGTTTTTGTGTTTTGGAATATAAAATAGAACACTTTGGCTGTGGTGACAGATATTAATTGCCTCCAAACTGAGTTACACTGTGATTTTCAGGTTAATTCAGTCAGAATTCCACAGGCAGTCAGCTGTAGGGGTGGATGAATCCGGGAACAACCGGTTTACTTGTGACTAAATCAAACCTAATATCATTATGGAATCTTCCATTTCTTTGGATTTATTCTCATTTTTCTTATTTATCATGGTTTGTAATGAATTTTCTGATGTGAGCTTTGGTTTTGAGGCTGCAGTATGGAGTTAATTGCAGAAGAGGAAGGATCTTTTTCAAACAGGGCACAGCTCTTTGCTTGCTCCAATTCTGTCTTATTGTCATTTTTTGGGTGCCTCAGCTGACTTTTGCTTTCGTGAGCGGCAATTTCCTAAATGTTTCTGGGTCTGAGTTGCTTTTGCCTTCCTCCTACCCAAATTTTGTATTCTGACACAATACAAACAAGAGTTGGGGCAGAGTAGCCATTATGAAATAAAAAACACAAGAAATCGGCGTTTGAAGCTTAGAAATCTACAGGTAACACCACAAAGGTGAGTTTTTGTGTTTTGGAAAATCAAATGGAACACTTTGGCTGAGGTGACAGATAGTAATTGACTCCAAACTGAGTTTCACTGCGATTTTCAGGTTAATTCCGTCAGAATTCCACAGGCAGTCAGCTGGAGGGGTGGATGAATCCGGGAACAGCCCATTTCCTTGCCACTGAATCAAGCCCAATATCATTATGGATTCTTGCATTTTTTTGGCTTCCTTCTCATTTTTCTTATTTATCATGGTTTGGAATGAATTTTCTTATGTGAGCTTTGGTTTTGTGGCTGCCATATTGAGTTCAGGGCACTAGAGGAAGGTTCTTTTTCAATCAGGGCACAGCTGTTGACTTGCTCCAATTCTGGCTTGCTGTCATTATTTTGGGTGCCTCAGCTCAATTTTGGTTTGTTGAGTGGCAATTTCCTACATGTTTTCTGGGTCTGAGTTGGTTTTGCCTTCTTCTTTCGCAAATGTTGTATTCTGACGCAATACAAACAAGAGTTGGGGCAGAGTAGCCATTATGAAATAAAAAAACACAACAAATAGGCGTTTGAAGCTTAGAAATCTACAGGTAACACGACCAAGGTGAGTTTTTGTGTTTTGGAAAATCAAATGGAACACTTTGGCTGAGGTGACAGATATTAATTGACTCCAAACTGAGTTTCACTGCGATTTTCAGATTAATTCAGTGAGAATTCCCCAAGAAGTCAGCTGGAGGGTGGATGAATCCGGGAACAGCCGGTTTCCTTTCGACTGAATCAAGCCCAATATCATTATGGATTCTTGCATTTCTTTGGATTTTTCTCATTTTTCTTATTTATCATGGTTTGTAATGAATTTTCTGATGTGAGCTTTGAATTTTGGGGCTGGCATATTGAGTTCAGGGCACAAGAGGAAGGTTCTTTTTCAATCAGGGCACAGCTGTTGACTTGCTCCAATTCTGGCTAGCTGTCATTATTTTGGGTGCCTCAGCTCAATTTTGGTTTGTTGAGTGGCAATTACCTAAATGTTTCTAGGTCTGAGTTGGTTTTCCCTTCTTCCTTCCCAAATGTTGTATTCAGACACAATACAAACAAGAGTTGGGGCAGAGTAGCCATTATGAAATAAAAAACACAACAAATCGGCGTTTGAAGCTTATAAATCTACAGGTAACACCACCAAGGTGAGTTTTTGTGTTTTGGAAAATCAAATGGAGCACTTTGGCTGAGGTGACAGATATTAATTGCCTCCAAACTAAGTTTCCCTGGGATTTTCAGGTTAATTCAGTCAGCATTCCACAGGCAGTCAGCTGGAGGGGGGGATGAATCTGGGAGGACCCGATTTCCTTGCAACTAGATCAAGCCCAATATCATTATGGATTCTTGCATTTCTTTGGCTTTTTTCTCCTTTTTCTTATTTATCATGGTTTGTAATGAATTTTCTGATGTGAGCTTTGCTTTTCAGGCTGCAATATGGAGTTCAGGGCACCGGAAGAAGGGTCTTATTCAAACAGGGCACGGATCTTTGCTTGCTCCAATTCTGGCTTACTGTCATTGGTTTGGGTGCCTCAGCTGAGTTTGGTTTCTTGAGCGGCAATTTCCTAAATGTTTTCTGGGTCTGAGTTGGTTTTGCCTTCTTCCTTCCCAAATTTTGTATTCTGACGCAATACAAACAAGAGTTTGGACAGAGTAGCCATTATGAAATAAAAAACACAACAAATACGCATTTGAAGCTTACACATCTACAGGTAACATGACCAAGGTGAGTTTTTGTGTTTTGGAATATAAAATAGAACACTTTGGCTGTGGTGACAGATATTATTTGCCTCCAAACTGAGTTTCACTGTGATTTTCAGGTTAATTCAGTCAGAATTCCACAGGCAGTCAGCTGTAGGGGTGGATGAATCCGTGAACAACCGGTTTCCTTGCGACTAAATCAAGCCTTTTATCATTATGGAATCTTGCATTTCTTTAGATTTATTCTCATTTTTCTTATTTATCATGCTTTGTAATGAATTTTCTGATGTGAGCTTTGCTTTTGAGGCTGACATTTTGAGTTCAGAGCACAAGAGGATGTTTCTTTTTCCATCAGGGCACATTGTTGGCTTGCTCCAATTCTGGCTTGCTGTCATTGTTTTGGGTGCCTCAGCTGAACTTTGGTTTCTTGAGTTGCAATTTCCTAAATTTTTTCTGGGTCTGAGTTGGTTTTGCCTTCCTCCTACCAAAATTTTGTATTCGGACGCAATACAAACAAGAGTTTGGGCAGAGTAGCCATTATGAAATAAAAAACACAACAAATAGGCATTTGAAGCTTATAAATCTACAGGTAACATGAACAAGGTGAGTTTTTGTGTTTTGCAAAATCAAATGGAACACTTTGGCTGAGGTGACAGATATTAATGGATTCCAACCTGAGTTTCACTGCGATTTTCAGATTAATTCAGTGAGAATTCCCCAAGCAGTCAGCTAGAGGGTGGATGAATCCGGGAACTGCCGGTTTCCTTGCGACTGAATCAAGCCCAATATCATTATGGATTCTTGCATTTCTTTGGCTTTTTTCTCCTTTTTTTTTTTTTTTTGATAGCACAGATCCTTTTATTTTTTTTTTTGCATTTGTTTTTTTTTAATTTTTTTTTATCTTTTATTTAATGAATATAAATTTCCAAAGTACGACTTATGGATTACAATGGCTTACCCCCCCATACCGTCCCTCCCACCCACAACCCTCCCCTTTCCCACTCCCTCTCCCCGTCCATTCACATCAAGATTCATTTTCGATTATCTTAATATACAGAAGATCAGCTTAGTATACCTTAAGTAAGGATTTCAACAGTTTGCTCCCACACAGAAACATAAAGTGAAAAATAATAGATGATTTTTTTTTAAATGATGATGAAATCAGAGCAGACCTATTGTCATGTTTAATCCCAGTGAGAGTCAAGTTGGGAATTGATAATTTCTTTCTTTTTTTTTTTTTTTTTTTTACAGAAGATCAGTTTAGTGTACATTAAGTAAAGATTTCAATCGTTTGCACCCCCATAGAAACACAAAGTGAAATATACTGTTTGAGTACTCGTTATAGCATTAAGCCTCAGTGTACAGCACATTAAGGACAGAGATCCTACATGAGGAGTAAGTGCACAGTGACTCCTGTTGTTGACTTTACAAATTGACACTCCTGTTTATGGCATCAGTAATCTCCCTATGCACCAGTCATGAGTTTCCAAGGCTATGGAAGCCCCTTGAGTTCTCCGACTCTTATCTTGTTTAGACACGGTCATAGTCAAAGTGGAGGTTCTCTCCTCCCTTCAGAGAAAGGCACCTCCCTCTTTGAAGACCTGTTCTTTCCACTGGGATCTCACTCACAGAGATCTTTTTGCCAGAGTGTCTTGGCTTTCCATGCCTGAAATACTCTCATGGGCTTTTCAGCCAGATGCGAGTGCCTTTAGGGCTGATTCTGAGGCCAGAGTGCTATTTAGGACATCCGCCATTCTATGAGTCTGCTGAGTATCTCACTTCCCATGTTGGATCACTCTCCCCTTTATTTATTCTATCGGTTAGTGTTAGCAGATACTAGACTTGTTTATGTGCTCCCTTTGACTCTTAGTCCTTTCATTATGATCAATTGTGAACTGAAATTGATCACTTGGAATAGTGAGATGGCATTGGCACATGCCACCTTGATGGGATTGAATTGGAATCCCCTGGTATGTTTCCAACTCTACCAATTGGGGCAAGTCAGCCTGAGCATGCCCCAAATTATACATCTCTTCCCTCTCTTATTCCCACTCTTATGTTTAACAGGGATCACATTTCAGTTAATTTTCAACACTTAAGAATAACTGTGTGATAATTACAGAATTAAACCAGTCATATTAAGTAGAACAGACAAAAAAAAATACTATGAGGGATAATGTATTAAGTTGTCCATTAGCAGTCAGGGCTATGCTGATCAAGTCACCATTTCTCATAGTGTCCATTTCACTTCAGGAGGTTTCCTTTTTGGTGTTCAGTCAGTTGTCACCGATCAGGGAGAACATATGGTATTTGTCCCTTTGGGACTGGCTTACTTCACTCAGCATGATGTGTTCCAGATTCCTCCATTTTGTTGCAAATGACTGGATTTCGTTGTTTCTTACTGCGGTATAGTATTCTAAAGAATACATATCCCATAATTTCTTTATCCAGTCTACCATTGATGGGCATTTAGGTTGGTTCCAGGTCTTGGCTATTGTGAATTGTGCTGCAATAAACATTAGGGTGTAGACCGCTTTTTTGTTTATCAATTTAAACTCCTTTGGGTAAATTCCAAGGAGTGGGATGGCTGGGTCGAACGGTAGGGTTATATTCAGGTTTCTGAGGAATCTCCAGACTGATTTCCATAGTGGCTTGACCAGTTTGCATTCCCACCAACAGTGGGTTAGTGTCCCTTTTTCCCCACATCCTCGCCAGCATCTGTTGTTGGTAGATTTCTGTATGTGAGCCATTCTAACCGGGGTGAGGTGAAACCTCATTGTGCTTTTGATTTGCATTTCCCTGATTGCTAGTGACCTTGAACATTTTTTCATGTGCCTGTTGGCCATTTGGATTTCCTCTTTTGAAAAATGTCTATTGAAGTCCTTGGCCCATCTCTTAAGTGGGTTGTTGGTTTTGTTTTTGTGGAGTTTCTTGATCTCTTTGTAGATTCTGGTTATTAACCCTTTATCTGTTGCATAGTTTGCAAATATTTTTTCCCATTCTGTCGGTTGTCTCTTCACTCTCCTGACTGTTTCTTTTGCAGTACAGAAACTTCTCAATTGGATGCAATCCCAATAGTTGATTTTGGCTTTGACTGTCTGTGCCTCCCGGGTCTTTTCCAGAAATTCTTTGCCTGTGCCAATATCTTGAAGGGTTTCTCCAATGTTCTCTAATAACTTAATGGTGTCAGGACGTAGATTTAGGTCTTTAATCCACGTTGAGTGGATTTTTGTGTAAGGTGTAAGGTAGGGGTCTTGCTTCATGCTTCTGCACGTGGAAATCCAGTTTTCCCAGCACCATTTATTGAATAGACTGTCCTTGCTCCAGGAATTAGTTTTAGATCCTTGATCAAATATAAGTTGGCTGTAGATGTTTGGGTTGATTTCTGGTGTTTCAATTCTGTTCCATTGGTCTATCCATCTGTTTCTGTACCAGTACCATGCTGTTTTGATTACAACTGCCCTGTAGTATGTCCTGAAGTCTGGTATTGTGATGCCTCCGGCTTTGTTTTTGTTGTACAAGATTGCTTTAGCTATTCGAGGTCTCTTGTGCCTCCATATGAATTTCAGCATCATTTTTTCTAGATCTGCGAAGAATGTCTTTGGTATCTTGATTGGGATTGCATTGAATCTATAAATTGCTTTTGGGAGAATGGACATTTTGATGATGTTGATTCTTCCAATCCATGAGCATGGAAGATTTTTCCATTTTTTGGTATCCTCTTCTATTTCTTTCTTTAAGGTTTTGTAATTTTCATCGTAGAGATCTTTAACGTCCTTGGTTAAGTTTATTCCAAGGTATTTGATGGTTTTTGTAGCTATTGTGAATGGGATTGATCTTAGCAGTTCTTTCTCAGTCATGGCATTGCTTGTGTATACAAAGGCTGTTGATTTTTGTGCATTGATTTTATATCCTGCCACTTTGCCAAACTCCTCTATGAGTTCCAATAGTCTCTTAGTAGAGTTCTTTGGATCCTTTAAGTACAGAATCATGTCGTCTGCAAAGAGGGATAGTTTGACTTCTTCCTTCTTGATTTGTATTCCTTTGATTTCTTTTTCTTGTCTGATGGCTCTGGCTAAAACTTCCAGAACTATGTTAAATAGCAGTGGTGAGAGTGGGCATCCCTGCCTGGTGCCAGATTTCAGTGGAAATGCTTCCAACTTTTCCCCATTCAATAGGATGCTGGCTGTGGGTTTTTTATAAATTGCTTTGATTATATTGAGGAATGTTCCTTCTATACCCAATTTGCTTAGAGTTTTCATCATGAAAGGGTGTTGAATTTTATCAAATTCTTTCTCTGCATCAATTGAGATAACCGTATGGTTTTTCTTCTGCAGTCTGTTAATGTGGTGAATCACATTGATTGATTTGCGAATGTTGAACCATCCCTGCATACCAGGGATGAATCCCACTTGGTCTGGGTGGATGATTTTCCTGATGTGTTGTTGTATTCTATTGGCCAGAATTTTATTGAGGATTTTTGCATCTATGTTCATCAGGGATATTGGTCTGTAATTTTCTTTCAGTGCTGCATCTTTCTCTGGCTTAGGGATTAAGGTGATGCTGGCTTCATGGAAAGAATTTGGGAGGATTCCCTCTTTTTCGATTGTTCTGAATAGTTTGAGAAGAAATGGGATTAGTTCTTCTTTAAATGTCTGGTAGAATTCAGCAGTGAATCCATCTGGTCCTGGGCTTTTCTTTGTTGGGAGGGCCTTTATTACTGTTTCAATTTCTGTTTCAGTTATGGGTCTATTTAGGTTTTCGATGTCTTCATGGTTCAATTTTGGTAGATTGCATGTGTCCAGGAATCTATCCATTTCTGATAGGTTTTCCTGTTTGCTGGCATACAGGTCCTTGTAGTAATTTCTGATGATTCTTTTTATTTCTGTGGTGTCTGTTGTTACGTTTCCTTTTTCATCTCTGATTTTATTGATTTGGGTCTTTTCTCTTCTTTTTTTAGTTAGTTGGGCCAATGGGGTGTCAATTTTGTTTATTTTTTCAAAAAACCAGCTTCTCGCTTGGCTGATTTTTTGTAATGTTTTTTTGGATTCAATCCTGTTAATTTCTTCTCTGGTTTTAATTAGTTCTCTTCTCCTACTAGATTTGGGTTTGGTTTGCTGCAGTTTTTCTAGGTCCTTGAGGTGCGCTGAAAGCTCATTTATTTGGTACCTTTCCAATTTCTTGATATAGGCACCTATTGCTATAAATTTGCCTCTCAATATTGCTTTTTCTGTATCCCATAAGTTTTGATATGTTGTGTTGTTGTCTTCATTTACTTCCAGAAAGTTTTTGATTTCTCTTTTGATTTCTTGAATGACCCAGTGTTCATTCAGGAGCATGTTGTTCAGTCTCCATGTGTTTGCATACTTTCTGGGGTTTCCTGAGTTGCTAATTTCCAGCTTCATCCCGCTGTGGTCTGAGAAGCTGCATGGTATGATTCTAATTCTTTTAAATTTGCTGAGACTTGCTTTATGGCCTAGTATGTGATCAATCCTAGAGAAGGTTCCATGCGCTGCTGAGAAGAATGTGAAGTCTGTAGATGTAGGGTTGAAAGTTCTGTAGATATCTGTTAGATCCATTTGGGCAATAGTGTCAATTAAATCTGCTGTTTCCTTGTTGATCTTCTGTCCGGATGATCTGTCTATTTCTGAGAGTGGAGTATTGAAGTCCCCCAGTACTATTGTATTGGAATCTAAATCTCACTTTAAGTCCCTTAACATATCTTTTAAATAGAACGGTGCCCTGTAATTAGGTGCATATACATTTATAATAGTTACATCTTCCTGTTGAATTGAACCCTTAATCATTATATAGTGTCCCTCTTTGTCTCTCTTAACAGTTTTTGTATTAAAGTTTATTTTGTCTGATATTAATAGGGCTACACCTGCTTTTTTTTGGTTTCTGTTGGCATGGAATATCTTTTTCCAACCTTTCACTTTCAGTCTGCATGCCTCTTTGTTAGAGAGATGTGTTTCTTGTAGGCAACAAATAGTTGGGTTGTGTTCTGTGAGCCAGTCAGCCAAACGGTGTCTTTTAACTGAAGAATTCAGACCATTAATGTTCAATGTGACTATTGATATGTAGTGACTTTGCCCTGCCATTTTCCCGGAAATATTTTCTAGTATATGCTTTGAGCTTCCCATGCTCTTTTACTGATAGGTGTTCTTCCTTTCCCTTCTTTCATATTGATGGCCGTGTTTCTGTGTTTCTGAGTGTAGCACATCTTTAAGTATCTTTTGCAGGGCCGGACGAGTGGCCACAAAGTCCTTCAATTTCTGTTTGCTATGAAAGGTCTTTATTTCACCTTCATTCACAAATGAGAGCTTGGCAGGATATAATATTCTGGGCTGGCAATTTTTCTCTCTTAGCACCTGTGCTATGTCTCGCCATTCCCTCCTAGCTTGTAGGGTTTCTGATGAGAAGTCAGCTGTGAGTCTGATTGGAGATCCTCTGAGAGTAATCTGACGTTTCTCTCTTGCACATTTTAGGATCTTTTCTTTATGTTTCACTGTGGTAAGTTTAATTACCACGTGTCGTGGTGAGGATCTCTTTTGGTCATGTTTATTGGGGGTTCTATGAGCTTCCTGTACTAGGATATCTCTGTCCTTCTCCAAACCTGGAAAGTTCTCTGCTAGTATCTCACTAAAAAGGCCTTCCAATCCTTTCTCTCTCTCCATGCCTTCAGGAACTCCTAGAACTCGAATGTTGGTTTTTTTAATAGTATCCTGTAGATTCCCAACAATATTTTTTAGGTTTCTAATTTCCTCTTCTTTTCTTTGGTTTGACTGTATGTTTTCCTGTGCTCTATCTTCTAAGTCCGATATTCTCTCTTCTGCTTCACCCATTCTGTTTTTAAGGCTTTCTAATGTGTTTGTCATTTGATCTATTGAGCTCTTCATTTCATTTTGATTTCTCTTGACTATTACACTTTCCTGTTCTACTGGTTTCTGAGTTTCATTTTGACTCTTCCTTAAAATTTCATTTTCACGAGAGAGATTTTCAATCTTGTCCATTAAGGATTTCTGTAGTTCAAGGATTTGCTTTTGAAAACTTCTAAATGTTCTTATCATAAATTTTTTGAAATCCGTATCTTGCATTTCTTCTATCTCATCATCTTCATACTCTTGGCTTGGGGTGTTTTGCTTATTTGGAGGCATCATAGTGTCATCGTTGATCTTGCTCCCTCTATTTCTGTGTTTGTTACTTGGCATAGTTAATTCTTCTTGTGTCACTGTGCGGTTTTTTCTTTTTTTTTTTTTTTATACTGTGTCTGTGTTAAGTGGACTGCCTGCTGTTGGAGGAGCCTTGGAGGCTTGAGATAGGTGCGGCCTGAGAGCTCTGCCTGGTTCTTCCTGGTTAAGGGTGTGCAAAGGTGACACCCTCAGGTTATGCTTGGTAAATCTCTCTCTTTTTATTTATTTATTTATTTTATTTATTCAGGGGGTAAGTAACACCGCAGGGCAGGGCTGTGCAGAATTGATGGTATTTAGCTTCCAGTCTTTGGCTCCTCTGGACTCCCACTGGGTTGCCTAGGCTACTGAATTGTAGTGACTCAGTTCCTTAACTCTTCCCCATTGATATGTAAATCCAGAGAGGAGGCCTGCTCTTTGTCTCTTGGGAATTCTTCAAGCCTTGCAGCCTTGTAACCTTTGCAAGGTTAGGGGGAAGAGAAACCCCGAAGCTTTTTTTTCCCCTTCTTTCCGGTAGTAAGTTTGCTGCACTTTCCGGCCCCCCTCTAGATTCTGACCCCCGTTTCCCCACCAATGTCTCGGGTTATTGAGCTCACCTCCCCTTCCAGCGCCGATGTGTGGACTCGGTGCCCAGAGCATCCCAAGTCTCCCCGCTATTGTCTGTGTGGCATGCACTCCCCTTGAAGCACTGGCGCACAGACCCTGGGGCTTCTGCAGCTCGGTCCCGCGACTTGGCTTCCCCGCGGTGGGTGACCTTGTTCTCCCAGTAGGTCCTCCGATTCACGGCTGCTCCATCCAGAAGGGTTTCCCCTGCAATTTTTTCTTGGTTCTATTTTCTGCGGCTACCTTAACTCCCCTTTCATTAAACTAAATTTTCCCGGACTATCGGTGCGCGCCCTCAATATTCCGCCATCTTGGCTCCGCCCTCCTGAATCAAGCCAAATAGCATTATGGATTCTTGCATTTCTTTGGCTTTTTTCTCCGTTTTCTTCTTTTTCATGGTTTTAATGAATATTCTGATGTGAGCTTTGGTTTTGAGGCTGCAATATGGAGTTCACAGCCCTGGAAGAATGGTCTTTTGAAAACAGGGCACAGTTGTTGGCTTCCTCCAATTCTGGCTTGCTGTCATTCTTTTGGGTGCCTCAGCTGACTTTTGGTTTCTTGAGCGACAATTTCCTACATGTTTTCTGGGTCTGAGTTGGGTTTGCCTTCTTCCTTACCAAATTTTGTATTCTGACGCCATACAAACAAGAGTTTGGACAGAGTAGCCATTATGAAATAAAAAACACAACAAATAGGCTTTTGAAGCTTAGAAATCAACAGGTAACACGACCAAGGTGAGTTTTTGTGTTTTGGAAAATCAAATGGAACACTTTGGCTGAGGTGACAGATATTAATTGACTCCAAACTGAGTTTCCCTGTGATTTTCAGGTTAATTCAGTCATAATTCCACAGGCAGTCAGCTGGAGGGGTGGATGAGTCCGGGAACAGCCGGATTCCTTGCGACTGAATCAAGCCCAATATCATTATGGATTCTTGCATTTCTTTGGCTTTTTTCTCATTTTTCTGATTTATCATGATTTGTAATGAATTATCTGATGTGAGCTTTGGTTTTGAGGCTGCAATATGGAGTTCACTGCACTGGAAGAATGGTCTTTTTCAAACAGGGCACAGCTGTTGGCTTGCTCCAATTCTGGCTTGCCTTCATTGTTTTGGGTGCCTCAGCTGATTTGTGGTTTCTTGAGCGGCAATTTACTAAATGTTTTCTGGGTCTGAGTTGGATTTGTCGTCTTCCTTCCCAAATTTTCTTTTCTGCTGCCATAGAAACAAGAGTTTGGGCAGAGTAGCCATTATGAAATAAAAAACACAACAAATAGGCGTTTGAAGCATAGAAATCTACAGGTAACACGACCAAGGGGAGTTTTTGTGTTTTGGAAAATAAAATGGAACACTTTGGCTGAGGTGACAGATAGTAATTACCTCAATTCAGGTTAATTCAGTCAGAATTCTACAGGCAGTAGGCTGGAGGGCTGGATGAATCCGGGAACAGCCGGTTTTCTTGCGACTAAATCAAACCCAATATCATTAGGGATTCTTGTATTTCTTTGGCTTTTTTCTCCTTTTTCTTATTTATCATGGTGTGTAATAAATTTTCTGCTGTGAGCTTTGGATTTGAGGCTGGCATTTTGAGTTCAGGGTAGAAGAGGAAGGTTCTTTTTCAAACAGGACACAGCTCTTTGCTTGCTCCAATTCTGGCTTACTATCATTGTTTTGGGTGCCTCAGCAGATTTTTGGTTTGTTGAGTGGCAATTTCCTAAATGTTTTCTGGGTCTGAGTTGGTTTTGCCTTCCTCCTACCCAAATTTTGTATTCTGACAGAGTACAAACAAGAGTTTGGACAGAGTAGCCATTATGAAATAAAAAACAAAACAAATAGGCATTTGCAGCTTTTAAATCTACAGGTAACACGACCAAGGTGAGTTTTTGTGTTTTGGAAAATCAAATGGAACACTTTGGCTGAGGTGACAGATATTAATTGCCTCCAAACTGAGTTTCACTGTGATTTTCAGGTTAATTCAGTCAGAATTCCACAGGCAGTCAGCTGGAGGGGTGGATGAATCCGGGAACAGCCGGTTCCCTTGCCACTGAATCAAGCCCAATATCATTAGGGATTCTTGCATTTCTTTGGCTTTTTTCTCCTTTTTCTTATTTATCATGGTTTGTAATGAATTTTCTGATGTGAGCTTTATTTTGAGGCTGCAATATGGACTTCAGGGCACCGGAGGAATGGTCTTTTTCAAACAGGGCACAGCTGTTGGCCTGCTCCAATTCTGGCTTGCAGTCATTGTTTTGAGTGCCTCAGCCAATTTGTGGTTTCTTGAGCGGCAATTTCCTAAATGTTTTCTGGGTCTCAGTTGGTTTTGCCTTCTTCCTTCCCAAATTTTGCATTCTGACGCAATACAAACAAGAGTTTGGACAGAGTAGCCATTATGAAATAAAAAACACAAGAAATAGCATTTGAAGCTTAGAAATCTAGAAGTAACACGACCAAGGGGAGTTTTTGTGTTTTGGAAAATGAAATGGAACACTTTGGCTGAGGTGACAGATACTAATTGCCTCCAAACTGAGTTTCACTGCCATATTCAGGTTAATTCAGTCAGAATTCCACAGGCAGTCAGCTGCAGGGGTGGATGAATCAGGAACAGCCGGTTCCCTTGCAACTAAATCAAGCCCAATATCATTATGGATTCTTGCATTTCTTTGGCTTTTTTCTCCGTTTTCTTCTTTATCATGGTTTGTTATGAATTTTCTGATGTGAGCTTTGGTTTTGAGGCTGTAATATGGAGTTCAGGGCGCAAGACGAAGGTTCTTTCTCAAACAGGGCACAGCTGTTGGCTTGCTCCAATTCTGGCTTGCTGTCTTTGTTTTGGGTGCCTCAGCTGAATTTTGGATTCTTGAGCGGCAATTTCCTAAATGTTTTCTGGGTCTGAGTTGGTTTTCCCTTCTTCTTTCCCAAATTTTGTATTCTGACGCCATGCAAACAAGAGTTTGGGCAGAGTAGCCATTATGAAATAAAATACACAGCAAATAGTCACTTGAAGATTATAAATCTACAGGTAACACGACCAAGGTGAGTTTTTATGTTTTGGAAAATGAAATGGAACACTTTGGCTGAGGTGACAAATATTAATTACATCCATACTGAGTTTCACTGCGATTTTCAGGTAAATTCAGTCAGAATTCCACAGGCAATCAGCTGGAGGGGTGGATGAATCCGGGAACAGCCGGTTTCCTTGCGACTAAATTAAGCCCAATATCATTATGGATTCTTGCATTTCTTTGGCTTTTTTCTCCTTTTTCTTATTTATCATGGTTAGTAATGAATTTTCTGATGTGAGCTTTAGTTTTGAGGCTGCAATATGGAGTTCAGGGCACCGGGGGAATAGTTTTTTTCAAACAGGGCACAGCTGTTGGCCTGCTCTAATTCTGGCTTGCTGTCATTGTTTTGAGTGCCTTAGCTGAATTTTTTTTTCTTGAGCAACAATTTCCTACATGTTTTCTGGGTCTGAGTTGGTTTTGCCTTCTTCCTTAACTAATTTTGTATTCTGATGCCTTACAAACAAGAGTTTGGGCAGAGTACCCATTAGAATTAAAAAACACAACAAATAGGTGTATGAAGCTGAGAAATCTACAGGTAACACGACCAAGGTGAGTTTTTGTGTTTTGGAAAATAAAATGGTCTGAGGTGACAGATAATAACTGCCTCCAAACTGAGTTTCACTGCGATTTTCAGGTGAATTCAGTCAGAATTCCACAGGCTGTCAGCTGGAGCAATGGATGAATCCGGGAACAGCCCGTTTTCTTGCGACTGAATCAAGCCCAATATCATTATGGATTCTTGCATTTCTTTGGCTTTTTTCTCTGTTTTCTTATTTATCATGGATTGTAATGAATTTTCTGATGTGAGCTTTGGTTTTGAGGCTGCAATATGGAGTTCAGGGCACCAGAGGAAGGTTCTTTTTCAATCAGGGCACAGCTGTTGGCTTGCTGCAATTCTGGCTTGCTGTCATTGTTTTGGGTGCCTCAGCCGATTTGTGGTTCCTTGAGCGGCAATTTCCTAAATGTTTCTGGGTCTGAGTTGGTTTTGCCTTCTTATTCCCAAATTTTGTATTCTGGTGCAATACAATCAAGATTTTGGACAGAGTAGCCATTAGGAAAGAAAAAAAAAAACACAGCAAGTTGCCCTTTCAGGATTAGAAATCTACAGGCAACACGACCAAGTTGAGTTTCTGTGTTTTGGAAAATGACAGGGAACCCTTCTGCTGAGGGAACAGATTCTAATTCCATCCTAATTTCGTGTCAGTCCGATTTTGCGGAGAATTCAATCAGAATTCCAAAGTCAGTCTGTGGTACGGGGGGATGACTGGAAACAGCCAGTTTCAATGTGTCTAAATCCAGCCAAATATCACAAAGGACTCTTGCATTTCTTTGGCTTTTTCACATTTCCCTTATTTATCATGCTTTGTAATGAATTTTCTGATGTGAGATTTGGTTTCAAGGCTGGCGTATTGAGTTCAGGGCACAAGAGGAATGGTCTTTTTAAAATGGGGCACAGCTGTTGGCCTCCTCCAATTCTGGCTTGCTGTCATTGTTTTGAGTGCCTCAGCCGATTTGTGGTTTCTTGAGCGGCAATTTCCTACATGTTTTCTGGGTCTGAGTTGGTTTTGCCGTCTTCCTTCCCAAATTTTGTATTCTGATGCCATACAAACAAGAGTTTGGGCAGAGTAGCCATTATGAAATAAAAAACACAACAAATAAGTGTTTGAAGCTTACAAATCTACAGGTAACATGACCAAGGTGAGTTTTTGTGTTTTGGAAAATCAAATGGAACACTTTGGCTGAGGTGACAGATATTAATTGCCCCCAAACTGAGTTTCACTGCAATTTTCAGGTTAATTCAGTCAGAATTCCACAGGCAGTCAGCTGGAGGGGTGGATGAATCCGGGAACAGCCGGTTTCCTTGCAACTAAATCAAGCCCAATATCATTATGGATTCTTGCATTTCTTTGGCTTTTTTCTCCTTTTTCTTCTTTATCATGGTTAGTAATGAATTTTCTGATGTGAGCTTTGGTTTTGAGGCTGCAATATGGAGTTCAGGGCGCAAGAGGAAGGTTCTTTCTCAAACAGGGCACAGCTGTTGGCCTGCTCCAATTCTGGCTTGCTGTCTTTGTTTTGGGTGCCTCAGCTGACTTTTGGATTCTTGAGCAGCAATTTCCTAAATGTTTTCAGGGTCTCAGTTGGTTTTGCCTTCTTCCTTCCCAAATTTTGTATTCTGACAGAGTACAAACAAGAGTTTGGGCAGAGTAGCCATTATGAAATAAAAAACACAACAAATATGTTTTGAAGCTTAGAAATCTACAGGTAACACGACCATGGTGAGTTTTTGTGTTTTGGAAAATAAAATCGTCTGAGGTGACAGATATTAATTGCCTCCCCACTGAGCTGCTCTGAAATTTTCAGGTGAATTCAGTCAGAATTACACAGGCAGTCAGCTGGAGGGGTGGATATATCAGGGAACAGCCAGTTTCCTTGTGACTAAATCAAGCCCAATATCATTAAGGATTCTTGCATTTCTTTGGCTTTTTTCTCTTTTTTCTTATTTATCATGGTTTGTAATGAATTTTCTGATGTGAGCTTTGGTTTTGAGGATGGCATACTGAAATCTGAGCATAAGAGGAATGCTCATTTTCAAACAGGGCACATCTGTTTGCTTGCTCCAATTCTGGCTTACTGACATTGTTTTGGGTGCCTCAGCCGATTTGTGGTTTCTTGAGCGGCATTTTCCTAAATGTTTTCTGGTCTGAGTTTTTTTTTTTTTTTCCTTCCAAATTTTGTATTCTGACGCAATACAAACAAGAATTTGGACAGAGTAGCCATTATGAAATAAAAAACACAACAAATAGGTGTTTGACGGTTATCCATCTGCAGGTAATACGACCAAGGTAAGTTTTTGTGTTTTGGAAAATAAAATGGAACACTTTGGCTGAGGTGACAGATATTAATTGCCTCCAAACTGAGTTTCACTGCGATTCTCTGGTTAATAAACTCAGAATTCCACAGGCAGACAGCTGGAGGGGTGGATGTATCTGGGAACAGCCGGTTTCCTTGCGACTAAATCAAGCCCAATATCATTATGGATTCTTGCATTTCTTTGGCTTTTTTATCATTTTTCTTATTTTTTATGGTTTGTAATGAATTTTCTGATGTGAGCTTTGGTTTTCAGGCTGCAATATGGAGTTCATGGCACAAGAGGAAGGTTCTATTTCAATCAGGGCACAGCTGTTGTCTTGCACCAATTCTGGCTTGCTGTCATTTTTTTTCGATGCCTCAGCAAATTTGTGGGTTCTTGAGCGGCAATTTCCTAAATGTTTTCTGCGTCTGTGTTGGTTTTTCCTTCTTCCTTCCCAAATTTTGTATTCTGAGGAAATACAAACAAGAGTTTGGACAGAGCTGCCATTATGAAATAAACTCCACAAATAGGCGTTTGAAGCTGAGAAATCTACAGGTAACACTACCAAGGTGAGGTTTTGTGTTTTGGAAAATCAAGTGGAACACTTTGGCTGAGGTGACAGATATTAATTGACTCCAAACTGAGTTTCCCTGCGATTTTCAGGTTAATTCAGTCATAATTCCACAGGCAGTCAGCTGGAGGGGTGGATGAATCCGGGAACAGCCGGATTCCTTGCGACTGAATCAAGCCCAATATCATTATGGATTCTTGCATTTCTTTGGGTTTTTTCTCATTTTTCTTATTTATCATGGTTTGTAATGAATTTTCTGAGGTGAGCTTTGGTTTTGAGGCTGCAATATGGAGTTCAGGACACTGGGGGAATTGTTTTTTCAAACAGCGCACAGCTGTTGGCCTGCTCCAATTCTGGCTTGCTTTCATTGTATTGAGTGCCTCAGCTGAATTTTGGTTTCTTGAGCAACAACTTCCTACATGTTTTCTGCGTCTGAGTTCGTTTTGCCTTCTTCTTAACAAATTTTGTATTCTGATGCCTTACAAACAAGAGTTTGGACAGAGTAGCCATTATGAAATAAAAAACATAACAAATATGTTTTGAAGCTTATAAACCTGCAGGTAACACGACGAAGGTGAGTTTTTGTGTTTTGGAAAATAAAATGGTCTGAGGTGACAGATAATAATTGCCTCCAAGCTGAGTTTCACTGCGATTTTCAGGTGAATTCAGTCAGAATTCCACAGGCTGTCAGCTGGAGGGGTGGATGAATCTGGGAACAGCTGGTTTCCTTGTGAATAATAAGGCCAAATGTCATTATGAATTCTTGCATTTCTTTGGGTTTTTTCTCCGTTTTCTTATTTATCATGGTTTGTAATGAATATTCTGATGTGAGCTTTGGTTTTGTGGCTGCAATATGGAGTTAAGGGCATCGGAGGAATGATCTTTTTCACACAGGGCACAGCTGTTGGCCTGCTTCAATTCTGGCTTGCTGTCATTGTTTTGGGTGCCTCAGCCGATTTGTGGATTCTGAGCGGCAATTTCCTAAATGCTTTCTGGGTCTGAGTTGCTTTTGCCTTCTTCCTTCCCAAATTTTGTATTCTGACGCCATACAAACAAGAGTTTCGGCAGAGTAGCCATTATGAAACAAAAAACTCAACAAATAGGCATTTGAAGCTTATAAATCTACCGGTAACATGACCAAAGTGAGTTTTTGTGTTTTGGAAAATCAAATGGAACACTTTGGCTGAGGTGACAGATATTAATTGCCTCCAAACTGAGCTTCACTGTGATTTTCAGGTTAATTCAGTCAGAATTCCACAGGCAGTCAGCTGGAGGGGTGGATGAATCCGGGAACAGCCGGATTCATTGCGACTAAAACTAGCCGAATATCATTATGGATTCTTGCATTTCTTTGGCTTTTTTATCATTTTTCTTATTTATCATGGTTTGTAATGAATTTTCTGATGTGAGCTTTGGTTTTGAGGCTGCAATATGGAGTTCACGGCACTGGAAGAATGGTCTTTTTCTAACAGGGTTCAGCTGTTGATTTGCTCCAATTCTGGCTTGCCTTCATTGTTTTGGTGCATCAGCTGACTTTCGGTTTCTTGAGTGGCAATTTCCTAAATGTTCTCTGGATCTGAGTTGGTTTTGCCATCTTCCTTCTCAAATTTTCTTTTCTGATGCCATACAAACAAGAGTTTGTGCAGAGTAGCCATTATGATATTAAAAAACACAACAAATAGGCGTTTGAAGTTTTGAAATCTACAGGTAACACGACCAAGGTGAGATTTTGTGTTTTGGAAAATCAAATGGCACACTTTGGCTGAGGTGACAGATATTAATTGCCTCCTAACGGAGTTTCACTGCGATTTCCAGGTGAATTCAGTCAGAATTCCACAGGCAGTCAGGTGGAGGGGTGGATGAATCCGGGAACAGCCGGTTTCCTTGCGACTGAATCAAGGCCAATATCATTATGGATTCTTGCATTTCTTTGGCTTTTTTCTCCGTTTTCTTATTTATCATGGTTTGTAATGAATTTTCTGATGTGAGCTTTGGTTTTGAGGCTGCAATATGGAGTTCAGGGCACTGGAGGAATGGTCTTTTTCAAAGAGGGCACAGCTGTTGGCATGCTCCAATTCTGGCTGGCTGTCATTGTTTTGAGAGCCTCAGCTGATTTGTGGTTTCTTCAGGGGCAATTTGCAAAATGTTTTCTGGGTCTGAGTTGGTTTTGCCTTCTTCCTTCCCAAATTTTGCATTCTGACGCAATACAAACAAGAGTTTCGGCAGAGTAGCCATTATGAAATAAAAAACACAACAAATAGGCGTTTGAAGCTTAGAAATCTACAGGTAACACGACCAAGGTGAGTTTTTGTGTTTTGGAAAATACAATGGAACACTTTGGCTGAGGTGACAGATAGTAATTGCCTCCAAACTGAGTTTCATTGCGATTTTCAGGTTAACTCAGTCAGAATTCCACAGGCTGTAAGCAGGAGGGGTGGATGAATGCAGGAACAGCCGGTTTCCTTGCGACTAAATCAAGGCACATATCATTATGGATTCTTGCATTTCTTTGGCTTTTTTCTCATTTTTCTTATGTGTCATGGTTTGTAATGAATTTTCTGATGTGAGCTTTGGTTTTGAGGTTGCAATATTGAGTTCAGGGCACCGGAGGAATGGTCTTTTTCAAACAGGGCACAGCTGTTGGCTTGCTCCTATTCTGGCTTGCTGTCATTTTTTGGGTGCCTCAGCCGATTTGTGGTTTCTTGAGCGGCAATTTCCTACATGTTTTCTGGGTCTGAGTTGGTTTTGCCTTCTTCATTCTCCAATGTTGTATTCTGACGCCATACAAACAAGAGTTTGGACAGAGTAGACATTATTAAATAAAAAACACAACCAATCGGCGTTTGAAGCTTAGAAATCTACAGGTAACACGACCAAGGTGAGTTTTTGTGTGTTGGGAAATACAATGGAACACTTTGGCTGAGGTGCCAGATATTAATTGCCTCCAAACTGAGTATCCCTGTGATTTTCAGGTTAATTCAGTCAGAATTCCACAGGCAGTCAGCTGGAGGGGTGGATGAATCCGGGAACAGCCGGTTTCCTTGCGACTGAATCAAGCCCAATATCATTATGGATTCTTGCATTTCTTTGGGTTTTTTCTCATTTTTCTTATTTATCATGGTTTGTAATGAATTTTCTGATGTGAGCTTTGGTTTTGAGGCTGCAATATGGAGTTCAGGGTGCAAGAGGAAGGTTCTTTTCAAACAGGGCACAGCTGTTGGCCTGCTCCAAGTCTGGCTTGCAGTCATTGTTTTGGGTGCCTGTGCTGATGTGTGTTTCTTGAGTGGGAATTTGATAAATGTTTTCTGGGTCTGAGTTGGTTTTCCGTCTACCTTCTCAAATTTTGTATTCTGACGCCATGAAAACAAGAGTTTGGGCAGAGTAGCCATTATGAAATAAAAAACACAACAAATAGGCATTTGAAGCTTAGAAATGTACAGGTAACACGACCAAGGTGAGTTTTTCTGTTTTGGAAAATGAAAAGGAACAGTTTGGCTAAGGTGACAGATAGTAATTGCCTCCAAATTGAGTTTCACTGTGATTTTCAGGTTAATTCAGTCAGAATTCCACAGGCAGTCAGCTGGAGGGGTGAATGAAACCAGGAACAGCCGGTTTCCTTGTGATTAAATCAAGCCCAATATCATTATGGATTCTTGCATTTCTTTGTTTTTTTTCTCATTTTTCTTATATATCATGGTTGTAATGAATTTTCTGATGTGAGCTTTGGTTTTGAGGCTGCAATATGGAGTTCATGGCACAAGAGGAAGGTCCTTTTTCATTCAGGGCACAGCTGTTGGCCTGCTCCAATTCTGGCTTGCTGTCATTTCTTTGGGTGCCTCAGTTGACTTTTGGTTTCTTGAGCGGCAATTTACTAAATATTTTCTGGGTCTGAGTTGGTTTTGCCTTCTTCCTTCCCAAATGTTGTATTTTGACGCCATGCAAACAAGAGTTTGGGGAGAGTAGCCATTATGAAATAAAAAACACTACAAATAGGCGTTTGAAGCTTAGAAATTTAGAGGTAACATGACCAAGGTGAGTTTTTGTGTTTTGGAAAATAAAATGGAACACTTTGCCTGAGGTGACAGATACTCATTGCCTCCAAACTGAGTGTCACTGCGATCTTCTGGTTAATTGACTCAAAATTCCACAGGCAGTCAGGTGGAGGGGTGGATGCATACGGGAACAGCCGGTTTCTTTGTGACTAAATCAAGCACAATATCATTATGGATTCTTGCATTTCTTTGGCTTTTTTCTCATTTTTTTTGTTTTTCAGGGTTTGTAATGAATTTTCTGATGTGAGCTTTGGTTTTGAGGATGTAATATGGAGTTCAGGGCACTAGAGGAAGGTTCTTTTTAAAAAAGGGCAAAGCTGTTGGTTTGCTCCAATTCTGGCTTGCTGTTATTATTTTGGTTGCCTCAGCTGAATTTTGGTTTGTTGAGTGGCAATTTCCTAATTGTTTTCTGGGTCTGAGTTGGTTTTGCCGTCTTCCTTCTCAAATTTTCTGGAGGGGTGGATGAATCTGGGAACAGCCGGTTTCCTTGCGACTGAATCAAGCCCAATATCATTATGGATTCTTGTATTTCTTTGGCTTTTTTCTCCTTTTTCTGATTTATCATGGTTTGTAATGAAAATCTGATGTGAGCTTTGTTTTTGAGGCTGGCATATGGAGTTCAGGGTGCAAGAGGAAGGTTCTTTGTCAAAGAGAGCACAGCTGTTGGCCTGCTCCAAGTCTGGCTTGCTGTCATTGTTTTGGGTGCCTCAGCTGATGTGTGTTTCTTGAGCAGCAATTTGCTAAATGTTTTCGGGGTCTGAGTTGGTTTTGCCTTCTTCCTTCCCAAATTTTGTATTCTGACGCCATACAAACAAGAGTTTGTCAGAGTAGCCATTATGAAATAAAAAAACACAACAAATAGGCGTTTGAAGCTTAGAAATGTACAGGTAACATGACCAAGGTGAGTTTTTGTGTTTTGGAAAATCAAATGGAACAGTTTGGCTGAGGTGAAAGATAGTAATTTCCTCCAAACTGAGTTTCACTGCGATATTCAGGTTAATTCAGTCAGAATTCCACAGGCAGTCAGCTGGAGGGGTGAATGAATCCGGGAACAGCAGGTTTCTTTGTGATTCAATCAAGCCCAATATCATTATGGATTCTTGCATTTCTTTGGCTTTTTTCTCCGTTTTCTTATTTATCATGGATTTTAATGAATTTTCTGAGGTGATCTTTTGTTTTGAGGCTGCAATATGGAGTTCAGGGCACCAGAGGAATGGTCTTTTTCAAACATGGCACAGCGGTTGGCCTGCTCCAATTCTGGCTTGCTGTCATTGTTTTGGGTGCCTCAGCTGACTTTTGGTTTCTTGAGCAGCAATTTGCAAAATGTTTTCTGGGTCTGAGTTGGTTTTGCCTTCTTCCTTCCCAAATTTTGCATTCTGACGCAATACAAACAAGAGTTTCGGCAGAGTAGCCATTATGAAATAAAAAACACAACAAATAGGCGTTTGAAGCTTAGAAATCTACAGGTAACACGACCAAGGTGAGTTTTTGTGTTTTGGAAAATACAATGGAACACTTTGGCTGAGGTGACAGATAGTAATTGCCTCCAAACTGAGTTTCATTGCGATTTTCAGGTTAACTCAGTCAGAATTCCACAGGCTGTAAGCAGGAGGGGTGGATGAATGCAGGAACAGCCGGTTTCCTTGCGACTAAATCAAGGCACATATCATTATGGATTCTTGCATTTCTTTGGCTTTTTTCTCATTTTTCTTATGTGTCATGGTTTGTAATGAATTTTCTGATGTGAGCTTTGGTTTTGAGGTTGCAATATTGAGTTCAGGGCACCGGAGGAATGGTCTTTTTCAAACAGGGCACAGCTGTTGGCTTGCTCCTATTCTGGCTTGCTGTCATTTTTTGGGTGCCTCAGCCGATTTGTGGTTTCTTGAGCGGCAATTTCCTACATGTTTTCTGGGTCTGAGTTGGTTTTGCCTTCTTCATTCTCCAATGTTGTATTCTGACGCCATACAAACAAGAGTTTGGACAGAGTAGACATTATTAAATAAAAAACACAACCAATCGGCGTTTGAAGCTTAGAAATCTACAGGTAACACGACCAAGGTGAGTTTTTGTGTGTTGGGAAATACAATGGAACACTTTGGCTGAGGTGCCAGATATTAATTGCCTCCAAACTGAGTATCCCTGTGATTTTCAGGTTAATTCAGTCAGAATTCCACAGGCAGTCAGCTGGAGGGGTGGATGAATCCGGGAACAGCCGGTTTCCTTGCGACTGAATCAAGCCCAATATCATTATGGATTCTTGCATTTCTTTGGGTTTTTTCTCATTTTTCTTATTTATCATGGTTTGTAATGAATTTTCTGATGTGAGCTTTGGTTTTGAGGCTGCAATATGGAGTTCAGGGTGCAAGAGGAAGGTTCTTTTCAAACAGGGCACAGCTGTTGGCCTGCTCCAAGTCTGGCTTGCAGTCATTGTTTTGGGTGCCTGTGCTGATGTGTGTTTCTTGAGTGGGAATTTGATAAATGTTTTCTGGGTCTGAGTTGGTTTTCCGTCTACCTTCTCAAATTTTGTATTCTGACGCCATGAAAACAAGAGTTTGGGCAGAGTAGCCATTATGAAATAAAAAACACAACAAATAGGCATTTGAAGCTTAGAAATGTACAGGTAACACGACCAAGGTGAGTTTTTCTGTTTTGGAAAATGAAAAGGAACAGTTTGGCTAAGGTGACAGATAGTAATTGCCTCCAAATTGAGTTTCACTGTGATTTTCAGGTTAATTCAGTCAGAATTCCACAGGCAGTCAGCTGGAGGGGTGAATGAAACCAGGAACAGCCGGTTTCCTTGTGATTAAATCAAGCCCAATATCATTATGGATTCTTGCATTTCTTTGTTTTTTTTCTCATTTTTCTTATATATCATGGTTGTAATGAATTTTCTGATGTGAGCTTTGGTTTTGAGGCTGCAATATGGAGTTCATGGCACAAGAGGAAGGTCCTTTTTCATTCAGGGCACAGCTGTTGGCCTGCTCCAATTCTGGCTTGCTGTCATTTCTTTGGGTGCCTCAGTTGACTTTTGGTTTCTTGAGCGGCAATTTACTAAATATTTTTCTGGGTCTGAGTTGGTTTTGCCTTCTTCCTTCCCAAATGTTGTATTTTGACGCCATGCAAACAAGAGTTTGGGGAGAGTAGCCATTATGAAATAAAAAACACTACAAATAGGCGTTTGAAGCTTAGAAATTTAGAGGTAACATGACCAAGGTGAGTTTTTGTGTTTTGGAAAATAAAATGGAACACTTTGCCTGAGGTGACAGATACTCATTGCCTCCAAACTGAGTGTCACTGCGATCTTCTGGTTAATTGACTCAAAATTCCACAGGCAGTCAGGTGGAGGGGTGGATGCATACGGGAACAGCCGGTTTCTTTGTGACTAAATCAAGCACAATATCATTATGGATTCTTGCATTTCTTTGGCTTTTTTCTCATTTTTTTTGTTTTTCAGGGTTTGTAATGAATTTTCTGATGTGAGCTTTGGTTTTGAGGATGTAATATGGAGTTCAGGGCACTAGAGGAAGGTTCTTTTTAAAAAAGGGCAAAGCTGTTGGTTTGCTCCAATTCTGGCTTGCTGTTATTATTTTGGTTGCCTCAGCTGAATTTTGGTTTGTTGAGTGGCAATTTCCTAATTGTTTTCTGGGTCTGAGTTGGTTTTGCCGTCTTCCTTCTCAAATTTTCTGGAGGGGTGGATGAATCTGGGAACAGCCGGTTTCCTTGCGACTGAATCAAGCCCAATATCATTATGGATTCTTGTATTTCTTTGGCTTTTTTCTCCTTTTTCTGATTTATCATGGTTTGTAATGAAAATCTGATGTGAGCTTTGTTTTTGAGGCTGGCATATGGAGTTCAGGGTGCAAGAGGAAGGTTCTTTGTCAAAGAGAGCACAGCTGTTGGCCTGCTCCAAGTCTGGCTTGCTGTCATTGTTTTGGGTGCCTCAGCTGATGTGTGTTTCTTGAGCAGCAATTTGCTAAATGTTTTCGGGGTCTGAGTTGGTTTTGCCTTCTTCCTTCCCAAATTTTGTATTCTGACGCCATACAAACAAGAGTTTGTCAGAGTAGCCATTATGAAATAAAAAAACACAACAAATAGGCGTTTGAAGCTTAGAAATGTACAGGTAACATGACCAAGGTGAGTTTTTGTGTTTTGGAAAATCAAATGGAACAGTTTGGCTGAGGTGAAAGATAGTAATTTCCTCCAAACTGAGTTTCACTGCGATATTCAGGTTAATTCAGTCAGAATTCCACAGGCAGTCAGCTGGAGGGGTGAATGAATCCGGGAACAGCAGGTTTCTTTGTGAATCAATCAAGCCCAATATCATTATGGATTCTTGCATTTCTTTGGCTTTTTTCTCCGTTTTCTTATTTATCATGGATTTTAATGAATTTTCTGAGGTGATCTTTTGTTTTGAGGCTGCAATATGGAGTTCAGGGCACCAGAGGAATGGTCTTTTTCAAACATGGCACAGCGGTTGGCCTGCTCCATTTCTGGCTTGCTGTCATTGTTTTGGGTGCCTCAGCTGACTTTTGGTTTCTTGAGCAGCAATTTGCTAAATGTTTTCTGGGTCTGAGTTGGGTTTTCGGTCTTCCTTCCCAAATTTTGTATTCTGATGCCATACAAACAAGAGTTTCGGCAGAGTAGCCATTATGAAATAAAAAACACAACAAATAGGCGTTTGAAGCTTAGAAATCTACAGGTAACACAACCAAGGTTAGGTTTTGTGTTTTGGAAAATCAAATGGAACACTTTGGCTGAGGTGACAGATAGTAATTGCCTGCAAACTGAGTTTCACTGCGATTTTCAGATTAATTCAGTCAGAATTCCACAGGCAGTCAGCTGGAGGGGTGGATGAATCCGGGAACAGCCGTTTTCCTTGAAACTAAATCAAGCCCAATATCATTATGGATTCTTGCATTTCTTTGGCTTTTTTCTCATTTTTCTTATTTATCATGGTTTGTAATGAATTTTCTGATGTGAGCTTTGGTTTTGAGGTTGCAATATTGAGTTCAGGGCACCGGAGGAATGGTCTTTTTCAAACAGGGCACAGCTGTTGGCTTGCTCCTATTCTGGCTTGCTGTCATTTTTTGGGTGCCTCAGCCGATTTGTGGTTTCTTGAGCGGCAATTTCCTACATGTTTTCTGGGTCTGAGTTGGTTTTGCCTTCTTCATTCTCCAATGTTGTATTCTGACGCCATACAAACAAGAGTTTGGACAGAGTAGACATTATTAAATAAACAACACAACCAATCGGCGTTTGAAGCTTAGAAATCTACAGGTAACACGACCAAGGTGAGTTTTTGTGTGTTGGGAAATACAATGGAACACTTTGGCTGAGGTGCCAGATATTAATTGCCTCCAAACTGAGTTTCACTGCGATTATCAGGTTAATTCACTCAGAATTCCACAGGCAGTCAGCTGGAGGGGAGGATGATTCTGGGAACAGCCGGTTTCCTTGCGACTAAATCAAGCCCAATATCATTATGGATTCTTGCATTTCTTTGGCTTTTTTCTCATTTTTCTTATTTATCATGGTTTGTAATCAGTTTTCTGATGTGAGCTTTGGTTTTGAGGTTGCAATATGGAGTTCAGGGCACAAGAGGAAGGTTCTTTTTCAATCAGGGCACAGGTGTTGGCTTGCTCCAATTCTGGCTTGCTATCATAGATTTCAGTGCCTCAGCCGATTTGTGGTTTTGTGAGCAGCAATTTCCTAAATGTTTTCTGGGTCTGAGTTGGTTTTGCCTTCTTCCTTCCCAAATTTTGTATTCTGACGCCATACAAACAAGAGTTTCGGCATAGTAGCCATTATGAAATAAAAAACACAACAAATAGGCATTTGAAGCTTTGAAATCTACAGGTACCACAACCAAGGTAAGTTTTTGTGTTTTGCAAAATCAAATGGAACACTTTGGTTGAGGTGACAGATATTAATTGCCTCCAAACTGAGTTTCACTGTGATTTTCAGGTTAATTCAGTCAGAATTCCACAGGCAGTCAGCTGGAGGGGTGGATGAATCCGGGAACAGCCGGTTTCCTTGTGACTAAATCAAGCCCAATATCATTATGAATCCTTGCATTTCTTTGGCTTTTTTCTCATTTTTCTTATTTATCATGGTTTCTCATGAATTTTTTGATGTCAGCTTTGGTTTTGAGGCTGGCATATTGAGTTCAGGGCACAAGAGGAATGGTCTTTTTCAAACAGGGCACAGCTGTTGGCCTGCTTCAATTCTGGCTTACTGTCATTATTTTGGGTGCCTCAGCCGATTTGTGGTGTCTTGAGCGGCAATTTCCTAAATGTTTTCTGGGTCTGAGTTGGGTTTGCCGTCTACCTTCCCAAATTTTGTATTCTGATGCCATACAAACAAGAGTTTGTCAGAGTAACCATTATGAAATAAAAAAACACAACAAATAGGCTTTTGAAGCTTAGACATCTATAGGTAATACGACCAAGGTGAGTTTTTATGTTTTGGAAAATCAAATGGAACACTTTGGCTGAGGTGACAGATATTAATTGCCTCCCAACTGAGCTTCATTGCGATTTTCAGGTTAATTCAGTCAGAATTCCACAGGCAGTCAGCTGGAGGGGTGGATGAATCCGGGAACGGCCAGTTTCCTTGCGACTAAATCAAGCCCAATATCATTATGGATTCTTGCATTTCTTTGGCTTTTTTCTCATTTTTCTTATGTATCATGGTTTGTAATGAATTTTCTGATGTGACCTTTGGTTTTGAGCCTGCTTTTTTGAGTTCAGGGCACAAGAGAATTGGTCTTTTTCAAACAGGGCACAGCTGTTGGCTTGCTCCAATTCTGGCTTGCTGTCATTGTTTTGGGTGCCTCAGCTAATTTGTGATTTCTTGAGTGCCAATTTCCTAAATATTTTCTGGGTCTGAATCGGTTTTGCTTTCTTATTCTCAAATTTTGTATTCTGATGTAATACAAGCAAGATTTTGGACAGAGTAGCCATTAGGAAAGAAAAAAAAAAACAGAGCAAATTGCCCTTTCGGGAGTAGAAATCTACAGGCACACGACCAAGATGAGTTTCTGTGTTTGGGAAATGACATGGAACCCTTTTCCTGAGGGGACAGATTCTAACTCCCTAACAATTGAGTGTGAGTGCCATTTTGAGGTCAATTCACTCAGAATTCCAAAGTCAGTCTGTGGAAGGGGGCAATGAATCTGGAACCAGCCAGTTTCCTTGTGTCTAAATCCAGCCAAATATCACAAAGGACTCTTGCATTTCTTTGGCTTTTTCACATTTCCCTTATTTATCATAGTTTGTAATGAATTTTGTGATGTGAGCTTTGGTTTTGAGGTGGCAATATTGAGTTCAGGGCACAAGAGGAATGGTCTTTTTCAAACAGGGCACAGCTGTTGGCTTGCACCAATTCTGGCTTCCTGTCATTGTTTTGGGTGCCTCAGCTGATTTGTGGTTTCTTGAGTGGCAATTTCTACATATTTTCTGGGTCTGAGTCAGTTTTGCCTTCTTATTCCCAAATTTTGTATTCTGATGCAATAGAAGCAAGATTTTGGACAGAGTAGCCGTTAGGAAAGAAGAAAAAAACACAGCAAATTGGCCTTTCAGGATTAGAAATCTACAGGCAACACGACCAAGATGAGTTTCTGTGTTTTGGAAAATGAAATGGAACCCTTCTGCTGATGGGACAGATACTAATACCCTCCAAATTGAGTGTGAGTGCGATTTTGAGATGAATTCAATCAGATTCCAAAGTCAGTCTGTGGAAGGGGGACGAATCTGGAAACAGCCAGTTTCCTTGTGTCTAAATCCAGTCAAATATTACAAAGGACTCTTGCATTTTTTTGGTTTTTCCACATTTCCCTTATTTATCATGGTTTGTAATGAATTTTCTGATGTGAGCTTTGGTTTTGAGGCGGCAATATAGAGTTCAGGGCACCGGAGGAATGGTCTTTTTCAAACAGGGCACAGCTGTTGGCTTGCTCCAATTCTGCCTTGCTGTCATTGTTTTGGGTGCCTCAATTGACTTTTGGTTTCTTGAGCGGCAATTTCCTAAATGTTTTCTGGGTCTGAGTTGGTTTTGCCTTCTTCCTTCCCAAATTTTGTATTCTGACACCATACAAACAAGAGTTTGGACAGAGTAGCCATTATGAATTTAAAAAGACAACTAATAGGCATTTGAAGCTTAGAAATTTAGAGGTATCATGACCAAGGTGAGTTTTTGTGTTTTGGAAAATCAAATGGAACACTTTGGCTGAGGTGACAGATATTAATTTCCTCCAAACTGAGTTTCACTGCGATATTCAGGTTAATTCAGTCAGAATTCCACAGGCAGTCAGCTGGAGGGGTGAATGAATCCGGGAACGGCCGGTTTCCCTGCGACTAAATCAAGCCCAATATCATTATGGATTCTTGCATTTCTTTGGTTTTTTTCTCTTTTTTCTTATGTATCATGGTTTGTAATGAATTTTCTGATGTGAGCTTTTGTTTTGAGGTGGCAATATTGCGTTCAGGGCACAAGAGGAATGGTCTTTTTCAATCAGGGCACAGCTGTTGGCTTGCTCCAATTCTGGCTTGCTGTCCTTGTTTTGGGTGCCTCAGCTGACTTTTGGTTTCTTGAGTGGCAATTTCCTACATGTTTTCTGGGTGTGAGTCAGTTTTGCCTTCTTCCTTCCCAAATTTTGTATTCTGATGCAATACAAGCAAGATTTTGGACAGAGTTAGCTCTGTGTCCATTCTTCTCTCTCTGTACTAGATGAATAAAAAGACAGTGTAAAATGATTTGAAAGGAACTATAAGGGGTCGGCGCTGTGGTGCTGCTGCGAATTGGGGAGTGAACCAGCAGATGGAAAACACCTCTCTCTCTCTCTCTCTCTCTCTCTGTGCCTCTCCTTCTCTGTAACTCTGACTTCTAAATAAAAAAAATGAATCTTAAAAGAAGTATAAACATCAATAAAACACAAATGAAAATTGTATTCTCAAAACTGGATATTAAACCATGCCTTCTACACCTCTGTTAAAAGTTACATTCTATCATAGTCATTTATGATTTCTAGGGCCAAAGTAGTAAATAAGATTTTTCTGGAAGAGACAGAGGTTATGAGGGAGCCAGGATTTGGGGTCAGTTAGCAGAAGTGAGTGTCACTCTTTCAGATTTGATGCAGGAAAGGAACAGCAACTGATCCCTGAGATTTTGGTGTGGGAAGGAAAGGAAGGAGGGACTTAACAAAAGCAAATGCCCTCTGGTTGTGGGCACCCACCCCTGACTGCAGCTTTTCGGAGGAACAGCTGGTGTCTCTAGGGATGCTGCAGCCTGGACTCCATTTCCCAGAGTTCCCAGTAGCTCCGAGGTATTCTGCTTTCCAAATACCTGTGGGCATGCACCTGCCACTGCCTGTCCCTGGGGCTCAGAGTTGGACCAGGGGAGTTCATTCCTTGATCAGTGTCAACCCTGGGGGCTATGCTGCTCCTTCTCTGGCATTTACTGCAACTCCTGCTCTGCACATGCGATCCCAGGCAGTTTCCGAGTGCTCACCCTGAGCCTGCCTCCTGCTGCTTCTTCCCTCTTCATCCACCAACTGTGGGTCCCACATGCCAGGGACTCTCTTCTCCACACTCCCAATTTCACTCCCCGTGTATCTGGAAGAAAGGGTACCTGCTCCAGGGACTTTCTGCTGCAGGTTTGGCATGCAGTAAGGGGCGGAGACACATGTGGGAGAAGTGTGCCAGCGATCCTGGCAGCTTCTCCCGAGGTCAGGGCTGGGACCCGGGCTGCTCTGTCTCCCACCTCTATTTCCCAGGCTCAAAGTGCCCGGACTCTCTCCTGCAGTACCTCACCTAAACTGTCCCTAATGTGCTTTATTTAGTGGTTACAGGAGAGAGGGGGCAGCGTTCTGGGAACCTGCACTCACAGGGAAGGAAGGCAGAAAGACTCCTGATCTCCACAGTTAAATAAGCAGGGTTCCCACTGTGGGTGGTCTCAGAATGCAGTCTGCCTTGTCTCTTGATGTTTCCTGGGCTGGTTCCTGCAGGGTGGGGCTGGATGGCCCTCAGGAGGGAGCCTGGGGCAGCAGAGGGGTGGGCAGGAGGATCTGTCTAGGATCTGCCCCACTGCTCTCATCCTGCATCTCATCTTCCTGGTGGGGAGCAGTGTGAAGAGTGAATAGCTGCTTTGTGTGTTGATCCCTCTCAAGTATTAATTATCAAATTTTTCCAATGTGGAATTTGAAGCTGTTCCAGAAACATGGGGTGGGAAATCTCCCTTCTTTAAAACAGGCACAGAGACAGTGGAGGATCCAAGGAGTTTCTATTAATGGCCCTAGGCTCAGCTGGAATGATTTCCTGAGAATTGAGCATCAAATTCAAGTTTCTTAGCTGTTACAGCATTGGTGGGTTTAAATGGCAGCCTACATGATTAGAACCGCATTTCCAATGGTCAGTGGGTCCAGTATGTTTGTAAAAGAGATGCCAGGGACAGATTTATTAGGACAGATTTATGACTGGAGTTTACAAAAGCAGAACTTAGGACATCTTCCCTCCCTAGACAAGATTTCAGTGGGCAGCTGTTTCACACATTAATTGTGAGCATCCACTTTTAAAGGCTTGTGTTGGATGGGGTCCACTTCTCTTTCTTTGATGATGTATTTGGCTGCTTTTCATTTTCTGTCTTCAGCTATCTCTTCTCCTGTTAGCAAGGCTGTCAACTGTTTTGACCTGCCACTGATCCCTTTGCAAAGTGAGAAGGGAACCAAAATTAATGCAAGTCTACTGTGTTGTCAATAACTGGAGCTACTTTTTTAAAGATTTATTTATTCATTTGAAAGAGTTACACAGAGAGAGGAGAGAGAGAGAGAAAGAGAGAGAGGTCTTCCATCCGATGGTTCATTCCCCAATTGGCAGCAATAGCTGGAGGTATGCCAATTTGGAGCCAGTAGCCAGGAGCTCCTTCTGAGATGAAGCTGTTTTTTTAAATAATTATTTATTTATTTGAAAGGCAGAACTTTGTCCAGGTCTCATAGGTGGGTGCAGGAGATGAGGGATTTGGGCCAACTTCTACTGTTTTCCCAGTCCACAGCAGAGAGCTGGATGGGAAGTGCAGCAGCCAGGATCCCAACCGGCACCCATATAGGATGCTGACAAGGCAGGCAGTAGCTTTACCCACTATGCAACAGTGCTGCCCACTAACGGGAGCTCTTTTAATCTGAGTTTGCATAAAGAGGAGAATTACAGCATCATAAATACAGATAAGTAACAGTTTTTCTCTGCCCAGCACTTTATATTACCCAGTGCTCCACTGAGAATCTTACATTCCACACTGTGTAATTAAGAAGGCCAGTTACTTATCTTATTTTGGGTTCTGTGTTTAAACCCATGACACTTTTGACATAGGAGGATATTAGTTCTACAATTTCATAGAGACTGGTCTTTGGAAGCATCGATAGAAGTTATAACTGTGAGAGTGCTAAGAAAGAAGAGGGGAAGAAATAAGTGCCCCTTACCCCCCTCAGAGATGTCCACAAGTGCAGTAGAAGATATGCCCTATGGTTGACTTTCTGGGACAAACTGTGTTTGAGTGCTTCACATGTTCTGATAGAAAGGTGTTGCCACCAGGTTATTAGTATATTTTGTTAGTTTTTAAAGATTTATTTATTTATTTGAAAATCAGAGTTACACAGAGAGAGAAGGAGAGGCAGAGAGAGAGAGAGAGAGAGAGAGAGGTCTTCCATCAGGTTCATTTCCCCAATGGCTTCATCATTGTGAACTTTGCTCAGTTCCTGACCTATACCTTTCCTTTAACCTAGTACTTTGCCATGTAGTAGCCCATGAAAACTGCAGACTGCATAAATTAATGAATACTTGGAGGGTTGTGATTTCTTAGAGGAACATCATGAGACAGAAGGAATAAAACAAAACAAAAGTATCCTCCGTATATAGAAGGTACACTGTTTTTGCAAGCCACAGAGAAGAGGAAGAAGCAGGAAAGTAGTGAGACTGGAAAGTTTGCGGCAAAGGTAATAGGCACTGGTCAAGAATTTAACAAGCCCATTAGGAAAACATTAAGGTTTCCTTACTTCCATGTAGACTCTGCCCTCTTATGGTGAACAGGGTCCTCTAAAGCCACTTGTTGCACAAATGAAAACCCAAGCATTGTCTTCTCCCACAGATGGAGTCTGCTATTGGTTTTGATTTACATTTCCCTAATGGCTAGTGATATTGGGCATGTTCATCTATGTCTTGACCATTGAGATTTCTTCTTCTGAGAAACATCTGTTCTGATCCTTGCCCATTTCTTAGCTGTACATTTTGCTTCTTATTTGGAGATTTTCCCAGTTCAATATATGTATGTTATGGCTATCAATCTTTTGTCATAGTCAGAGTTTTCAATGTTTCCTGCCATTCTGTCCATTGTATCTTTACTCTGTTGAATACTTTGTTGTGAAGATGTATCTTAATATGATATGCTCAAATTTCTATATTTTATTTTTGTTACTTGTGCTTTTGGAATCTTACCCAAAACTGTTATCTATGCTTATGTTTTATAGTTTCTCATATGTTTACTTAGTTTCTGGCTTTATATTTAGACTTTTAATTCACCTTGAGTTGCTTTTACATAGTGTATGAGGTTTTGGGTATATTTTCAGGCTTCTACATATGGATAATCACTTTCCTTTAAACCATATGCTAAAGGGGTTCTTCTTTCTCCTGTTTGTTTTCTTTCCTTTGTTAAATAGGAGTTGCCTGTAGAAAAGTCGGTTTATTTCAGCTGCCTATACTTTTACATTGAACTATGAGTCTGTTTTCCAACAGTGCTAACACTGTTTCTATATTTTTAAGATTTATTTATTTATTGGAAAGGCCAGATGCTTCTTCCAAGTCTCTCATGTGGGTGCCAGCACCGTAGAACATGGTCCATCTTCCACCAATTTCCCAGGTGCATTAGTATGGAGCTGGATTGGAAGTGGAGCACCTGGTCTCCTAGCAGCAACATATGGCATGCATGCACAGCAGGTCAAGGCTTTAACCCAGTACACCACAGCACCAAACACTTCCTTATTTACTTCTGCTGTGATCTTTCATTATTCACTTTTTTCTACTGCCCTGCAACTTGACTCCTTCCTGTTTTTTTTCTGGGTCCTGGAGGATGGTAGTAGGTGGCTTCTGGGATCTTTTTGTGTTAGTAGATACTTGGTAATCTAAAATCACAGTTTTTAGTTTCTATATTTCTCTGCTAATCACTAGGACCTTCTGGATGACAATAGAAAATGCTGGCAGAAATGAGGATATATTAATTTGCTAAGAAAATACCACAGAGAATATGATTTAAATCATGGAATTTTACTTCTCAGAGTTGTAGAGCTTGAAAATATCAGATCAAGGTGCTTAAATAGGCTCGATTTTTCCAGAAGCCTTTCTCCGATGTGACAGACACATCTACCATTTGATCTGCTTAAAAGCACTTTCTTCAGGTAGAGTCATGTTGCTGGTTAGCACTTCCGTGTTAGAGTTTTAGGGAGGCACATTTCAGTCCATAACAGCAAAAGGGGCCCTGTGGTCTACTTCAATGACAGCCATCTCTGCGGAGGACAGAAAGTTTGGAATCAGCGTTAGGATTTCTCACAGTATTACTGTCAGTGCTATATTCATCAAATGTGCATTCATGTACACACAAATCTACCTGTACTCATAAACACATTCAACAGTGGAAATGCCTGATGCTTGTGTATGGGTAACATCAATATAATAATCCATAAGATGACCTATTAGCAGACATTAAAAAGAGAATTAGAAAGAATGACAACAAAATCTGCAGTTACCTATATTTATGTCTATATGTATGATATTCAGTATTTATAGTTGCTAAAAGATGAATACTGATGTGTGGGAATAAAAGCTAAACCTTACCTTGCAATATTGCAGCCTAGTCTACATGAAAGATGTCTTCCTAAAACCATTCACTGGGCCCACTCTGTGGCATAGTAGATTAAGCATCCACCTGCAGCACCAGCATCCCACATGGGCACCAGTTTGAGTCCCTGCTCCTGCACTTCCAATCCAGCTCTTTACTAATGGCCTAGGAAAGCAGTGCAATATGCCCTGAGTTCTTGGGCCCCTGCACCCATGTGAGAGACCTGGAGGAAGCTGCTGACTCCTGGCTTCTGGCACCTGGCTTCAGATCGGCCCAGCTCCAGCCATTCTGGCCATTTAGGGGTGAACCAGTTGATAGAAGACCTCTCTATCTCTTCCTCTCTATATCTGTAACTCTGCCTCACAATAAAGAAATACATTTTTAAAAACCTTTCACATGTTAAATTTCTTAATTGTTTTAAAGATTTATTTATTTATGTACAAGTCGAGTTACAGACAGAGAGGATAGACAGAGAGAAAGAGAGAGGTCTTCCATCTGGTGTTCACTCCCTAATTGATTGCAACTGCCAGAGCTGTGCTGATCTGAAGCCAGGAGCCAGGAGCTAGTTCCCAGTCTCCCAGATGGGTACAGGGGCCCAAAGACTTGGGCCATCTTCTACTACTTTGCCAGGCCATAGCAGAGAGCAGGATCAGAAGTGGAGCAGCTGAGTATTGAACCGGCCCCCATATGGGATGCTGGCACTTCAGTCCAGGGTGTTAACCTGCTCCACCACAGCACCAGTCCAACATTTTAAATTTCTGATACTCTAAAGTAGTACAGGATTGCATTACATCTAGGAAAGATGCATTTAAAAATTATAAATCAAGTGCATTTTAGCAGAAGTTTTAACAAATACTTCTGATTTTCTCAGCATTATATATAAATAAATGACATAATGAGTCATTGTCAGATTTTTAGCTTTTGACAGCCACTTATAATATTTCACAGCTTTTTGAAATGTATTGCTAGTGTGTTTTTCTCAACACATGCACTGGATTTTACCAGTTTAGTGCACATGGAGTTGCCTCTTATAGGATTTGCATTTTAATGGGTTTTCATGGCACATGTAATCAACATCTGCAAAGCCTCTAAAACACATAAATAATAACATGAATCAGGCTTTTTTCTTAAATATTAATTTATTTATTTGAAAGAGTTGCACAAATAGAGGAGAGGTAGAGAGAGAGAGAGAGACAGACAGAGACAGAGAGGTCTTCCATCAGCTGGTTTACTCCCAGTTGGCCGCAATGACTGGTCTGTGTCAATCTGAAGCCAGGAGCTTCTTCAGGGTCTTTCACATGTGTGCAAGGCCCCAAGGACTTGGGCCACCTTCTAATGCTTTCCCAGGCCATAGCAGAGAGCTGGTTCAGAAGTGGAGCAGCCACGACTTGAACTGGCACCCACATGGCTTGCCAACACTGCAGGCAACAACTTTATCTGCTATGCCACAGCGCCAGCCCCACATTGCATCTTTTTAAGATGATATGGATTTAAGTTCATGAGAAATTATTAGCATAGTGGGAACTGATAGATATGGATGAAGCAGGATGGACTTGTTAGGAATGGTGATGTTAATTTTCTTATAAAATAAATAAATAAGAAATTAAATATGGTCAGACATAAATGAAGACTAAATTTTTTTAATGGTAATCCAGAAAACACTGATCTCAGGTCTTTTTCTTCCAGTGTTAAGTTTATATTTTTAAATGCATATTAAGTGAACAAATTTCATGTAATTTATATATACAGATTGAAGAGCAAACTGATAACATCCTACCCTATCTTCCCTTGGTCTCATATTTCCAACTCCCTCCTTCTCGTTTTATTTTCTTTTAATTTTGACAGCTGCATGCTTTGATTTTATTTTAGAATCACAAGCTTTAACCCTCTACAAAATAAAGAATTCAGCAAGTAGTAGCAGAAATATCAATGAGTATATGTTGTGTACTCTATCAAAGAGTACAGAAAAGTGCTATGAACAATACTCAAATCTCAAAATGTCAATTTAACTCATATGCTGCTTTTTGTTGTCTATATATTAATTACCACCAGTCAGAGAAAACATATGGTATTTGTCTTTTGGGGACTGGCTTCTTTCATGAAGCATACTTGTTTCCAGTTCATCCATTTAGTTACAGAAGATGGGATTTCATTCTCAATTATGGTTGAATAGTATTTTACACTGTATATATAGCTCATATTTTTGTTCCAGTCACCAGTTGATGGACATCTGGGTTGATTTCATGTTAGCTATTGTGAATTGAGCTGTAATAAACATGAGGGTACAGATAACTCATGCCTGTGCATATTCTATTTCATTTCATGCAGATAAATTCCCAGTAGTCAGATGGCAGGATCACATGGTATGTTTGTTTTCAGATTTCTGAGGAACTTTGATACTGCCTTCCATAATGGTCGCACTAGCTTCATTCCCACCAACAGTGGGTTAGGGTACCTTTTTCTCTCCCTCTCCACCAGCCTTTATTGTTTGTTGACCTTTTCAAAAGAATTATTTATTTGAAAGATTGAGTTACAGAGATGGAGAGGCAGAGGCAGAGAGACAGAAGTATTTTATCTGCTTGTTTATGCTCCATATGGCCCAACAGGTAGTGCTGGTTCAATCGGAAGCCAGAGTCAGGAGCATCTCCCTGGTCACCCATGCGGGTGCAGGGACCCAGGCACTTGGGCCATTCTCCACTGCCCTCCCAGTCCAGTGCAGAAAGCTGGACTGGAATAGCAGCAACCGGGACCAGAACTGGCACCCATATGGGATGCCGTCTCCACGGGTGGAGGATCAACCCAGTGTGCTATGGCACTGGCCCCCATCAGGGATATTTTTCTATAGTACTCTCTCTCAACTGTATCTTTTCTAGTTAAAGAATTAAGGTGATGCAGGATTAATAGAAGGAGTTTGAGAGGATTGTCTCTCTTTCAATTGTGTTGAATAGTTTGAGAAGCATTAGTTCTTTAAAAGTCCTGTAGAATTCAATAGTGAGGCTGTCTGATCCTGGACTTTTCCTTGTTGGGAGGGTCTTTATTACTCATCCAATCTCTGTCTTGGTTTTTGGTTTGTTTAGCTTTTCTATGTGTCTTCATGACTCAATTTTGGTATATTGTGTATGTCCAGGAATATGTTGATTTTTACTCTAGGATTTCCAATTTGTTAGCAGTCACAACAGATGCCCACAGCCTATATTGCAGTGCTAATCTGAGTTTTGGGTACTACACTTCCAAATCAGCTTCATGTTAATATCCCTGGGAAGCAATGTATAATAGCTCAAATTCTTTCATTCCTGTCGTCAAATTGGAGAACTGTAACCTCAATGGGGACATGAGAACCTGGTCTTGCACAGTGGTAGCCATATAGAAAGTGAACCAGCAGATGGGAGATCTCTCTGCTTCTCTTTCCTTCTCTCTTTGTCTCTGTGTGTCTCTGCCTTTTTTATCATATTAAAATATTTAATTACTTACTTGAAAGAGTTACAGAGAGAGGGAGAGACAGAAATCTTCCACCACCTAATTCATTTTTGAGATGACTTTAATAGCCAGAGTGTGGCCAGGTTGAAGCCAGGAGCTTTCCCTCCGATGTGCATGGCAGCAAGGAGCTTTTCCTGCAATGTGCGTGGCAGCATCCCAGGCACTTGGGCCATCTTTCCCTGCTTTTTCAGTCCATTGGTAAGGAGCTGGATCAGAAATGGAATAGCTGGTACTTGAACTGGTGCATATACAGGATGCCAATGTAACAGATAGCAGCTTTGTCCACTGCACCACAACCACCAGCTCCTCTATCTGCCTTTCCAATAAATAAATCTTTTGAAAAAGAACTGAAGGTAGTAAAAGTCATCATGACTGAGCAATGGCAAATTTATTGAAGTGATCTATTTTCTTAAAGATCCTTTTATGAATTTGAAAGGCAGCACTAGATAGAGAGAATGGGAGAGATTGATCTTCCTCCTGGTTTGTTCACTCCTCAAATGGCTGCAATGACTGCGGCTAGGCCAGACTGATATCAGGAGCCAGGGGCTTCTTCCAGGTCTCTCACAAGGGTGCAGGAGCCCCAATATTTGAGTCACCCTGTGCTGCTTTTCCAGACACATTAGCAGAGAACTAGATCCGTTTGGAGCATTAATGTCTATGATACTCTCCTTGCAGTTGAAGGATTTAGAATCCATTTTGATTATGGGTGGGCCAAGTACAATGTCTTCCAATTGTCCAAGGTTTGGATTAGATGGGTTCTGAGAAATTTTGTTAAAATAGTTATTAATCATAACTCTCAGTTTAAGCTTTTCTTACCAAATTTTCATGTTTGCTGATGTTTATATCTATGGGAAAATTGGGTCTCTGGATTGCAACCAATGAAAGCATCCAGACTAACAGTAATAAGGTCAACAGTCAGCAGAATGATGTCCAGCTGAACTGAAATAGCTTTTCTTATTTGGTAGAGGGGTTACCTCCTGCATTATGCTGACATACTGTCATAGACAGTAGATATTGGAGCCTGTCCCTTCTGCCAAATGGAGAATACCATATTTTGGTCCATCATATATATATTTATATATTATAATATATATTATATTATATATTATATTATATATTTCTATACATAATATAGAATTGCATATAATTATTATAAATATATAATTGTATATAATTATTATATATGAATTTGTTATTTATATATAAATAATTATTTCTGATCCAGCTCCTTACCAATGGATTGAAAAAGCAGTGAAAGATGCTCCGAGTACCTGGGTTCCTGGGACACACATCAGAGGAAAAGCTCCTGGTTTCAACCTGGCCACACTCTGGCTATTGAAGTCATCTCAATAATATATATATATATATATATATATATATAATACATATAATAAATTATATAATATTATCTGTTTATAATTATATATTATATAATATATTGTATGATAAATTATAATATTTTATATATGAATATATTTTATATACATAAATATATAAATAAATGTAAATATATATATAAAGAATTTATTTATGTAGTTGACAGGTTTACTTACAGAGAGTGAGAAGAAGAGACAGAGAGAAAGGTCTTCCATATGCTCATTTACTCCCCTAATGACTGCAATGTCTGCAGCTGGGCCAATCTGAGCTAGGAGCTTCCAGGTCTCCCATATTTTGGCAGGGACCAAAGCACTTGGAACAGCTTCTACTGCTTTCCCAGGCTATTGCAGAGAGCTGGATGGGAAAAGGAGAAATGGGGACTAGAACTGGTGCTCATATGGGGTGCCAGCATTGCAGGTAAAGGATTACACCACTGCACCACAGTGCTGGCCCCAGTCTATCCTTTATTAAGGAGATCTCAGTAATCATGTTCAGGTATTGCTGTCCTATATTCATGGCCAAAGTCCTAGCAGGCAACATGGTTTGGAGAATCGTAAGCACAAGGTGTGTAGGAGACTTCATTTCTCATACAGCACAGTTAATAACAAGGTTCCAAGAGGGGAAATTACTTGCATCGTAGTCTTTGAGAACTAATGGACATCACAGGTGATCTAAAGAATTTAGAAGGTTTGTGAGCCCTTAGAGTGAAAAAGTCACTGGGAGCACAAGGACAGTGCCTAGAGTTTATTTTGATGGATTTTAGCCCTTTCATTGGAGGGAGGCCCAAAGAAGCTGGACTGATTTGTAAACCTCAGAAGTGTCTTTTCAAGGTGAAGGCAAACTTAAACTGAGGGGTTTTTGGAAAAACTTGGAGCAAAATGCATTTGCACACTTGGTTAAGACACATCATTTATCTATTGATTTTCATCAGATCTGTTAACATTAAATATAAGGTACAGGGGACATGGTGGATTTCATATAGAAATATGATTTTAGTAGCATATCATGAGGTGCTTTTTTCTTTTAATGGATTTAGCAGGTAAAATTGGGCTACCTAATGGGATATAGCTGGAATAATCACCTTTTTGTTAAATAAATCTGAGGTAATAAATGTTAGTATATGAATACATTGAGTTTTCTTTTATTGGGCCTTCTTGGCTATTTTAATCTGGGATCTGTGAATTCTCATTTTCTCTAGGCAAGTTGTAACTGAAAATCTTTATTTTATTCTTCATCATGTTGGACCAACTGTGCTGCTTCTGGGATTTTTTTAGTACACCTGACAATTGGAAATTTAGACAATAGTATAGTTAATATGAGATGTACCAAGTAAAGTACTTATTTTTATTCAGATAACATATTTTGGGAATTCTTCTAAAATTCCTATTGAGTATCCTTGTTAAATTTAGTTGCATCCCAGGTTAAGACTTATTGGAGACAGGCGCCATGGCTCAATAGGCTAATCCTCCACCTGCGGTGTAGGCACACCGAGTTCTAGTCCTGGTGGGAGCACCAGATTCTGTCCCAGTTGCTCCTCTTCCAGTCCAGCTCTCTGCTATGGCCCAGGAGTGCAGTGGAGGATGGCCCAAGTGCTTGGGAGATCAGGAGGAAGCACCCCGCTCCTGCTTTTGGATCAGCGCAGTGTGCCGGCCGCAGCACACTGGCCGCAGCGGCCACTGGGGGGTAAACCAACAGAAAAAGGAAGACCTTCCTCTCTGTCTCTCTCTCTCACTGTCCACTCTGCCTGTCAAACTAAAAAATAATTTTTATAAAAAGACTTATTGGAGCCACTCTAGTGATTATACCCATGAAACTTTGTTAATTAATGCAAATAGAACCTGGGAAAATTGATGTATATCTTATGCTGTAGAGACTTAAGATTGAATATCTTTTTTATCTTTTTTAATTATATAATTTAACGACAAATTTTTGATTTTTTTTGACTTTACTAAGCCACAGCTCTGGCCCCATTAATATGTCTTAACAATGTTTTTTCCTCTCAGACTTATCTCTATTGGTTCAGTTAACTGGATGCCTTTTCTTTACATTCAGATTCTCTCAGCTGTCAAAGCTTATTCATCTTAATTCTGTTGTTCCTATTTCCCTCCCTTTTATTCTGTCCCTAGGCTAATTGAGGTCATGATTCTCCATTCCTTCTGTGTGGTGTCAGAGTAGCCTTGAAGTGTTCTTTTTCTCTTCTGATTTCTAAAGAAAGAAATTATGTATTCCCCCAGTTTAGATATTTTAATAATTCATTCTAAAACAAAGGTTAAATGTTCTTAATTTGACAAGAATTTTTGGGGCCAGCGGTGTGGCGTAGTGGGTAGAGCCACCACTTGCAGTGCTGGCATCTCATATGGATCCAGATCTCTGCTATAGCCTGGGAAAGCAGTAGAAGATGGCCCAAGTCCTTGGCCCCTGCACCCATGTGGGAGACCTGGAAGAAGCTCCTTGCTACTGGCTTTGGATCGGTGCAACTCTAGCCATTGCAGCCAACTGGGGAGTGAACCAGTGGATGGAAGACCCCTCTCTCTTCTCTGCCTCTCTCTGTGTAATTCTGACTTTAAAATAAATAAATAAATCTTTAAAAAAAGATTTTTTTCTAATTTTAGATTTGTTCTACTTCATTGCCACTTCATTGTATGTGTAAAGAGTGCATATCCAGTTTTTCTGTTTTGGATTTTTGGGATTTTGTATTAGCTCTGCTGTGTATTCATTTTTCTTGAGCATTGGTGATATCTTCTCCTTAGTTGTATTAAGAGAGAGAGCAATAGCCCTCATGTCTTTTTAGGTAAGTAAGGCATATTAAAAACAGAGCATTCAGTATACATTCATAGTATTTTGACTTGTTCAATTGATTTTCCTGAACTCCCTTGGATATTCTTGGTTTTTGCTGTACAACTTTCTATACTCATTAATTCTTTGATATTCCCAAATCCAGAAAATAAATGACTCAACAGCTGTGTTCCTGTATTTGCTGGGACTCAGGGTAAGAAACAAAGTGGAGGTGTTCAGAAATCTAAAGTTACATGCTACATAGCAAAGCACATCATTTCCTATACAAAGTGACTGGGAAATCCAGAATCTTTTGCACACATATTGGATCCTGAACTATTACTGGACTATTCAGTAAGATTTTAATGTATTTATTTTCTGTGTGTGTGTTTGTATTTCTAAATAAACTCTGCTGCGCTACTTAACATTAACATGTATTGCAGAATTCTTTCATCAGTTTTTACTTTTAAAAAGTTTCTCTTTCAGTTTTATGGGAGAGGGTAGAAGTTTCCTGCTATGTAACTGAAAATTCATTCATCATTAAAGTTAAAATATTTGTTGGAAATTGGTAGAATACTATTAATTCTCGTGTGATTTACATGAAACTAAATACATTCTCTATTTTGTTTTGCTTAAAATTTCTGCATGTGTGGACTTCTTTTTTTCCTTATTGCCCCAAATCCCTTTGTGTATTGGGATGGCAAATGGGTTTTACACTGGACAAAACATGTTATTTTGGCTAAGAAGTACTTAGCGTTCCTGCTTCAAGTATTCAAATATTGCATTAGAAATCAGTATATTTGTTTACTGTACAAATGTCCTTCATACAATTTTGTAATCTTCTGGGATGGGAGAGGGAGCAGGAAATAGGAGGGTTATGGGTGGGTGGGGGAAGTTATGATTGTCAGTATAAATTATTGCCCTACACTTTTTATAGACACTCTTCAAAGCATATCCTCAAACTAATTCAATTAATTTAAAGGATTTATTAAATGATAGACTACATGAAATTTATCGATGTATTTTATCAAGCAATCATCCAATGTAAATGATTACCATATGTTTGCACTTCAGGGAATCATTCTATTGTGAATATTTTGGCATCAATATAATTTTGTTTAAAATTTCTTTATGAAAAAATATCTGGACTAGAATTCAGTTGAATGCATTGCATGGTTTTGTTACCTAATGACAAATTGCCTTCACTGAGGTTTATAATTATTTATTCTTTCAACACTAATGTTATGTGTTTACCAAATACAGTAATGTTAATATACATTTGGGGTTGGCACTGTGGCATAGCGGGTAAAGCTGCAGCCTGGCAGTGTTAGCATCCCAAATGGATGCCAGTTTGAGTCCCAGCTGCTCCATTTCTGAGCCACCTCTCTGCTAAGGCCTGGGAAAGCACTGGAAGATGGTCCAAGTCCATGAGCCCCAGAACTCGCATGGGGGACCCAGAAGATGCTCCTGGCTCCTGGCTTTGGGTCGGTGCAGCTCTAGTCATTGCAGCCAATTGGGGAGTGAACCAGCAGATGGAAGACCTATCTCTCTTCTTTCTGCCTCTTCTTCTCTCTCTGTGTAACTGGCTTTCAAATAAATAAGTAAATAGATAAATAATTTTTAAAAAGATACATTTGTTTGCAAACAATATGTGACATCAATACAACTACTTAAATTTTCTCATACAAGTAGTTTAATTTGGAGGCCTGAATTATGGCTGATTGGTTCTGTAGTCTAATGATATCTTTGAACCCAACTATTTTCCCCTTCTTTATGAATTTCAGTGTTGTATATTACTAGAATTCTGAAAAAAATTCACAGAAACTTTAGGCATCATCTAAACATCATAATCTCCAAAGAGCAAAAATCATTGCAAACTATGATTTTCTAGAATTATTTCTTTGGATAATGCTACAATTTTATTGTAGCTTTAAATTGAGCACACACACACACACACACACACATACCCATGTACCATACATACATTCACAAATGTACATACACAATCAGCAAGTCTCCAATGCACTTACCAAAGTGCATCAATGTGCTAGTTTAAGATTACTGCCAAAGAATAGTCCCTTTCTTTAAATACCAATTTACTCTATTGATTTATTTTTGACCAAAAAGGATGCAGTTTAGTTACTGTTTTGACAAAGAGGCAGGTATCATCACAAAGCACAAATGAGTGAATAAGTTACATTATCCAGGGAATTAGATAAGAAATGGCTCACTCATCAAATTAAAAGGAATTGAATCTAGTTTGAGTTACCATGTCAAGCAAAATATGAAGTTTTACAAAACTTGAATGTATATAATTTCAAATAAATTTTGAGTTGTATCTAAATGTGTACACTACAACATTAAGCATAAAGGCACAGATATTTAAATACCTTTATTTAGGAAAATGTGAATAGATAATAATAATAATTGCTAACATTTATTTTATACCAGGTGATGTTTCCTGAATTTTATGTTTCCAGAAAAATGGAGGTAGCTCCTGTTATTTTAACTTTAAAGAAAATGCAACTGAGGCATGAAGAGGTAAGTAACTGGTTTGCCCAAGGATATATAATCATGAAGTGGCAAAGCCTTAGACTTGGCATGATCTGAATGGCAGCCATTTTTTTTCACAAATTCAATGTTTGATCTATTTCATATATTCACTAAAAGGATTTACTATCAAATGATACTTTCTGATAAAACCTATGAAAACTGCAGATGAGTATTGCTCCAAAGCAAATACTTGAGGCTAGCATTACGTGTAGCAGGTAAAGCCATTGTCTTTAAATTTAGCAAAGATATGCCTTGTTAGATGAGTGTACTTTGTGTAATTCTTCTTGTCAGTGTATACACTTTAGAAATTGATTACAGGGGCCAGTGCTGTGGCACAGCATGTTAAAACCCCAACCTAGGGTGCCAGCATCCCATATGGGTGCTGGTTTGAGTTCCAGTTGCTCCACTTCTGATCTGGCTCCTTGCTAATGCACCTGGGAAAGCATCAGAGGATGGCTCAAGTCCTTGGGCCCCTGCACCTGTGTGGGAGACCTGAGAAAAGCTCCTGGCTCCGGGCTTCAGATCAGCTCAGCTCCGGCTTTTGCAGCCAATTGGGAAGTGAACCAGCAGATTGAAGACTTTTCTCTCTGTCTCTACCTCTCTATATAACTCTGTCTTTCAAATAAATAAAAATAAATCTAGAAAAAAAGAAATTGATTACATCAGGCAACACATATGAACTTTTTTATAGAAAGATTGACCTTTAGAAAAATTTTAGACCTACAGAAAAAAAAGTGGCACAAATGTGAACTTTTGAATAAAAATCTATTTTTCATGAATGTATGGTATTATAAAACACAGCAATACATCACGGAAAACCAAAAATAAATTGGACTATCTCATTCTGTGATTTGAAATCTAGGGACAAATGTCCTTTATTTTTCTTACAGAGAATGTAAATAGTGTTGTGATATCAAACTCATTCTAAGTTTAGGTACCCCATGGAAAGTTTGATCTAATGAAAACAAATCTGTTGGATCATTTACCTCATACATTCCACTACCATGAAAATAATATATCTGTCATAATACATCAAGAAGAAAACACATTTATGCCTAAAAATACAAATTCAACTATTACAAGCTGTTCAGCAAAATTTAAATTGTATGTTTTTAATATTCTAAAGTGGAACATTTTTCTTTGCTTCTCAATAAAAATGTGATACACTTTAACATCTTCAGAATAAGAACTGAGAGTGTACAAGGCAAAATTTATTTATTTATTTATTTTTTGCCAGGCAGAGTTAGACAGTGAGAGAGACAGAGAGAAAGGTCTTCCTTCCATTGGTTCACCCACCAAATGGCCACCATGGCCTCCCGATCTCCCATGTGGGTGCAGGGCCCAAGCACTTGGGCCATCCTCCATTGCTCTCCTGGGCCACAGCAGAGAGATGGACTGGAAGAGGAGCAACCGGGACTAGAACCTGGGGTGCCAGCACTGCAGGCGGAGGATTAGCCTTGTGAGCCACGTACCCGGTGAAATATAGTTTAAGGAGAGAATTTATAACGTTCATTTTTAAAGTAACAAAAACATTTTTCACTTCTTGGTTTGCATTTTAAATTTGTACATATATATATGTATATATATATATTAGCCATCCTTACTGGTTATTGCAAATTACCACATCCCAAAATTAATTGCTTCTCAACATTTACAATTTGTTTCTTCACTTTAAAGAAAAATATTTGTGTCTCTTGAGTAAACAAGTAAATATAATGATTTGGCATCATTTTATAAAACTCAAATCTGTAAGAACTCAAAAACCACTGCAGAAATATTCTATAAGAATGTACTCATGCATATTGTTCTTACAATAGATTCACCCATGTCATAGGAGAGCAACTCCTTGCTCAACATTCAAAATGTTCACAGTCTTCTAAATATTCCTTTTAACATAGTGACCACAGTTGGACACAAGAGAGTCTTTAAAATTAAAAGAAACAACTTGGGTATGCTGACTTTCCTAGTCTTCTTGTTTTCCTGGGACAGAGTATCTTTTTTGAATGTAGGCTGACAAGGATACAACCCCCTCCACAAAGTAAAATGCCTAAACATTAGAGCACTGCTCCTGACCCCTGCTCACTTGTTCCTCTATGTGGGATTTATGAATGACTTGCATGAATGGAGAGATGAAAGAGGCAATGAGCTACCACCCCCCTGCTGCACAAGGGCCCAGTGTGCCTCCAGCACCCTCCTACCAAACCCTTCCCCCTGTCTGCCCATGCAGACCACATAGATGCTGCATCAGCGAGCAAATTAGCACCACGCACTTGGTTTTCCTGCTGAGACTCAGCCTTCATTGCTTCCCCAACTGCAGCACATGCTGCAAGCCTCAGCCAGCAGGGCTGGTGGGAGAGGTGGACAGTTGCACTCACAAGGTCTCTCTCTTCTTCTCCTGCCCCTCCTGACTCTCGGGCCACCACCTGCATTCTAGCCACAAGGTACAAAATGGGACGGCCAAGAACCTAACACCACCCACATCACCCACACACACCGCAACTACTAGCTGCCCACCAATGACCACTGCCTTCATAGCCAGCCTATCATGGGGTGGGTCTTGCAGCTCTAGTCCTGCCCCAGGGCAGCAATGATTGGCCTGATGCCCCCTGCTGGGCTGAGCCTGAGCTGCCCAGCATCAGATTCTGGAAGCAAGAGAGCTGCTGATGGCTGTGGCCCTGGCTCAGAGCACACTCAGGGAGAACCCATGACCTGCAAGGGCGCTGGGGCTCTGGACTTTCCTAGGGTGGAGGCTGGCTCAGCCCTTCTTCCCCCAGCCCTGCCCGCAGGTGGAGCAGGGATCCCACGGGGGCATCATCCCTCAAGGGAGAACGGGTGAACCCCAAATGCTGCAACTGCGAGTGCTGGGTGCTGGCCTACACCCGTCCGGGAGGGAGTAGAAGACAGTGACTTTGTGGGGAAGTGACACTTGAGCTGGGCCTGTATTTTGGGTTAGCTCTGGACACACATTCCTGTCTGCGGGTCTGTTGCAGGCTTCCTGGAGGCTCTGGGAGCCGAATTCCTGGTGGGGAGGGCAGGAGGGCGGGAAGTCGAGGCGCTGAGCTCCCGCTGGGTGCACCAGGCACTTTGGAGCTGTTCAGAGTAAGGAGTTGAGGTCACCTCCTGAACCACTGCTGGTCCCAAACTCCTGGTTTGGGATTTGCCAGAACCCTGAAGTAGGGGTGTGGTGGGGGTGGTAGTGGTTGGCTTCAATGCACTGTATTTGTGAATTCTTCAAACACAGCTTCTCCCTACTCCTGCAGGCTTTCAGGTGATTGATGAGAACAGAGTCCCTCTGTTGCAAAGTGACTGAAGTTTGGAAACTACGTCCAGAACTTCACAGTGTGTATTCAGCTGGTCATCCTTCAGGTCTGCAGGTGGACAGCAAGAGCAACAGTAAGATATTAATTACTGTAGATACTCTCCTTTCTTTCCGGTAGACCCACCAAAAGAGAATGGGAGATGAGTACTTGAACATTGGAACCAGTCAGTTTGCTAGGGTGAGCTGCCAGTACTGGGAGCTCAGGAGTGGACATGGAGAGCAAAACATGCACTGTTACTAAAGAGGACAGTTAGGTATTTTACTGTGAAAAGGGAAATCATTTAGAAGTGAGCAAGACACCTTAAGAAAAGGTCTGTATAGTTATTTTTGTTTATTTGAAAGGCAGAGAGAGCCCTTCCATTTACTGCTCATTCCTCAAATGTCTGCACCAACCAGAGCTGGTTCAGGCTGAAGCGAGGAACTCAGTGTGGGTCTCCCACACAGGTGGCAGGGACTCAAGTACTTGAGCCATCAGCTGCTGCCTCCCAGGGTTCTGTTAGCAGGAAGCCAGAAGCAGAAGCAGGGCTAGGGCTTGAGCCCTGGGCATTCTGACTGGGATGTGGAAGGCTTTACCACTATGCCAAACACATGCTCCAGTAAGCTGTTTCAACACGTTTGCAAAATGTAAGAATGTGGTTTTAAATATATGCTCTTTATCTTAAAAATTTGCATAATCTTATATTCAGTTTCATGTGATTCAATACTTATTATTAAATACATGTAATGTTTAGACACATGCTTTACTCACCAATACAAACCTCAGTAATTTTTTCACTTAGAACCTTGAATATTAGCATTCATTCAGACTAAAGTTCACTCATAGGCTGGGAATTCTGACAGAGACAGTAGGGAAAAAAATCTAGATGTGTATCTGATACCTAATAAGATTCTGAACCTGACTGACAGAATCTGAGTAACTGTTCAGAGAGTGACTTCATACCTCTCCCCTCTGTAATGAGAAGACTGTGTCCTTTGGCCACTTTCACATGATGTTATGTAAATCTTACCTGAAAAGCCTTTTATAAATTCTGAAGTACCATACAGAAGCATATTATGCATTTCCATATGAGTGAAAAAAAGCAATGTCAAAGGCATAGCTTTTCCAGAGAGAAGTTAGGAGGATTAGCTCAGTTCGTAAGTGTGTAAGTACCATTAAATATCTACATATTTGAAATAGATTTATAGAGTGTGGAGTTCAAGATAGATATTTAATAAATGCACTCTGGATAATAAGCAAATATCAGAAATAATGCCACACCAATCAGTGTTTAAACTCTTCAGACAGCTCCATGCCAGGGAAGTGCAGTGATCCCTGTAAATTAACAAAAATCAATCTGTGTATACCCATGGAAGCCACTGGTTTATATGCAGCCTATACTAGATGTTTTTGTGTTTAGTAAAATAACTTGATTTTTTAATGAATGCTTTCAAACTGATACCTGATGCTGAATGGCAGACAATTTTTTCTGAAAAGTATGTGGTTGAGAAATATAAATATAAATCAGTTTATAATTTTTGTGTCTGAATATTTTTATGCATTGAGACAATACCTGCAATAATCAGAAGACTTTTCCTCAAAAAGTTGCTATATTGATGCATTTTCATTTATTTATGTAATGTATGCTTAGGTAAAAGGAAGAGAGAGAGAGAGAAGGAGAGAGAGAGATCTCTATCTTTCATCTGCTGGCTCACTTCCAGATGGCCACAATAGCTGGGGCTAGCCAGGCTGAAGCCAGGACCCTGGAACTCTGTCCCAGTCCCCCATGTGGGTGCAGGAACCCAAACTCTTGGGCAATCTTTGCTCCATTTCCAAGCAAAGAGCTGGATGAGAAGTGAAGGAGGTGAGTCTCAAAGCAGTGCCATAAGGCATGCTGCTGTTGCAGTTGGCAACTTACTCCTTTGTGCCACAATGCTGGCCCTGGATTGATGACATATTGAAGTGCTGCCACTGGCTTTTGGCTAAATAGGATGACTTAACATGTGTTCCACTCTGTGGAAGAGGAACAAATAAGGCAGTTGGTTGTAAAAGTTGCCCATGGAAACCACAGCCTGAGAAAGATGAATCAACTCACCTTGCATTTTCCACCTTGCATCTACACCACACTTTGTGGATGAACATCTGATTGTACGCCATTGTGATGGAGGTTCTCAGGGTGCTGGAACTTTTTGTAATTTTTTAAAAATATAGATTAAGAAGAAGGCAAATAAACAAAAAATTACAAACTGCTGCCAATAGCAAGAAGAGATTATTGAGAGTAAAAGGTCACCTGTTGGAGCCAGCACTGTGGCACATCAGGTTAAAGCCCTGGCCTGAAATACAGGCATCCCATATGAGAGCTGGTAGAGTTCCAGCTGCTCCACTTCCAGTCCAGCCTCCTGCTAATGCACCTGGGAAAGCAGTAGAGGATGGCCCAAGTCCTTGGGCCCTTTTGCTCATGTGGGAGACCCAGAAAAAGCTCCTTGCTCCTGGCTTCAGATCAGCTCAGCTCTGTCCATTGTAGCCATTTGGGCAGTGAACCAGCAGACAGAAGATTCTCTCTCTCTTTCTCTCTCTCTCTCTCTCTACATCTCTATATAACATTTTCAAATAAATAAAATATTTTTTCTGATAAAAAGGTATCCTGCCATACTTCTTTCATCCCTGTTAATTCCTAGGAATTAAAAATTGTCGGGGCCAGCACTGTGGCAAAAATGGGTTATACCAACAGCTGCAGCACTAGCATCCTCTATGGGCACCAATTGCATGTTCTACTTCTGATCCAGCTCCCTGCTAACATACCTAGGAAAGCAGAAGAATATGGTACAAATCCTTGGGTCCTGCACCCAAGCGAGGGACCTGGATGAAATTTCCCTGACTCCTGGCTTTTTTTTTTAAAGATTTGTTTATTTATTTGAAAGAGTTACACACACACACACACACACACAGAGAGAGAGAGGGAGGTCTTCCATCTGATGGTTTACTCCCCAACTGGTTGCAATGGCTGGAGCTGTGCTGATCTGAAGCCAGGAACCAGGAGCTTCTTCCAGGTCTCCCACTTAGGTGCAGGGGCCCAAGGACTTGGGCCATCTCCTACTGCTTTCCCAGACCATAAGCTGTAAGCTTGATCAGAAGTGGAGCAGCCCCGTCTTTCACCAGCACCCTTATGGGAGCCAGTGCTTCAAGCTAAGGTTGTAAACCTGCTGTGCCATAGCATTGGCCCCTACTCCTGGCTTTGCCCTGGCCCAGCCCCAGGTTTTCAGTAATTTGGGGAGTGAAGCCACAGATGGAAGACCTTTCTCAAGTAAATAAAACAATTCTTAAAAATATATAAATATATTTATGTAATAATCATGTTCATGGTTTAGAAATTTAGGGATCAAAATATATGCTTTTAAAAACCCACTCAGTATCATTCTGTATATTGCTCTTTGCTTTGCTTTTTTCACTCATGAAGATGGTTTAGGTCCTGAATTTATCAGTGCTGTAAACTTCTTTCTTGTATACCTTTGAAAGCTTAAATGGTTTTTGTTTTTATTTTTTAAAGGAAGATTGATGCATATATTTGAAAATGTAGCAGAGTGGAAGAGACAGATTATCTATCTGCTGGTTTACTCCTCAGGTGGCTGCAGTGGCCTGGGCTGGGCCAGACTGAAGACAGGAACTTCATCTGGGTGTCCCATGTGGGTGGCAGGGCCCCAGTTATCTTCTGTTGCTTTTCTGGGACCATTAGCAGGAAGCCGGATTGGAAGGGGAGCTGCTGAGACTCAGATAGCACCCATATGGGTTACCGGCATTGCAGGCAGTGTCTTACCTCATGCTACAGCACTGGCACCAAGTGGTCACATTTTACCTAGGGAAAAGAAAAATTAAAACCTAGGAAATTAAATGCCATGGGCAAAGGATGTGGTGAGTGGAAAAACTGAAAACTTTTAGTACCTAGTTGTTGGTCATATGAAAGAAGTGGGACACTTACCTATATTATTTCCTTTAGTCCAGTTTGAGTGTCTTTAATTTTTTTTTACTTAATTAGGAGGCAGAGGGAGAGAGAATGAAAATGCACTCTGATTCTCTGCTTTACTCCCCCAAATGCCTGCAACAGCCAGAACTGGGTCAGGCTGAAGCCAGGAGTGTGAACTCAATTTTTTTGATTATTTGACAGGTAGAGATAAAGACAGTGAGAGAAACAGAAAGAAAGGTCTTCCATCTGCTGGTTCATTCCCCAAATGGCCACTACAGCTGGCACTATGCCAATTCAAAGCCCGTAGCCAGGTGCTTCTTCCTGGTTTTCCATGAAGGTGCAGGAGCCTAAGCACTTGGGCCATCCTCCACTGCCCTCCCATGCCACAGCAGAGAGCTGGACTGGAAGAAGAATAACCAGGACTAGAACACGGCACACAAATGGAATGCTGGTGCTGCAGGCAGAGGATTTACCAAGTGAGCCATGGCGCCAGCCCATGAACTCATTCTTAATCTCCCATGTGTGGGCAGAAACCTGAATACTTGAGCCATCAGTGCTGCCTTATAGGATCAGTATTTGCATGAAGCTGGAGTTAGGAACCAGAGCTAGGCACTGAAGCCCAGTACTCTGATGTAAGACTTGGACATCTTTTTTTTCCCAAAGATTGATTTATTTATTTGAAAGGCAGAGTTGCATAGAGAGAGAGAAGTCTTCCATCTGCTGGTTCACTTTCCAGTTGGCTGCAACGGCTGGAGCTGGGCTCATCTGAAGCCAAGAGCCAGGAGCTTCAAGGTCTCCCATGCATGTGCATGGGCCCAAGCACTTGGGCCATTTTCTACTGCTTTCCCAGGCCATAGCAAGGAGCTGGATCAGAAGTGGAGCAGCAAGGACTCCAACCAGTGCCCATATGGGATGCCCATAATGTTTTCTTTAATTGGAGAAATGTTCTTTTGATAGAATGAGCGTATGACCCCACAATATTCTCTACTTACTCATAATAGGGTCTGAGATGTAAAAGTCATGATTAATTTCTTAGAAGAAAATTTACATACCCAGAAGCAAAGAGAGAAAATTTTGTTGTTCTCATGAATGAAGCAGAGTTTAAAAACTAATACTTAACTTGTATTTTAGAGGAGTTAATGACTTAACCATCTCTTCTATTAGAAATACTACATTGTGGCCAGTGCTGTGGCACAGCGGGTTAAAGCACTGGCCTGAAGTGTCAGCATCCCATATGGGCTCCGGCTCTAGTCCCGGCTGCTCCTCTTCTGATCCAGCTCTCTGCTATGGCCTGGGAAAGCAATAGATGGCCCAAGTCTTTGGGCTGTTCTGAGGCTCTTAGCATAGTGAACATATCTTAGATTCTCATTAGTGAAATCTTTAGAAATTTCATAAAGCATCAACTTTCTTTAATGATCTGAAACAGAGATGAGATCCATAAGGGCAGAACTGCTCAGCAGCCACACTGCAGGAATATGTATCTTTCTGACGATATCTTCATCTGCTTCTTGCAGTTGCAGCCAGTCTATGAGCTCTTGGTCTGTTTTCTGCCCTTGGGAGGACCTAGGGTGCTCTATATTATCTGTAAGGATTCAAAATTCATTGTATATTAGTGTCTAATCATAAAATTTCCAAACTGACAAGCTGGATATAATAAACTATGCTAGACTGCCAAAAAAAATACAAACATGGTGTACTGTCTATAAAGTACAGCGGTAAATCTGTATTATAGAGATACACATCTCTACACAATTCTCTCTTTCACTTTGAAAGTCTACATTCAGCTCTCGATGTTATGATTACTTAGGAAGAGATTTCTTATACTTACTTTCATAATCAGTGAACTCGGAATTATTAGTGTAGTATTGAGGATTGTACTGACTAAAACACTATGTTTATTCCATGTTAAATAACATCATCGTATCTTTGGATTCCATTTGTTCTGCTACTGATGTATTCACAGGAGAGGGGAGGTGGGAGGAAAACCCAAGATCCATCAGGGTGGAGGAGGAATGTCAGAGGCTGTGGTTCTATTGTACTGCAGCTTGGGTTCTGGAAGAACATATTAATGGACCCAGATGGTTTGAAGCTAACCGAGGGCCTATGTTCTGTACACTTGTCTGTGGTACTGCATTTTCATTTATGTAAAATTTATTTTCTTCAAGCAATATATTAATTTGGATGAAAATGAAGATGTTAAGGAATTTTCAGAATGGGTCTGTTTAACCCTCATTGGCTTTGTTTTTAGGCACTTAACTCAGTAAAGAAAAGATAGAAAAATACATTTTGGGTTCTCTTCATCTGTACCACGGCACTCTTTGGTTAAGATTTGTCATTTTGTCATATTTGATTCTCTAGACTCCCTGAAAAATCCCCTACTTCATTAGATGGAGTCCGTGTCTCACCATGGTAGTGAAAAGTTTAAAATGTTCCAGCTTTGCATTTAGCTAGGCCGTGGACACATGCCATGGCACTTGCCAGCCAATTGTGTCAGGGGCATCATCTGAATCAGAATTGCTTGCATGAAAACAAGGAGTTGCAGATTCTTCCAGTGAAAGTGGAGAGGAGCAGGAGCTGCAGCACATTGCCAGGGGTGAGTGTGCCATGGGATGCCATGTGGTGGCTGGTGTCTGGGGTGCTGGTTCTGCAGAAGATAGGGCTTATGGGGGCTGGTGCTGTGGTGTAGCAGGTAAGGCTGCCTCCTGCAGTGCCAGCATCCCATATGGTCACTGGTTCAAGTCCCAGCTGCTCCTCTTATGATCCAGCTGTGCTATGGCCTGAGAAAGCAATATAAGATGGCCCACGTCTTTGCACCCCTGAACCCACATGGGAGACCTGGAAGAAACTCCTAGCTCCTGGCTTTGGATCAGCTCAGCTCTGGCCATTGCATCCAATTGGGGAGTAAACCAGCAGATGGAAGATTCTCTCTCTCTCTCTCTCTCTCTGTGCCTCTCCTCTCTCTGTGTAACTCTGACTTTCAAATAAATAAATCTTTTTTTAAAGAGCTTATGCTTATGGATAGTGGTCATGGAAAATGTATGGGACATTTGGCAGCAAGATTTTGGATGAATTTTCCAACCCCTGAACCTCCTAGAGATTAGAATAGACTTCTAATGCATAACTTCCTCTTATGCTTAATTAGGTTTTTGTTTTGAATTGTTTTTGATGAAACAGCAAGGAATTCTGAGTTATAGACTTCCTATTTCAGAGACAGGAGAACACTGATGCCTGCATTATAATTAAATAATGCCTATCACCGTTTCTTAAGCAACAAATGATCACAGATTCCCTCTTTGCTGCTAAGTAATGAGCATGGTGATTCTTCCCTCCGTAACCACCTCCCCACCTACACTCCCTCCCCTCTTCCTCCTTCCTCTCCTATTGACATGGAGTGCCATACATAGCTAGGGTGAACATTTATCCCGCTTGGCCCTAGGTGTTCATACACTTCAACTGTGTGTAATTATTCATATGCCCTTTTTATGACCAAGCTTATGTCAGAACGACAAATTATATATTCACCTAATACTGAGAATCATCAAATTGATTTCTATTTTCTTCTCTCTTAGGCAGTTCTTGAGGGGCAGAAATATTTATTTTGTATATCATGTATTTATTCAACTAAAAGACTGACTGTCAAGATGCTGAGTTTTAGTGTCAAAGCAAATATGTTTCTAGACCCCATGAAGTTTACAGTCTGGCAAGAAAGAGCCATCTACCCCAAGAATATTGTTTAACATAGTAAATGCTGGTGTGAAGTCAGTGGATAAAAATTGAAGCATTCTTAATCTAGCACCAACTCTAATCCCATGATCTCTAATTGAGAGAAGTAATCAGAAACACAGAACTCCATGTTACCCAGTTATCTCTTTGAATTTCTGCTTAAAAATAAAACATATCAAACAACACACAAATACCTAGGAGTGCATAATATTTATATACTATCTTGATATTAAAAATAAGAAAAAATAACCATGAAATAATAGCAACTTTGAATCTCCTTTGTTTTCTAGACAAGTTATAATCCTATGTGGTTCTTTACAGTAAATTACAGTACATCATTACAATATATAATTACAGTAAATAATTACAGTACATTATTTTTGTTGGTATACTTCATCTCTCTCACATTTTTTCCCTTTGAGAAATCAGATTTTAAAAACTGAGACCCAAGACAAAAGAAAGATTTTTATGCTAGTGTTATATGTTGATTGGCTCTCTAAAAAAAGATTTATTTATTTATTTGAAAGTCAGAGTTACACAGAGTAGAAAGGGAGAGAGAGAGAGAGAGACATCTTCCATCTTTTGGTTCACCCACCAATTGGTTACAATGGCTGGAGCTGTACAGCTCCAATGCCAGCAGCCAGGGGGTTCTTCTGGGTCTCTCACACAGGTGCAGCTGCCCAAGGACTTGGGCCATCTTCCACTGCTTTCCCTGGCCATAGCAGAGAGTTGGATTGAAAGCAGACTAGCCGGGCTCAACCTCCACCCATATGGAATGTCCATGCTGGCAGTAGCTTTACCTGCTATTTCACAGTGCTGGCCCCTTGATAGGCCTTTTTAATGATATTAAAAAACACCGTATTTTTCTAAGCTCTTTCCATTCAGTTTCTACTTTGTAAACTCCAGATAATACTGTCCCCAGAATTAATCTAAGGTATAAATAATATGATATGAGGCATTTAACCCCTTAACCTGTCTCCTTGAATACTCAGCTATGTTAGCTCTGTGTCCATTCTTCTGTCTCTGTACTAGATGAATAAAAAGACAGTGTAAAATGATTTGAAAAGAACTATAAGGGGTCGGCGCTGTGGTGCTGCTGCCAATTGGGGAGTGAACCAGCAGATGGAAAACACCTCTCTCTCTCTCTCTGTGTGCCTCTCCTTCTCTGTAACTCTGACTTCCAAATAAATCAATAAATCTTAAAAGAACTATAAACATCAATAAAATACAAATGAAAATTGTATTCTCAAAACTGGATATTAAACCATGCCTTCCTCACCTCTGTTAAAAGTTACATTCTATCATAGTCATTTATGATTTCTAGGGCCAAAGTAGTAAATAAGATTTTTCTGGAAGAGACAGAGGTTATGAGGGAGCCAGGATTTGGGGTCAGTTAGCAGCAGTGAGTGTCACTCTTTCAGATTTGATTCAGGAAAGGAAGAACAGCAACTGATCCCTGAGATTTTTGGAGGGGAAGGAAAGGAAGGAGGGACTGAACAAAAGGAAATGCCCTCTGGTTGTGGGCACCCACCCCCGACTGCAGACTTTGGGGAGGGCCAGCTGGTGTCTCTATGAATGCTGCGGACTGGACTCCATTTCCCAGAGTTCCCAGGAGCTCCGACCTATTCTGCCTTCCAAATGCCTGTGCCCATGTGCCTGCTAACAGCCAGTCCCTGGGGGTCTGAGTTGGACCAGAGGGAGTTCATTCCCTGATCAGGGTCAGCCCTAGGGGCTGTGCTTCTCCTTCTCTGGCATTTACTGCAACTCCTGCCCTGCACGTGCAATCCCAGGCAGTTTCCAAGTGCTCACCCTGAGCCTGCCTCCTACTGCTTCTTCCCTCTTCATCTTCTGCCTGTGGGTCCCATGTACCAGGGACTCTCTTCCCCACACTGCCCGCTTCGCTCCCCATGTTTCTGGAAGAAAGCGTACCTGCTCCAGGGACTTTCTGCTGCAGGTTTGACATGCAGTAAGGGGTGGGGACATGTGTGGGAGAAGGGTGGGTGCCAGGGCACCAGTGATCCTGGCAACTTCCCCTGAGGTCAGGGCTGGGACCTGGGCTGTTCTGTCTCCCACCTCTGCTTCTCAGGCTGGACTCTCTCCTGCAGAACCTCATCCAAACTGTCCCTAATGTGCTTTATTTAGTGGTTACAGGAGAGAGAGGGCAGCGTTCTGGGAACTTGCATATGCAGGGAAGAAAGGCAGAAAGACTCCCACTCTCTACAGTTAAATAAGCTGGGTTCCAACTGTGGGTGTTTTCAGAATGCAGTCTGGCCTGGTCTCTTGATGTTTCCTGGGCTGGTTCCTGCAGGGTGGGGCTGGATGGTCTTCAGCAGGGAGCCTGGGGCAGCAGAGGGGTGGGAAGAAGGATCTGACTAGGATCTGCCCCACTGCTCTCATCCTGCACCTCATCTTCCTGGTGGGGAGCAGTGTGAAGCGTGAATAGCTGCTTTATGCATTGATCCCTCTCAAGTATTAGTTATCAGATTTTTCCAATGTGGAATTTGAAGCTGTTCCAGAAACCTGGGGTGGGAAAACTCCCTTCTTTCAAACAGGCACAGAGACAGGGGAGGATCCAAGGAGTTTCTATTAATGGCCCTAGGCACAGCTGGAATGATTTCCTGAGAACTCAGCATCAAATTCAAGTTTCTTAGCTGTTACAGCATTGGTGGGTTTAAATGGCAGCCTACATGACTTAGGACCACAATTTCCAATGGTCAGTGGGTCCAGTGTGTTTGTAAAAGAGATGCCAGGGACAGCTTTATTAGGACAGATTTATGACTGAAGTTTACAAAAGCAGAACTTAGGACATCTTCCCTCCCTAGATAAGATTTCAGTGGGCAGCTGTTTCACTCGTTAATTGTGAGCATCCACTTTTAAAGGTTTGTGTTGGATGGGGTCCACTTCTCTTTCTTTGATGATGTATTTGGCTGCTTTTCATTTTCTGTCTTCAGCTATCTCTTCTCCTGTTAGCAAGGCTGTCAACTGTTTTGACCTGCCACTGATCCCTTTGCAAAGTGAGAAGGGAACTAAAATTAATGCAAGTCTACTGTGTTGTCAATAACTGGAGCTACATTTTTAAAGATTTATTTATTCATTTGAAAGAGTTACACAGAGAGAGGAGAGAGACAGACAGAGAGAGAGAGAGAGAGAGAGACGTCTTCCGTCCGATGGTTCACTCCCCAATTGGCAGCAACAGCTGGAGCTGTGCCAGTCTGAAGCCTGTAGCCAGGAACTTCTTCTGGGATGAAGCTGTTTTTTTAAATAATTATTTATTTAATTGAAAGGCAGAGTTACCGAGTGGCAGAAACAGAGATAGATGGCTGGAGCAGTTTGGATCCACAACCAGAAGCCAGGAGCTTTGTCCAGGTCTCATAGGTGGGTGCAGGAGATGAGGGATTTGGGCCATCTTCTACTGTTTTCCCAGGCCACAGCAGAGAGCTGGATGGGAAGTGCAGCAGCCAGGATCCCAACCAGCACCCATATAAGATGCTGACACTGAAGGCAGTAGCTTTACTCACTATGCAACAGTGCTGCACACTAACGGGAGCTCTTTTAATCTGAGTATGCATAAAGTGGAGAATTACAGCATCATAAATACAGATAAGTTACAGTTTTTCTCTGCGCAGTACTTTACAGTTACCCAGTGATCCACTGAGAATCTTACTTTCCACACTGTGTAATTAAGAAAGCCAGTTACTTGTTTTATTTTGGTTCTGTGTTTAAACCCATGACATTTTTGACATGGGAGGATATTAGTTCTACAATTTCATAGAGACTGGTCTGTGGAAGCATCGATAGAAGTTATAACTGTGAGAGTGGTAAGAAAGAAGAGGGGAAGAAATAAGTGTCCCTTACGCCACACAGAGGTGTCCACAAATGGAGAAGACGTGCCCTTGAAAACTATGGCTGACTTTCTGGGACAAACTGTGTTTGAGTGCTTCACATGTTCTTATAGAAAGGTGTTGCCACCAGGTTATTAGTATATTTATTTAGTTAGTTTTTAAAGATTTATTTATTTATTTGAAAATCAGAGTTACACAGAGAGAGAAGGAGAGGCAGAGAGAGAGAGAGAGAGAGAGAGGTCTTCCATCAGGTTCATTTCCCCAATGGCTTCATCATTGTGAACTTTGCTCAGTTCCTGACCTATACCTTTCCTTTAACCTAGTACTTTGCCATGTAGTAGCCCATGAAAACTGCAGACTGCATAAATTAATGAATACTTGGAGGGTTGTGATTTCTTAGAGGAACATCATGAGATAGGAGGAATAAAACAAAACAAAAGTATCCTCCGTATATAGAAGGTACACTGTTTTTGCAAGCCACAGAGAAGAGGAAGAAGCAGGAAAGTAGTGAGACTGGAAAGTTTGCGGCAAAGGTAATAGGCACTGGTCAAGAATTTAACAAGCCCATTAGGAAAACATTAAGGTTTCCTTACTTCCATGTAGACTCTGCCCTCTTATGGTGAACAGGGTCCTCTAAACCCACTTGTTGCACAAATGAAAACCCAAGCATTGTCTTCTCCCACAGATGGAGTCTGCTATTGGTTTTGATTTACATTTCCCTAATGGCTAGTGATATTGGGCATGTTCATATATGTCTTGACCATTGAGATTTCCTCTTCTGAGAAACATCTATTCTGATCATTGCCCATTTCTTAAGTGTACATTTTACTTCTTGTTTGGAGTTTTTCCAGTTCTATATATGTATGTTCTGGCTATCAATCTTTTGTCATAGTCAGAGTTTTCAATGTTTCCTGCCATTCTGTCCATTGTATGTTCATTCTGTTGAATACTTTGTTGTGAAGATGTATCTTAATTTGATATGCTCAAATTTCTATATTTTATTTTTGTTACTTGTGCTTTTGGAATCTTACCCAAAACTGTTATCTATGCTTATGTTTTATAGTTTCTCATATGTTTACTTAGTTTTTGGTTTTATATTTAGACTTTTAATTCACCATGAGTTGCTTTTACATAGTGTATGAGGTGTTGGGTATATTTTCAGGCTTCTACATATGGATAATCACTTTCCTTTAAACCATATGCTAAAGGGATTCTTCTTTTTCCTGTTTGTTTTCTTTCCTTTGTTAAATAGGAGTTGCCTGTAGAAAAGTCGGTAAATTTCAGCTGCCTATTCTTTTCCATTGAACTATTTGTCTGTTTTCCAATAGTGCTAACACTGCTTCTATTTTTTTTAAGATTTATTTATTTATTTGAAAGGCCAGATGCTTCTTCCAAGTCTCTCATGTGGGTGCCAGAACTGTAGAACACGGTCCATCTTCCACCAATTTCCCAGGTGCATTAGTAGGGAGCTGGATTGGAAGTGGAGCACCTGGTCTCCTAGCAGCAACATATGGGATGCATGCACAGCAGGCCAAGGCTTTAACCCACTACACCACAGCATCAAACCCTTCCTTATTTACTTCTGCTGTGATCTTTCATTATTCACTTTTTTCTACTGCCCTGCATCTTGACTCATTCCTTTTTTTTTTTTTTTTTCTGGGTCCTGGAGGATGGTAGTAGGTTGCTTCTGGGATATCTTTTTTGTGTTAGTAGATAATTGGTAATCAAAAATCATAGTTATTAGTTTCTATATTTCTCTGCTAATCACGAGGACCTTCTAGATGACAGCAGAAAATGCTGGCAGAAATGAGGATATATTAATTTGCTAAGAAAATACCACAGAGAATATGATTTACATCATAGAATTTTACTTCTCAGAGTTGTAGAGGTAGAAAATATCAGATCAAGGTGCTAATAGGCTCGAGTTTTCCAGAAGCCTTTCTCCGATGTGACAGACACATCTATCATTTGATCTGCTTAAAACTACTTTCCTCAGGTAAAGTCATGTTGGTGATTAGCACTTCAGTGTTTGAGTTTTAGGGAGGCACATTTCAGTTCACAACAGCAAAAGGGGCCCTGTGGTCTACTTCAATGACAGCCATCTCTGCGGAGGACAGAAAGTTTGAAATCAGCGTTAGGAATTCTCACAGTATTACTGTCAGTGCTATCTCCATCAAATGTGCATTCATGTACACACAAACAAAACTACCTGTACACATAAACACATTCAACAGTGGAAATGCCTGATGGTTGTGTACGGGTAACATCAATATAATAATCCATAAGATGGCCTATTAGCAGACATTAAAAAGAGAATTAGAAAGAATGACAAAAAAATCTGCAATTACCTATATTTATGTCTATATGTATGATATTCAGTATTTATAGTTGCTAAAAGATGAATACTGATGTGTGGGAATAAAAGCTAAACCTTACCTTGCAATATTGCAGCCTAGTCTACATGAAAGATGTCTTCCTAAAACCATTCACTGGGCCCACTCTGTGGCATAGTAGATTAAGCATCCACCTGCAGCACCAGCATCCCACATGGGCACCAGTTTGAGTCCCTGCTCCTGCACTTCCAATCCAGCTCTTTACTAATGGCCTAGGAAAGCTCTGGAATATGCCCTGAGTGCTTGGGCCCCTGCACCCATGTGAGAGACCTGGAGGAAGCTGCTGGCTCCTGGCTTCTGGCACCTGGCTTCAGATCGGCCCAGCTCCAGCCATTCTGGCCATTTAGGGGGGAACCAGTCGATAGAAGACCTCTCCTTCTCTTCCTCTCTATATCTGTAATTCTGCCTCACAATAAATAAATACATTTTTAAAAACCTTTCCCTTTTTAAGTTTCTTAATTGTTTTAAAGATTTATTTATTTATTTACAAGTTGAGTTACAGACAGAGAGAAGAGCCAGAGAGAAAGAGAGAGGTCTTCCATCTGATGTTCACTCCCTAATTGATTGCAACTGCCAGAGCTGTGCTGATCCAAAGCCAGGAGCCAGGAGCTAGTTCCAGGTCTCCCAGATGGGTACAGGGGCCCAAGGACTTGGGCCACCTTCTACTACTTTCCCAGTCCATAGCAGAGAGCAGGATCAGAAGTGGAGCAGCTGAGTATTGAACCGGCCCCCATATGGGATGCTGGTGCTTCAGGCCAGGGAGTTAACCTGCTCCAACACAGCACAAGTCCAGCATTTTAAATTTCTGATACTCTAAAGTAGCACAGGACTGCATTACATCTAGGAACGATGCATTTAAAAATTATAAATCTAGTGCATTTTAGCAGAATTTTTAACAAATACTTCTGATTTTCTCAGCATTATGTATAAATAAATGACATAATGAGTCATTGTCAGATTTTTAGCTTTTGACAGCCACTTATAATATTTCACAGCTTTTTGAAATGTATTGCTAGTGTGTTTTTCTCAACACATGCACTGGATTTTACCAGTTTAGTGCACATGGAGTTGCCTCTTATAGGATTTGCATTTTGATGGGTTTTCATGGCACATGTAATCAACATCTGCAAAGCCTCTAAAACACATAAATAATGACATGATTCTGGCTTTTTTCTTAAAGATTTATTTATTTGAAAGAGTTGCACAAATAGGGGAGAGGTAGAGAGAGAGACAGACAGACAGAAACATAGAGGTCTTCCATCTGCTGGTTTACTCCCAGTTGGCCGCAATGGCTGGTCTGTGTCAATCCGAAGCCAGGAGCTACTTCCGGATCTCTCATGTGTGCAAGGCCCCAAGGACTTGGGCCACCTTCTACTGCTTTCCAAGGCCATAGCAGAGAGCTGGTTCAGAAGTGGAGCAGCCACGTCTTGAACTGGCACCCACATGGCTTGCCAGCATTGCAGGAAGCAACTTTATCTGGTATGCCACAGCGCCTGCCCCACATTACATCACTTTAAGATGATATGGATTTAAGTTCATGAGAAATTATTAGCATAGTGGGAACTGATAGATATGGATGAAGCAGGATGGACTTGTTAGGAATGGTGATGTTAATTTTCTTATAAAATAAATAAATAAGAAATTAAATATGGTCAGACATAAATGAAGACTAAATTTTTTTAATGGTGATCCAGAAAACACTGATCTCAGGTCTTTTTTTTCCAGTGTTAAGTTTATATTTTTAAATGCATATTAAGTGAACAAACTTCATGTAATTTATATATACAGATTGAAGAGCAAACTGATAACATCCTACCCTATCTTCCCTTGGTCTCATATTTCCAACTCCCTCCTTCTCGTTTTATTTTCTTTTAATTTTGACAGCTGCATGCTTTGATTTTATTTTAGAATCACAAGCTTTAACCCTCTACAAAATAAAGAATTCAGCAAGTAGTAGCAGAAATATCAATGAGTATATGTTGTTTACTCTATCAAAGAGTTCAGAAAAGTGCTATGAACAATACTCAAATCTCAAAATATCAATTTAACTCATATGCTACTTTTCGTTGTCTATATATTAATTACCACCAGTCAGAGAAAACATATGGTATTTGTCTTTTGGGGGCTGGCTTCTTTCATGAAGCATACTTTTTTCCAGTTCATCCATTTAGTTACAAAAGATAGGATTTCATTCACAATTATGGCTGAATAGTATTTTACACTGTATATATAGCTCATATTTTTGTTCCAGTCACCAGTTGATGGACATCTGGGTTGATTCCATGTTAGCTATTATGAATTGAGCTGTAATAAACATGAGGGTACAGATAACTCATGCCTATGCATATTCTATTTCATTTCATGTGGATAAATTCCTAGGAGTCAGATGGCAGGATCATATGGTATGTTTGTTTTCAGATTTCTGAGGAACTTTGATACTGCCTTCCATAATGGCTTCATTCCCACCAACAGTGGGTTAGGGTACCTTTTTCTCTCCCTCTCCACCAGCCTTTATTGTTTGTTGACTTTTTCAAAAGAATTATTTATTTGAAAGGTGTAGTTAATTATAGGGAGAGGCAGAGGCAGAGAGACAGAAGTATTTTATCTGCTTGTTTATGCTCCATATGGCACAACAGGTGGTGCTGGTTCAATCGGAAGCCAGAGTTAGGAGCATCTCCCTGGTCACCCATGCGGGTGCAGGGATCCAGGCACTTGGGCCATCCTCCACTGCCCTCCCAGTCCAGAGCAGAAAGCTGGACTGGAATAGCAGCAACCGGGACCAGAACTGGCACCCATAGGGGATGCTGTCTCCACGGGTGGAGGATCAACCCAGTGTGCTATGGCACTGGCCCCCATCAGGGATATTTTTCTATAGTACTCTCTCTCAACTGTATCTTTTTCTAGTTGAAGAATTAGGGTGATGCAGGATTAATAGAAGGAGTTTGAGAGGATTGTCTCTCTTTCAATTGTGTTGAATAATTTGAGAATGATTAGTTCTTTAAAAGTCCTGTAGAATTCAATAGTGAGGCTGTCTGATCCTGGACTTTTGCTTGTTGGGAGGGTCTTTATTACTCATCCAATCTCTGTCTTGGTTTTTGGTTTGTTTAGCTTTTCTATGTGTCTTCATGACTCAATTTTGGTATATTGTGTATGTCCAGGAATCTGTTGATTTTTCCTCTAGGATTTCCAATTTGTTAGCAGTCACAACAGATGCCCACATCCTATATTGCAGTGCTAATCTGAGTTTTGGGTACTCCACTTCCAAACCAATTTCATGTTAATACCCCTAGGAAGCAACGGATAATAGCTCAAATTGTTTCCTTCCTGTCATCTAATTTGGAGAACTGTAACCTCAATGGGGATTTGAAACCTGGTCTTGCACAGTTGTAGCCATATAGAAAGTGAACCAGAAGATGGGAGATCTCTCTGCTTCTCTTTCCTTCTTTTTTATCTATGTGTCTCTCTGCCTTTTTGTTAATCATATTAAAATATTTAATTACTTATTTGAAAGAGTTACAGAGAGAGGGAGAGACAGAAATCTTCCACCACCTAATTCATTTTTGAGATGACTTTAATAGCCAGAGTGTGGCCAGGTTGAAGCCAGGAGCTTTTCCTGCAATGTGCGTGGCAGCATCCCAGGCACTTGGGCCATCTTTCCCTGCTTTTTCAGTCCATTGGTAAGGAGCTGGATCAGAAATGGAATAGCTGGTACTTAAACTGGTGCACATACAGGATGCCAATGTAACAGATAGCAGCTTTGTCCACTGCACCACAACCACCAGCTCCTCTATCTGCCTTTCCAATAAATAAATCTTTTGAAAAAGAACTGAAGGTAGTAAAAGTCATCATGACTGAGCAATGGCAAATTTATTGAAGTGATCTATTTTCTTAAAGATCCTTTTATGAATTTGAAAGGCAGCACTAGATGGAGAGAATGGGAGAGATTGATCTTCCTCCTGGTTTGTTCACTCCTCAAATGGCTGCAATGACTGCAGCTAGGCCAGACTGATATCAGGAGCCAGGGGCTTCTTCCAGGTCTCTCACAAGGGTGCAGGAGCCCCAATATTTGAGTCACCCTGTGCTGCTTTTCCAGACACATTAGCAGGGAACTGGATCCGTTTGGAGCATTAATGTCTATGATACTCTCCTTGCAGTTGAAGGATTTAGAATCCATTTCAATTATGGGTGGGCCAAGTACAACAGCTCCCAATTGTCCAAGGTTTGGATTAGATGGGTTCTGAGAAATTTTGTTAAAATAGTTATTAAAAAATATATATTATATATAATACTTATAATAAATTATATAATATTATCTATTTTTAATTAACACATATAAGATATTATATGCTAAATTATAATATATTTTATATATGAATATATTTATATACATAAATATATATAAATAAATGTAAATATATATATAAAGAATTTATTTATGTAGTTGACAGGTTTACTTACAGACAGTGAGAGGAAGAGACAGAGAGAAAGGTCTTCCATATGCTCATTTACTCCGCCAATGACTGCAATGTCTGCAGCTGGGCCAATCTGAGCTAGCAGTTTCCAGGTCTCCCATATTTTGGCAGGGACCAAAGCACTTGGAACAGCTTCTACTGCTTTCCCAGGCTATTGCAGAGAGCTGGATGGGAAAAGGAGAAATGGGGACTAGAACTGGTGCTCATATGGGGTGCCAGCATTGCAAGTAAAGGATTACACCACTGCACCACAGTGCTGGCCCCAGTCTATCCTTTATTAAGGAGATCTCAGTAATCATGTTCAGGTATTGCTGTCCTATATTCATGGCCAAAGTCCTAGCAGACAACATGGTTTGGAGAATCGTAAGCACAAGGTGTGTAGGAGACTTCATTTCTCATACAGCACAGTTAATAACAAGGTTCCAAGAGGGGAAATTACTTGCATCGTAGTCTTTGAGAACTAATGGACATCACAGGTGATCTAAAGAATTTAGAAGGTTTGTGAGCCCCTAGAGTGAAAAAGTCACTGGGAGCACAAGGACAGTGCCTAGAGTTTATTTTGATGGATTTTAGCCCCTTGCATTGGAGTGAGGCCCAAAGAAGCTAGACTGATTTATAAACCTCAAAAGTTTCTTTTCAAGGTGAAGGCAAACTGAGACTCAGGATTTTTGGAAAAACTTTGAACAAAACGCATTTGCCACACTTGGTTAAGACACATCATTTATCTATTGATTTTCATCAGATCTGTTAACATTAGGTATAAGGTTCAGTGGACATTGTGGATGGTATATAGCAATATGATTTTAGTAATATATCATGAGGTGCTTTTTTTTTTTTTAATTGGATTTAGCAGCTAAAATTGGGTTACCTAATGGGATATAGCTGGAATAATCACCTTTTTGTTAAACACATCTGAGGTAATAAATGTTAGTGTATGAAGACATTGAGTTTTCTTTTATTGGGCCTTCTTGGTTATTTTAATCTGGGATCTGAGAATTCTCATTTTCTCTAGGTAAGTTGTAACTGAAAAACTTAATTGTATTCCTCATCATGTTGGACCAACTCTGCTGCTTCTGGGATTTTTTTTGTAATTCTGACAATTGGAAATTTGGACAATAGTATAGTTAAAAAGAGATGTACCAAGAAAAGTATTTATTTTTATTCTGATACATATTTTGGAATTCTTCTAAAATTCCTATTGAGTATCCTTGTTAAGTTTAGTTGCATCTCAGGTTAAGAGTTATTGGAGGCTGGTGCCATGGCTCAATAGGCTAATCCTCCACCTGCAGCACAGGCACACCGAGTTCTAGTCCTGCTGGGAGTGCCAGATTCTGTCCCAGTTGCTCCTCTTCAAGTCCAGCAAACTGGCTGCAGCAGCCACTGGGGGGTAATCCAACAGAAAAAAAGGAAGACCTTTCTCTCTGTCTCTCTCACTATCCATTCTGCCTGTCAAAATAAAAAATAATTTTTATAAAAAGACTTATTGGAGTCACTGTAGTGATTATACCCATGTAACTTTGTTAATAAATGCAAATAGAACCTGGGAAAATTGATGTATATCTTATGCTATAGAGACTTAAGATTGAATATCTTTTTTATCTTTTTTAATTATATAATTTAACGACAAATTTTTGATTTTTTTTGACTTTACTAAGCCACAGCTCTGGCCCCATTAATATGTCTTAACAATGTTTTTTCCTCTCAGACTTATCTCTATTGGTTCAGTTAACTGGATGCCTTTTCTTTACATTCAGATTCTCTCAGCTGTCAAAGCTTATTCATCTTAATTCTGTTGTTCCTATTTCCCTCCCTTTTATTCTGTCCCTAGGCTAATTGAGGTCATGATTCTCCATTCCTTCTGTGTGGTGTCAGAGTAGCCTTGAAGTGTTCTTTTTCTCTTCTGATTTCTAAAGAAAGAAATTATGTATTCCCCCAGTTTAGATATTTTAATAATTCATTCTAAAACAAAGGTTAAATGTTCTTAATTTGACAAGAATTTTTGGGGCCAGCGGTGTGGCGTAGTGGGTAGAGCCACCACTTGCAGTGCTGGCATCTCATATGGATCCAGATCTCTGCTATAGCCTGGGAAAGCAGTAGAAGATGGCCCAAGTCCTGGGCCCCTGCACCCATGTGGGAGACCTGGAAGAAGCTCCTTGCTCCTGGCTTTGGATCGGAGCAACTCTGGCCATTGCAGCCAACTGGGCAGTAAACCAGTGAATGGAAGACCCCTCTCTCTTCTCTGCCTCTCTGTGTAACTCTGACTTTCAAATAAATAAATAAATCTTTAAAAAAAGATTTTTTTCTAATTTTAGATTTGTTCTACTTCATTGTCACTTCATTGTATGTGTAAAGAGTGCATATCCAGTTTTTCTATTTTAGATTTTTGGGATTTTGTATTAGCTCTGCTGTCTATTCATTTTTCTTGAGCATTGGTGATATCTTCTCCTTAGTTGTATTAAGAGAGAGAGAGCAATAGCCCTCATGTCTTTTTAGGTAAGTAAGACATATTAAAACAGAGCATTCAGTATACATTCATAGTAGTTTGACTTGTTCAATTCATTTTCCTGAACTCCCTTGGATATTTGGTCTCTGCTGTACAATTTTCTATACTGATTAATTCTTTGATATTCCCAAATCCAGAAAATGAATGATTCAACAGCTGTGTTCCTGTATTTGCTAGGACTCAGGGTAAGAAGCAAAGTGGAGGTGTTCAGGAATCTACAGGTACATGCTACATAGCAAAGCACATCATTTCCTATACAAAGTGACTGGGAAATCCAGAATCTTTTGCACACTATATTGGATCCTGAACTATTACTGACCTATTCAGTAAGATTTTAATGTATTTATTTTCTGTGTGTGTGTTTGTATTTCTAAATAAACTCTGCTGCGCTACTTAACATTAACATGTATTGCAGAATTCTTTCATCAGTTTTTACTTTTAAAAAGTTTCTTTTTCAGTTTTATGGGAGAGGGTAGAAGCTTTCTGCTATGTAACTGAAAATTCATTCATTCATTAAACTTAAAAATATTTATTGGAAATGAGTGGAATACTATTAATTCTCGTGTGATTTTCATGAAACTAAATACATTCTCTATTTTGTTTTGCTTAAAATTTCTGCATGTGTGGACTTCTTTTTTTCCTTATTGCCCCAAATCCCTTTGTGTATTGGGATGGTAAATGGGTTTTACACTGGACAAAACATGTTATTTTGGCTAAGAAGTACTTAGCCTTGCTGCTTCAAGTATTCAAATATTACATTAGAAATCAGTATATTTGTTTACTGTACAAATGTCTTTTATACAATTTTGTAATATTCTGGGATATGAGAGGGAGCAGGAAATAGGAGGGTTATGGGTGGGAGGGAAGTTATGGGGTAGGGGAACCCACTGTAATCCAAAAGCTGTACTTTGGAAATTTATATTTATTAAATAAAAGTTAAACAATTTTATAATATTCATCTTCCTTTTTATTTCGTCCTTTTTAAAAAAAGATTCATTTATTTTACTTGAAGTTCAGTGTTACACACACAGAGAAGGAGAGAGAGAGAGAGAGAGAGAGAGAGCAGTCTTCCAACCGCTAGTTCACTCCCCATTTGGCCACAATGGCTGGAGCTGTGCCGATCCATAGCCGGGAGCTAGCAGCATCTTTTGGGTCTCCTATGCAGGTGCAGGAGCCCAAGGGCCTGGGCCATCCTCTACTGCTGGATAGTAAGTCTTACTTGCCTAAAAAGATGGATAGTAATTTGAGTAGCCAGGACTTGAACTGGCACCCATGTGGGATGTCAGCACTGCAAGCCACAGCTTTACTTGCTACACCACAGCATCGGATCCTTTATTTTTATGACTATTGCTACGCTATTGGAATTTATAATTGATAATGCTGAACAATTGAAACTGTCTTATTTACAATTGTAGGACTGGATATGGCAATTTTACTTGAAGTAAATTATGTAGCCTGCTTATTGTATGATTTTTGGAAAAGCATGTATTTATATATAACAGCAGATCTGTTAATCATTTAAAAGTGAATTATCATGATTACCCAGATGTAAAGAATGCAATATGTGCTAATGAGTTAGCAGTCACAGACATTTAGAATTAGAGGGATTTTAGAACCTTTTCAATACTGCAGTTTTTATGAAAAACTAATAATTTTTTTTATTTGACAGGTAGAGTTATAGACAGAAAGACAGAAAGGTCTTCCTTCCGTTGGTTCACTCCCCAAATGGCTGCCACAGTTGGAGCTGTGCCCATCCAAAGCCAGGAGTCAGGTGCTTACTCCTGGTCTCCCATCTGGGTGCAGGGCCCAAGCACTTGGGCCATCCTCCACTGCCTTCCTGGGCCATAGCAGAGAGCTGGACTGAAAGAGGAGCAACCACGACTAGAACCCTTTGCCCATATGGGATACCCGCACTACAGGCAGAGAATTAACCAAGTAAGCCATGGCGCTGGCCTCTGATAAATTTACTTTTAACAAAATATCAAAATATCTTATTCAGTATAAAGTTAGTAGTGAAAAAGAGACTACCTTGTTGAACACAGAAATTTGAGATTATATTTCTTGGTATTAATTTGCATCTTAAGGCTTATTGCCTAGTTTATTTCAACATTTCAATCTAATATTACTAATAATATCTTGTACTTAGTGGTTCACTGTGTGCCAGACAATATTCTTTTGATTTTTTAAAGGATTTATTTATTTATTTGGAAGTCAGAGTTACACAGATAGTGAACAAGAGGAAAAAGAGAGAGAGAGGTCCTCCATCTGCTGGTTCACTCCCCAGATGGCCTAAAAGGTCAGAGATATGCCAATCTGAAGCCAGGAGCCAGGACCTCTTCAGGGTCTCCCATGCAGATTCAGGGGCCCAAGGACTTGGGCCAACTTCCTACTGCTCTCCCAGGCTATAGCAGACAGCTGGATGGAAAGTGGAGCAGCTGGGACTTGAACCAGCCTCCATATGGGATGCCCCCACTGCATGCAGTGGCTTTACTGGCTACACCACAGCACTGGCCTCAAGACAATGCTCTAAAATGATGCATTAATTATTCCCAAATATTGAAAAGTGGCATGGTACACATTTGAATGTGTTGTTTTGTACTAGTTGTAGAAAGAGTTTAAAATATATTTAGATTTAAAAATGTAAGCTTTGATCTAAAGGTTTACTTTCCCCTAAGGTGCCTGTTCGAAACTGAGAGATCGTTGAAGTCTCAAGATAGAGTACAACTGATCTTATCCAAGCCTCCTTTATCACATGAGGATGCTAAATGCCAAGGCCCAGAGAAGTAAAGTGAATTGTTCAAGGTCACACAGGTAAGTTGTAGCAGGGATAATTCTGTATTAGCATTAGGTATCCTGATACATAGGCCACTGTTCTGTCAATTTCATACTCCTTCTGGAGTTAAAGATTCTAAGTTGTGGAAAATTAAGTTTGGAAATTTAGTGGTTGCTATGTTGTTATGGTGAGAAATTTCTGTGTATAGCTATGAGTTGCTTAAATTTTATTCAATATATTTTTCTAGTATGTTTGCTATTTATTTGAAATGTACAACAAGTAGCTTCATCTATTTGCCAAAAGAATTTTTTAAAGATTTATTTATATTATTTGAAAGTCAGAATTACACAGACAGAGAAGGAGAGGCAGAGAGAGTGGTCTTCCATTCACTGGTTCACTCCACAGTTGGCCTCCATGGCTGGAGCTGTGCCAACTGGAAGGCAGGAGCCAGGAGCCTCTTCCTGGTCTCCTATGCAGGTGCAGGGGCCCAAGGACTTGCACCATTTTATAATGCTTTCCCAGGCCATAGCAGAGAGCTGGATAGGAAGTGGAGCAGCCAGGTCTTGAACTGATGCCCCTATGGAATACCAGCACTGCAGGTGGCAGCCTCACCCACTATGGCACAGTGCCAGCCCTTGCCAAAAGAATTTATAGAAGCTATTCCATATATACACTTCACAATTATTTAGTTACTTGACATGAACTATCCCTGCATATTTGAAAATTTTGAATGGTATCACTTGGGTTTTAAGAATGTTATATTTTAGGTCTCTTAATATTTTTAGTGATGATGTTTTAAAGGCCCTTTCTGTTTTATGGAAAATGATAAGGATTTTGTTTTACAATGGCCATAGTATTACCACTTAAAGCAATAGATTAAATAACACTTTTAAACAAAGTCATTTAATACTGAATTCTAAAACACTGGTATATTTTAAGTGAGAAGCCGGATTTCTTTCAGATATTCTAAATAAGAATGATAATCAAAATTGAAGACATCTACAGTTTTTAATCACTTGTTTTAAATATTGGTCATAATGGTCCAATTTAGAGTTTTAATTTTCATTAGCTTTTAAAAGATTCAGTACGGTTCATAGAAAAAATTAAGAGAACATAATTATATATTCAACCTCCCTCCCTTCTTTTTCCTTCTTTGTCATTTTTTTTTAGCTTATGAAATGACATTTTCCATTTACATTACATTAAAAAGGGTTGTTGAATCAAGGGACAAGTTTAACAGGCAAAAAGCAGAAAGATCGTAATTTAGAGGGAATACAGACAATGGCTCTAAACAATATTTGAATATCACATCTAAACAATATTTGAAGAAATTGATAAAATAAATATTTTAATTTCTCCTACTAAAATGCTCAGAGAAAGTCTTTCATTATTTATCAAATATTAGTGCAAAATTATGGATTTAAATGATCCCAAAAAGTGATGAATTTTTGTGTAATAAAGTCCAATTTTTGTCAAGGCTTTTTAACAGTCTCACAGAAAACTTATGTTTGTGAATGGGAAGAATAATATCAAAATGTCCATACTACCAAAAGCAATTTGCAAATTCAATGCAATCCCAATCAACATACCAACGATGTTCTCAGAGCTAGAAAAAATGATGCTAAAATTCATATAGAAACATGAGAGATGCTTAACATCTAAAGAAATATTATAAAGCAAAAAAAAGCTGGAGACATCACACCATATTTTAAGACATATTACAGGGGTCAGCACTATGACAAAGCAGGTAAAGTCACCGTCTGCAGTGCCGGTATCTCATATGGGTGCCAGTATGTTTCCCAGCTGCTCCACTTCTTATACCCCTCTCTGGTATAGCCTGAGAAAAAAGTAGAAAATGGCCAAAGTCTTTGGGCCCCTGCACCTGCATAGAGACCTGGAAGAAGCTCCTGACACTTGGATTCAGATCAACAGAGCTCCGGCCATTGTGGCCATTTGGGGAGTAAACCAGTGGATGGAAGACCTCTCTCTCTCTCTGCCTCTACCTCTCTGTGACTCTGCCTTTCAAATAAATAAATAAACTGCAAAAAAAAAAAAAACACAAAAAGAAGAAGTGTTAGCACTGATATAATAACAGACACATAGTTCAATGGAAAAAACTAGGTAGCATAGAAATAAACCCAAATTTCTACCAGCAACTCAATTTTAACAAAGGAACTAAAATGAACTGGAGAAAGAAGAATCTCTTTCACAAGTGGTGCAGAGGAACTTGATGATCCAAATGTAGAAGCCTGAAAATAGACTCCAACATCACTTACACTATGTGAAAGTGAACTCACAGTGAATGAAAAATCTAATCATAAGACCCAAACCCAAGTAAACATAGGGAAACTCTAAATATTGTCAACACACAATAGCTTTTGGGTAAGATTCCAATAGCAATAGTCACAAAAATAAAAACAGAGACATTTGAGTATATCCAACTAAGATACTTCTTCATAACAAAGTAAACATCAGAGTGTAGATACAATGAACAGATGGCAGGAAAAATTAAAACTCTGAATGTTTACAGATTTCCAGAACATTTACATGAATTGGAAAAACTCCAAAAAATACAGGCAAGGATCTGAATAGACATTTCTCAGAAGAAATGTAAATGGTCAAAACATGTGAATATGCCCGATGTCACTAGCCATTATGTAAATATAAATCAGAACACCATATCAGTCTCCAACACCTGTGGGAGAATACAACACTCAGGTGTTTGTGTGTGCAGCAAGTGGGTTTAGAGGACCCTGTTCACCTCTGGAGAGCAGAGTCTACGGGGAGACAAAGAAACCTTACTGCTTTCCTAATGGGCTTATTAAGTTCTTGACCAGTGCCTGTTAGTCTTGCCACAAACTTTCTAGTCTCACTACTTTCCTTCTTCTTCCTCTTCTCTGTGGCTTGTAAAATAGTATACATTCTGTATACTGTGGATACTTTAGATTTATTTTATTCCTTCGGTCTCCTATGAAGTTCCTCCACAAAAACACAGCCCTCAAAATATTCATTCATTTATGCAGTCTGCAGATTTCATGAGCTACTAAATTCCAAATAGTATGTTAAAGGCAAGATCTAGGCCTAAGAGAAAAGTGGTCTGAATTCTGTGCCTAGAAGAGGATTTGGGACATAGTAGAATTTCGGTGAAGTGCTATGTGAATGACATGCACTCAGTAAATGAGTAATCTAAAGCATACACTTCATTCAAGAAACACAGCAGCCCTACTCACCTCAGGTAGAGCAATTGAGAGGAATAATGTGAACAAAAATAAGACATCAATAAGTTGAATAATAACAGAGAAAAAACAAAATGAGATAGATGCCAACATTACTGACCTATTTTTGAGGAATTAAATTGATAGAGGGGCTGGCATTGTGGCTAAGTGGGGTAAGCTGCAATCTGTGAGGCCAGCATATCATGTGAGTTCCACTTTGAGCTTAGGAATCTCCACTTCCAATTTAGCTCACTGCTAAACACCTGGGAAATCAGCAGAAGATGGACGAAGGACTTGGGTCCTTGCCACTGATGTGGGAGACTTGGATGAAGCTCCTGACTTCAGCATGCCCCAGGCTCAACTTTGAAACTCTCTGGGGTGTGAGCCAACAGATGAAAGCTATCTCTGTCTTTCCTCCTCTCTCTAAATCCACTTTTCAAATAAACAAAGATTTAATAAACAAATTAACTGATTTCAAAATACACAAAAACATGAACAATACTATATCATCTTGATGCCAAACTGATAAAAAATAACAAATGCTAGAGAGCACATGGGAAAAGAAAACCATCATATATGGTGGATGAAAACACAAGTTAGTACAGATGTTATGCAGAACAGTATGGCCATTCCTTAAAAAGGATAAAAATTGGGCCGGTGCTGTTGTGCAGCGCCTGAGGGGCCAGCATCCCATTTGGGTGCCAGTTCTAGTTCCAGCTGCTCTTCTTCCAATCCAGCTCTCTGCTATCTCCTGGGATAGCAGTAGAAGATGGCCCAAGTCCTTGGGCCCATGCACCCATGTGGGAGACCCAGAGGAAGCTCCTGTCTCCAGGTTTCAGAATGGCATAACTCTGGCCTTTGTAGTCATCTGTAGAGCGAACCAGCTAATGGAGGACCTCTCTGTGTCCCTATCTCTATTGTAACTCTTTCAAATAAATAACAAAAATTTAAAATAAGATAAAAATTGACCTACCATGTGAGAGTTATCTTGCTCTTGGCTATATAGAATAAGGAACTTTTATTAGAAGGAAAGGAGAAGAGCATATCAAAGATACAGCAATTTTCCCATAACACAGCCACTATAACACAGTTCACTGCAGCCAGGATTTGAAACCAATCTAGCTATCCATCAATGAAAAAAATGGACAGGGGAACTTCATTTAGATTCAAAAAAGACCAAATATTATTAAATTAATTGAAATAAGCCAGAAGCAGGAACACAAATGTCACCTGGTCCTTGTCACATGTGGAAGTGAGAGAAAATAATGGATCTGAACACAGAACTGTGATTACTAGAGGCTGAGAAGGGAAGCAGCTAGGGATAGAGGGGGATTGGATAATAGGTAACAAAATACAAAGAGGCAGAAAGAACTTCTGGTGCCCCATAATATAATGAGATGACTACATTCAACCATATTAGGTTCTGTGTAAAGAACTGAAAGAGAGGAACTGGTAGTCTCAAATCATGGAGAAGAATTAGAAACTGTAGTTGCTTGGGGGCCAGCATTATGGCACAGTGGGCTAACACCCTGGCCTGAAGCACCAGCATCCCATGTGGGTACCAGTTCTAGTCCTGGCTGCTCCTCTTCTGATCCAACTCTCTGCTATGGCCTGGGAAAGCAGTAGAAGATGGCCCAAGTCCTTGGGTCCCTGCACCCAAGTGGGAGATCTGGAAGAAGCTCCTGGTTCCTGGCATCAGATTGGCAGAGCTCCGGCCATTGGGCCACCTGGGGAGTGAACCGGCAGAGGAAGACCTCTCTCTCTCTCTGCTGCTACTTCTCTCTGTAACTCTGTCTTTCAAATAAATAACTCTTTAAAAACTTAATAAAACTGTAGTTGCTTAGCTTGATCACTTTTTACTGCATAAATGTGTGCAAATATTGCACTACACCCTGTAATAATGCATGACTAGGACACATTAATCACAAATTATTTCAATGAAATTTTAAAAATTAGAAGCATTTCTTTATATTAACAATGAACTAATTGAAAATGAAATTAGAGAAACATTTCCATGCATAGCAGCATAAGAACCAGGAACCAATGTCTTCAATGTTATCAGTGATGAATCAGATTCACAGCCCCCAGCACTCAGTTTTTGCCATAGACCTTACCATGGCAATTGTGGGCATATAGTAGTAAATCAATGGACAGGAATCCTTTGTCTCTAAATCTGCTAAATAAATAAACAAGGAATTCATCAAAGAAAAAGAGATATCAATTTGGATGCCAGGTCACAAAAACACATGCACTTGAGCTATCCTCCAGTTTGTGATGCCAACAAATCTTTCAGACATGTTACATTTTCAGAGACTTTTCTGTAATCTTGCTAAGCTTTCTGGAACTCTGCCTTATAGCAAAGCGATTCCCAATTCCATTATACTCATGATTTTTCTTTTGTGTGATATATTAGTTTACCATCTAGAGATAATTTATGGTACAAAACTTTTGTATGCATGCATGTTTTCTCATTTGTGAGTCTATTCATGGGAATTGAAGACTGATTTATAGCAGAAATACTTTTTCCAAATTCATTGCATAGACTTTTGTTCCTTATGAATTCTCTGAAGTCTGTTGATGTCTAATTTCTGGCTAAAGGTTTTATCGTATTTACAGCATGCAAAGACTATCACCTTTTGTGAATTCTGTATCTATACAAGCCTGAAATAAAGAAAATGTTTTTACACAATCGGTATACTCCTAAGAAACCACCTGTGTCAATTCTCTGATGTACCATTGACTTCTGACAAACAACCTTTTCACACTAATAATATTTATAAGCTTTCTCCTTTACATGAGTCTCTGTTGGATAGGATGTGATTTCCAGCAAAAGGTTTTGTCACAATACTTACATGAATTTTGGAGAAAAGCTCTTCCACATTCATTATATTGTTAAGGTCTCTCCCTTGTTCAAATTCCATGATGGATTATGAGGCATTACCTATGTGAAATGACTTTCTCACATTTATTTCATTCATTAGATATATATGTTGTGCATTCTGATATAAGGAGAGATTTGGGCAGAGCTTTCCAACACTCATTACACCCATAAGGTTTCTCTCCCATGTGAATTCCCTGTTGTCTTATGAGGTATGGCTTCTAATTAAAGGGATTTTACTTTCAAAGGAGTTTTTCCCTATATGAATTTGATGATGTACAATGAGGGCTGAATTATGGTAAAAGGCTCTGAGTCATTACATTCATAAAATTGCTCCCCATGAGAATTCTTTTATGTTTGATGAGGTCTGATTTGCACCACAAAGGCTTATTCACATGTATTACATTCATGCATTTCTCCCCTTGGTGAATTCTCTAATATTTCATGAGATAACTTGCACAAAAAGGTCATGTAGAAAATTCCTTGTGTGGATTCTCTGATATCTTATGAGTTATGAAGTACAGCAAAGAGGCTTTCCACCATCCTTCCATCCATAAAACCTACCTAAATTGAGCAACAAAGGTATAGAAAACGTAAACACACACATAACCGGATGGAAATGATATCAGTAATAAAGATCCTCGCCGCCAAGAAAACCCCAGGACTGGATGGCTTCACTGCTGAATTCTAACAGACATTTAAAGCACTAACTGCAATTCTTCTCAAGTTATTCAAAACAATTGAGAGAGAGGTGATTCTCCCAAATTCTTTCTATGAAGCCAGCATCACCTTCATTCCTAAACCTGAAAAAAGTGCAACAAAGAAAGTAATTATAGACCAACTTCCCTGATGAACATACATGCAAAGATCTGCAACAGAATTCTGGCCAATTGAATCCAACAATGCATCAGAAAGATCATCCACCCAGACCAAGTGGGATTTATCCTTGGTATGCAAGGATGGGACCAAAGGCTTTTCCACAGTCATTTCATTTATAAGCTTTCTCCATGGTGTGAAGGCTCTGATACTTTCTGAGGTTTGACTTCTCAGCAAAGGTTTTTCCACAGTCATTGCACTCATAAGGTTTCCCCCAGTACAAATTGTCTGATGCTTTGTGAGCTTTGACTTCTCAGCAAAGGCTTTTCCACAATTATTGCATTCATAAGGTTTCTCCCCTGTGTGACTTCTCTGATGCATTTTGAGTTGTGATTTCTGGCCAAAGCTTTTTCCGCAGGCATTGCATTCATAATGCTTGTCTTCTGTGTGCATTCTCTGATGCTTTCTGAGGTTTGAATTCTGGCCTAAGGTTTTTCCACAGTAATTGCATTCATAAGGTTTCTCCCCTGTGTGAATTCTCTGATGCTTTCTGAGGTTTGCCTTCTGGCCAAAGGCTTTTCTGCAGTCACTGCATTCATAAGGCGTATCCCCTGTGTGAATTCTCTGATGATTTATGAGGTGTGGCTTCTGGCCAAAGAGTTTTCCATAGTCATTGCACTCATAAACGCTTATCCCCTGTGTGACTTCTCTGATGATTTATGAGGTTTGACTTCTGGCCCAAGGTTTTTCCACAGTCATTGCATTCATAAGGTTTCTCCCCTGTGTGACTTCTCTGATGATTTGTGAGTGTTGATTTCTGGCCAAAAGCTTTTCCACAATGATTACATTCATAAGGTTTCTCCCCTGTGTGAATTCTCTGATGATTTAGGAGGTTTGCCTTCTGGCCAAAGGATTTTCCACAGTCATTACATTCATAAGGTTTCTCACCTGTGTGAATTCTCTGATGATTTATGAGGTGTTTCTTCTGGCCAAAGAACTTCCCACAGTCATTACATTTATAAGATTTCAACCCTGTGTGAATTCTCTGATGTCTAATGAGATCTGACTTCTGGTGAGTGGTTTCTCCACAATCATTACACACATGAGGGTTTTCCACTTATATGAGTGCTGTGATGGAGGGTATGGCAGAATTTAATACTGAATGACTTCCCACAAGGTTTACATGCATAGGATTTCTTCCCTATATTTGGTCTATGATTCAGTCTAACATGTGATTGGTAAATAACAGGTTCCACAGGCCCAATATACTTATAAACGTTCTCTCTTTTGGGACTTTGTTGATGTATACTGAGGTTAGAATTCTTATGGAAATCTTGTACTATTTGAGTTGTCTTGCCAATAGTGGCAATTGACTTATTACAGGTTTCTACCATAAAAAGCTTCTCAGATTCACAGAATATATTCTTGCTTTTGAAGACTTTCCCTTGTCCAATTTGTTCAAGTGCCTGCTCCTTGATCTGAATATTGTGCTGTTGATTAAGAGGTTCACAGAACTGGAGAGTGTTCCCAGGTACCTTAGTAGCACAAAATTTCTCTCCAGCTTGTAGTTGATCAGGCCCACAATGGGGACACATATTGTGACATATACTGCATTCTTCAGGTTTTATTCCTGAATAGTTTCTCTTTTTGATACTCAGTTTTGGAATATGGCTTATACTTAAATTAAGTGTTTTTCTGAATTCAACTCCCTTGGGAGTTAATGTCTTATTATTTGTCATAACATCCTGATGCAGATTTTTCTCCAGACTTTTCTGGTTGGTCTTAATCAGTTCATCCAGTTTCATGGCAACTGAAGTGCGAAAAAAATGATGTCACTACATCAAATATAATTGTTTCTTCTAGCATACTCGTGTAAAAGGAATGAAGTTACTTGTATTTAAGAGGGATAAGATGTTAGGAAAAGTTCTGCATTTGTGCCTCCTCACACAGGGCACCAAAATGTTAGGAAAAGAGTTGTAGAATAGAGGAGAAAGTGTATGAATTTACAGCCAGACAGAATTTATTCAGAGAAAATTAATCCACAGAGGTGGGTGACCAACTGCCTGTACAAGATGGAGCATGAAGGCCCCAATTCCCAGGGGCCAGACCTTTTTGAGGAGGGCTAAGGCTGGGCATGAGGGTAGGGGGCAGCAGTGGAGGGGAATTCCAGGAACTGGGTGGGGGCCTTAGGAACCTGGAAAATAATGCAGGGTGGGGTATGAAGGCAATAGGCTGTGAGACCCAATTGAGTTTCAAGGGCAAGGAATACATTCCAAAGTTTATCTACTTTGGGCAATGAGGGAGAATGGCTCAGGCTTATATCCTCATTCCATCATAAGATTTTCAAAAAATGATTAGAAGATACATATTTATGAATATACAGGTTTTCTCCATTATACATTAATATATTAAATTGTATCCATAGATTTTCCAATGTTCATCCATGATCCTGTTTACTACCAGAATTTTTTCCAAGTATGATTGAATGGTTTTTGTGGTAAGATGTCTTAAATCACTGCTTGGGATGCCTGTATCTCAAAACAGTGCCAGTTTAAGCCGAGGCTACTCTGCTTCCAATACAGCTCTGAGATAATAGATACTGGAAAGCAGCAGATAATGGTTCATGTGCTTGGGACCCTGTGATAGAGATGAGTAGGTGAAATTCCAGGCTTCTGGCTTCAGATTAGTCATAACTGTTGATAGTATTTGGGGAGAGAGTTAATAGAAAATCTATTCCTCACTGTTTCTCTCTCACTTTCTACTTTCACAAAAATGAATAAGACTTCACAGAATGGACTAATATTTAATAAATATATTCACCTGTAATCTAGAAACCAATTTTTCCCTGTCCATTTCTTCAGTTCATTTTTTAATGTATTTTTATTTCTTTATTTGTGAGAGTTAGACTGTGAGAGACAGAGACAAAGATCTTCCTTCCATTGGCTCACCCCTCAAATGGCAAATACATTTGGATCTATGCCAATCCAAATCCAGGAGCCAGGTGCTTCCTCCTTATCTCCATTGTAGGTGCAGGGGCCCAAGCATTTGGGCCATCCTCCACTGCCCTCCCGGGCCACAGCAGAGAGCTGGACTGGAAGAGGAGCAACCAGGACTAGAACCCGGGGCCCATATGGGATGCTGGTGCTGCAGGGGGAGGATTAACCATGTGAGCCACGGTGCCAGCCCCTTTTTCAATTCATTTTTAGAAAAATTGTGGGTTTTGTACTTCTGTGATATTTCAACCATAAATATGGGGAAGTTTTACTAGATCATTTCCTTGAAGGTAAAGAGTGAAATGTGTCTATACTCTAAGCAGGATCACATTCATGGGACAAGATTTGAATATGTGGTTGTCTTGTGTTCTGTCTTCCCAGGCAAACAGCATTTGTGGGATTTTTCTAATGAAAATCTCTGTTTTATCTGCACTATTATAGTTTCCCCATATTTCTAAGGAAACCTGACATCCTAATCTTCTAATAACTACAACAGTTACAGAAAGTTCCAATATACCACCTTGGCTATACATTCCCACCAGTTGAAATAATTTATTCCTGCAACCCAGAGTCTGCTCAATTATTGAAAATTGATTTCTAACTCATTGTGAAGACATCAGCCCTGGTTGCCTCCTCTTGTTTCTTTCTATAAACACTCCTCTGTGATAATTTGAGTTTCTGGAGGTTTGTTGATTTTCACAGAAAACTTCATTTCCTTTGCCTTTACCAGAGATACTGATCTCCATAGATACTGTAGAATGTCTGTGTCTGAATCACAGGACCAGCTGTCTTCAGGAGTAAGACTTGGGAAAAACTCGTGGAAAGAACACCAGTCAATATCTGTTGCACTGCTTCTGCTTTGGCCTCCCTGCCCGTTATGTACACACTGATATGGAAGGCTCTGATGTAGGCATTCTTCCCCCATCCATGGCTCTGCTCCTTGCTCCAACTTGAAGATCAAGTCAGGTTTGGTCCTGCAGTGCCCTACTAATGGAAACAATATAGACTTTGTGAAATCACTATCTTGGGTTAATGAAAGGAGTACAGCTTGGTCCAGGAGCTATGCAACAAATGTTCCAATGTGAAATCCTTCCCAGGTGATAGATATTCAGATTCTTCATGGACTCAAATTCTATACCTGTCCCTCATTCAACTTTATGAATAGTGCTCACTTAGTTGTCAAATAGCAAGAAAATGTTACCATTGGGCATGTGATGAGTGTCACTCACCCAGGGAGAACAGGCTGCTGTAGGTCTCCAGCATCACATCCCTGTACAGGATTTTCTGAGCTTGGTTCATGTTCTGCCATTCCTCCCAGGTAAAGTACACAGCCAGGTCTTCAAATGCTATCATCCCCTGTGACAGAACACTCCTGGTCAACATGTCAACTCTGTCACCTAACAAACAATGGCAGTTGTATATCTTCTACATGGGTATGGATGAAGAAGCAAGAATGCCATTTCATTTCAGATTTATGAGCATTTGGGCAGCCACACAGAAGCATTCCACAGGGGATCAAACCTATGGTATAAAGGCTGTGAAAATTGCCCAAGCTGGAGGGAAACAGGAATTTCTGTTCACAAAGGCCAGACTATGTCAAGGGCAATTGCACAGTAGGCTGAAAGGGGGACAAGAGTCACTCTGGAATGAGCAGTGTTCAGAAGAATGTAGAAGTATTCAGGAAAAAAGACAAGAAACCATCAGGGAAGTTATGAAGGGATTGAACAATGAAGAATTTCCAGAAAAACACTATACACAGTCAATGCAATTATGGCAGAGAAAAAAATTTTTAAAAGAGACAGTAGGCATTTAACTTAGTGTTTATGATGCCAGCTCAGATACTCTCTCTCTGCATCAAATTTCCAAAGTTGGATTTCAGTGCCAGCTCCAGTTTCCAGCTCCCAGCTAATGCAGACCAGGGGAAGCAATGGTGATGCCAACCAAGAGGGAGGCCTAGATTCCATTCCTGACTCTTGGCTTCAGTTGTGCCCCACCTCTGTTTGATATTTTTATTTAGGCAGTGAAGAAGTGCATGGGAGCTTTCTAGCTTTCTCTCACTCCATCAATTTCTTTCTCTATCAGGCTCATAAATATTTTAAGTAAGGGAGGAGATTCAAGAAAGAATAGAAAGTAGCTTTTGCTTTTTCTATAATTATTCTACTCATAAACATTTAAAGAACTGAAATAACATGATAACAAATTAAAGTAAAAGCTATGGAGTTATTTACCCAAGAACAGAACCTGAGAAATTCTGTACTATAATCTGCATTTGTGACTGAGGGAAATACAGAGAGCTTTGAGAACCTGCAGTAGGCACCAGCATTGTGGTACAGCAGGTAGATCTCCACCTGCAATTCAGGCATCCCATGTGGACAGACAATTTGAGTCCTTGGTGCTCCACTTCCAATTGAGTTCCCTGCTAAAGTGGCTGAAAGAGCAGTGAAAGATGGCCTGAGTATTTGGGCCAATTCCACAAATATGGGAGACCCAGATAGAGTTCCAGACTCCTGGCTTTGGCCTGGCCAACCATTGTGGCCATTTGTTGAATGAACCAGCAGATGGAAGATATCTCTTTCTCACTACCCATCTCTCCCTATCTCTATTACTCTGCCTTTCAAATAAGTTAATAAATAAACCTTGGGGCTGGCACTGTGGCACAGTGGGTTAATGCCCTGGCCTAAAGCACCAGCATCCCATATGGGCACCGTTTCAAGACCCAGCTGCTCTAATTTTGATCCAGCTCTCTGCTATGACCTGGGAAAGCAGTAGAAGAAGGCCCAAGGATTTGGGCCTTTGAAGCCGTGTGGGATACCCAGAAAATTCTCCTGGCTCCTGGCTTTAGATGGGTGCAGCCCGGCCAGTGCAGCCAATTGGAGAGTGAAATGTTGAATGAAAGATCTCTCCTCTGTCTCTTTCTCTCTGCCTCTCCTCTCTCTGTGTAACTCTTTTAAATAAATAAATAAATTGTTAAATACAATCTTAAAACGTGAAAGAACATGCAGTAGATTATTTTCCCCACAGTGTTCTTACTCTAGCTGGGAATCAAGTTCATCTCCTCAAACTATTAAGGACTGCATTACTCTAACAATTAAAAAAAATAAATGCAGCCAGTGCCGCGGCTCACTAGGCTAATCCTCCACCTTGTGGCGCTGGCACACTTCATTCTAGTCCCAGTCGGGGTGCCAGATTCTGTCCCAGTTGCCCCTCTTCCAGGCCAGCTCTCTGCTGTGACCAGGGAGTGCAGTGGAGGATGGCCCAAGTCCTTGGGCCCTGCATCCCATGGGAGACCAGGATAAGTACCTGGTTCCTGCCATCAGATCAGCACAGTGGGCCGGCTGCTGTGCACCGGCCATGGTGGCCATTGGAGGGTGAACCAACGGCAAAGGAAGACCTTTCTCTCTGTCTCTCTCTCTCTCACTGTCCACTCTGCCTGTCAAAAAAATAATAAATGTCACTGATTTGTGGTTTAGCCCTAGGTAAGTAATTCTCTTGCAGAATGCTAAGTGTTTATTTCCAGGGTGGAACTAAAACACTGCCCACTACATCATCTGTATAACACTAAAGAATGTGTTGGACATTATGACCCCAAAATTTAGAATATTATCCTTGACTTCAATTGAAATCATATAACAAATATATATTTTGCTATGGCAACAGAAAATGAGAGATGACATTGCCTTTTCTTGGATAAATGCAATGATTGATAGTCATGACAAATTCATCATACATCTTGTTTCTATATATTCCCTGAGAATAAAATTTACCTTCCTACATCCATTTTCATTAAGAAATTATTATAAATCTAAAAACAAAACAGACAGAAAGCTGGGAATAATTAAGAAAACCACTTACAGGGGCCAGTGCTATCGCACAGTGGGTTAAAGCCCCAGCCCGCAGAACCAGCACCAGATATTAATTCCCACCAAATCAGGTGTGAGTGCGATTTTCAGGTGAATTCAATCAGAATTCCACAGCCATTCAGCTGGGAGGGGTGGATGAATCCAGAAACAGCCAGTTTACATGGGACTAAATCAAGCCTAATATCACAAAGGACTCTTGCATTTCTTTGGCTTTTTTCACATTTGTCTTATTTATCATGATTTGTAATGAATTTTCTGATGTGAGCTTTAGTTTTCAGACTGGAATATGGAGTCCAGGGCACGGGAGGAATGGTCTTTTTCAATCAGGGCACAGATGTTGGCTTGCTCCAATTCTGGCTTGCTGTCATTGTTTTGGGTGCCTCAGCCAATTTTTGGTTTTGAGCAGCAATTTTCTAAATGTTTTCTTGGTCTGAGTTTCTTTTGCCTTCTTCCATCCCAAATTTTGTATTCTGATGCAGTACAAACAAGAAGTTAGACAGAGGATCCATTATGAAATAAAAAACATAATAAATTGGCTTTTCAGGCTTAGAAATCTACAGGCAGGATAACTAAGATGAATTTTTGTGTTTTGGAAAATGAAATGGAACCAATTTGCTGTGGGGACAGATATTAATTTCCTCCAAATCGAGTTTGACTGTGATTTTCAGGTTAATTCAATCAGAATTCCACAGCAAGTCAGCTGCGAGGGGTGGATGTATCCAGAAACAGCCGGTTTCCTTGTGACTAAATCAAGCCCAATATCACTAAGGACTCTTGCATTTCTTTGGCTTTTTTCACAGTTTTCTTATTTATCATGGTTTGTAATGAATTTTCTGATGTTAGCTTTGGTTTGGAGGCTGGAATAAGGAGTTCAGGGTACAGCAGGAACCGTCTTTTTGAATCAGGGCATAGCTGTTGGCTTGCTCCAATTCTGGCTTTCTGTCACTGTTTTGTGTGCCTCTGCTAATTTTGGTACTTAAGCAGCAATTTTCTAAATGTTTTCTGGGTCTGAGTTGGTTTTGCCTTCTTCCTCCCAAGATTTTGTATTCTGATGCAATACAAACAAGAGTTCAGACAGAGTAGCTATTATGAAATTAAAAAAAAAAAATGGTGTTTCATGCTTAGAAATTTACAGGCAACGCAACCAACATGATTTTTTGTGGTTTGGAAAAAGAAATGGAACCCTTTTACTTAGGGGACAGATATTAATTCCCTCCAAATCGAGTGGGAGTGGGATTTTCAGGTGAATTCAATCAGAATTCCACAGCCAGTCAGCTGGGAGGGGTGGATGAATCCAGAAACAGCCGGTTTCCTTGTGACTAAATCAAGCTGCTGCTCCCTGTGGACTTGTCCTCCTCAGCCTCTGACTAGAGCACAGCCACCTCTCCAATGCTGACATCCTCTGACACATGTTTCACTCTTCTGTTCTCTCTAAACTGCAGACTCTTGGGCAACATATGTAACTCTAATGCATCAACTTGCATAGAAGCACACACCTGAGGACTCCAGAGTCTTGGATTTCAGGTTGTAATTAACTTTCCTTTTCAGAGGACTGGTGAAAAAACAAGTCTGGAAGCCAGGGTGTAGCCTTGTGGTTCAAATGCCTATGTCTCATATTGGAGTTTCTTGGTTTGATTCCTGGTTCCAGTACCTGCCTCCAAATTCCTGATAATGTAGACCCTGGGAGCTAGCAAGAAATGGCTCAGATGATTGGGTTCCCTACTCCTGGGACAGCCCTGGCCACTGGGGACATTTCAGCAGTGAACTAGAGGGTGAATACTACTTCTCTGTCTACTTGTTCATTTCTTTGCATCTCCAATTAAAAAACAAAAAAGTATGTTTCTATCATCCATTAAAATAACTTCCTCAATGGAAAAAAAGTTTCATTGTTAAATTGGGGAAAAATAATGCTTCTTGGTTGTGATATTAGAATAATGCATAACTGTACATCGGACTTCCATTGTGGACAAGGAAGAGAAAGATGGAAGCAATGATTTTTGCTTCTGGCTTTGGTACTTGTCATGTAACCTTGAAAAATTCATTTAAACTCATGGTGCCTGAGTGTCCTTAAAATTACAGGTTCATCTAGTTGAGGCAGGTGGTGTAAGGGGAGGTGGCAGGAAGCTGAGAGCTTTCCTTGTTTCTGTGCTGACAGAGCTAAGTGACATTAGCAAGTCATTTGACCCCTCTGGATCTTCCTCCCTTGTGAGATAAGATTGTCTTTATAGTTAAAGGATTTATTCTACACAGTCCTATCTTATGGTTAGGCTCACATGACTGTGAAGTGTTTTATAAACTGGCAGTGTAATAATCAAGTTCGCACTGAAGATGAAATGCTAAACAGCATAGAAATTCTAAAGCTTGTAGTTCTATGAGGAGCTACACAGAAACATTCAAGTTCATGGGCATTTTTAAATTTAAAAACAGAATCATTGAATCACTGTTCAGAATCAGTATAGTTGCTAAAATTCTTATTTATAATCACTGAGATTGGCAGTGTAATTACTGATAGCATACTCCTAGTGTTGTATATTTTAGTTTATACAATACTCAGACTATATAAAATATAGGTAGCATGGGAAGTGCGATACACAGCAGTCTTGTAGAATGGCAGATGTCCTAAACAGCACTCTGGCCTCAGAATCAGCCCTTAAGGCACTCAGATCTAGCTGAAGAGCCTATGAGAGTATTTTAGGTATGGAAAGAAACTCTGGCAAAAAAAGAAAAAAAGAAAAGAAAAGGACCTAAATAAAAGATCTCTGTGAGTGAGATCCCAGTAGAAAGAGCGGGCCATCAAAGAAGGAGGTACCTTTCTCTGAAGGGAGGAGAGAACTTCCACTTTGACTATGACCTTGTCTAAATAAGATCGAAGTCAGTGAACTCAAGAGGCTTCCATAGCCTTGGCAACTCATGACTAGAGCCCAGGGAGATTTCTGATGCCATAAACAAGAGTGTCAGATTGTTAAGTCAACAACAGGAATCACTGTGTGCTTACTCCTTATGTGGGATCTCTGTCCTTAATGTGTTGTCCAATGTGAAGTAATGCTATAACTAGTACTCAAACAGTATTTTACACTTTATGTTCTGTGTGCTGCAAACTGATGAAAACTTAATATAAACTAAATCGATCTTCTTTGTATAAAGATGATTGAAAAAGAATCTTGATGTAAATGGAATGGGAGAGGGAGTGGGAGATGGGCGGGGTGCAGGTGGGAGGGGAGTTATGGGGGGAAGCCTTTGTAATCCATACACTGTACTTTGGAAAATTATATTCACTAAATAAAAGTTTAAAAAAATTAAAAAATAAAAATATAGGTAGCAATATTTAATGCTTCTCTTACTGTTCCTGGATTGGATTATAGCATACATTAATAAACCTTTTTTAAAGGTTTATTTATTTATTTATTTGAAAGACAGCATTATAAAGAGTGACACATAAATAGAGATGATCTGTCTGCTGTTTTAATCCCCATGTGGCTGCAAGCAGCTGGAGCTGGGCTAATCCAAAGCCTGATGATTCTTCCAGCTCTCTCACATGGATTCAGGCACCCAAGTATTTGGGCCATCTCCTGCTGCTTTCCCAGGCACATTAGCAGGGAGCTAGATTAGAAGCAGAGCAGCTGGGACATGAACCAGTGCCCATAGGGAATGCCAGCACTGCAGGTGGTGGCTTTACCTTATATGCCACAGTACCAGCTACAGCCTATTCATTTTAAATTAATAACTAAAGATTATCTGCTTTTCAGCCTCCAGGCTTTGGCTTGGCCCAGCCTCTGCTGTTGTGGACATTTGGGGAGTGAACCAGAGGTTGAAAGATCTCTCTTCTTATGTCTCTCCCTCTCTAACCTTGCCTTTCAAATAAATAAATGAGTCTTTGAAATAAAAATACATGCATACATACACACACACACATACACACACACAAACACACGGTACCAACACAGTGGGTAAAGCCATGGCCTGCTGTGCCAGCATCCCATATGGGTGCTGATTCAAGTCCCAGCTGCTCCACTTCCAATCTAGCTCCCTGCTAATGTGCCTGGGAAAGCATCAGAAGGTGGCCCAAGTGCTTGAACCACTGCATTCATGTGGGAGGCCTGGCACAAGCGCCTGGCTTTAGATTGGCTCAGCTGAGGCCAATTTGGGAAGTGAACCAGCAGATGGAAGATCTGTCTCTACCCCTTCTCTATAACTCTGCCTTTCAAATAAATAATAGATTTTAAAAATGGGGGAAAAGGGCAGTTTTCTTGCCTTCCCTTTACCTAGAGTGACATAATCAAAATCTGTTAGGCAAATGAATAAGGGAAATTCTGAGATCATGTATTGACCATAGAAGAGAATGGATTCCTTGCGCATTTTCTGGAAGCCCATGCTAGTTGGAACCAAGGGAAGGATAACAAAAAAGGGGAGGCCTATATCCCTCTTATTTGTCTTCTTTGTTCATTGGAGCAGTGGAGAGTTGAGTAATGTAATATTGGTGTTTGTCTCCATACAGTTCATGTCTATTTAGCTGGTTCTTTTTATTTGCATTTCTTTTTTATTTATTTTAAGAGATTTATTTGAAAGGCATAGAGACAGGGGTCTTCGATCTGCTGGTTTGATTCCCCAATGTTTGGGTGAGGCTGAAGGCCCATGAGCCCCCTCCCATCTCCATGTGGTGTGGGGTCCAAGCACCTGTCCATCACCACTGCACTCGTTGGCTGGAGTTGGAGAGGAAGTAGGGCGTCAGGGAATGGAACTGGTGCCCATGATGTGGGCCATGCAGGCTGTGGTTGCACCCCCATGCCATGAGTCCGTCCTCGATGAACCTTTCTTTAAAGTGGAATTAAGGGTAAAAATGGTCTGAGGTGCATGCACATTTCTGTTGTGAGAGAGGCTGAGGCCCCGTGGGTGCCTGGGGGCCAACAGAAACACCTGAAGCCTTGGCCCCCAGGTCCCGGTGTCTCCCCTCTGCTTCTGCCCTGCCTGCAGGCCTGGCCCCGGGCTCCAGTGGTGCCTCAGGGATTTCGGCACCAAACTGGTCACTTTAGGTCACTTTGTGATGCCTGACTTCTGCCCAAAGAAGGAAGCAAGAAGGGGCCCAGCAGGCTTCCCCCGACCTCTGGAGCCCCGAGCCATGGTGCTGGCCCACGACCCAGGTAGCCCGTGATGATTCTGGACCAGCCATTGGGACCCACGACCCCTGACCCCAGGCTCCAACCCCTTCGAGGTCACCACCGCAGCCTCCTATTTAGCTGGTTCTTAATCCTCAAGAAGGGATTTAGGTCAATGTTCTATTCTCATCAAATACCTTAATGTTTAATTAAAGATTCTGTTAGTAATTTTAACCCTGGGTCGTTCTAAAGATGTGCTGTGACTTAGGTTTAGAAAAGAGCATCTTCCTTGCCACCCTCATCTCAGCTCTGGGGGCTGTCAGTTCTCCCTGCACAGATTCAGTAATGCATGCTTCTTCTCTACTACAAAGATCTTATGTTGGTCATATTTCCAGTTACAAAAATCAAATCAACTCACACCTGGACTCTGAGTATTCAATGACATTAGTTATCAAAATAAATGTATTCAAATATTCAAAGACCACTTCAAAGCTTAACTGCCTTCAAGAGTGTTTGGCACTTGGAACAGCCACTGTGGTTTTCTACACATGAGCACTCACTATTTTATATACCATTTAACAATTCAAACATCACTTCAGCTTCAGCAATACACAACAATAGAATGGATGATTCTACATAATAAACATGTTACATTAGTTTGGACTTAAAACCTAGAATTAAAACCATGTGGTAATATGGATGGATTTAAGGAAAGATGTAGAGCTAGGTAGCTAAGGCTACAGAATCCCAGACCTATTGATTTTAAGTGAGTCTGGAACAACAGCATTCCATTGCATTATCTTCCATCTCAGAGTCCTGCTTTTCCAGTGAGACCCACCCCACTCAGACCACGTATTTCCTGCCTGTGTCTTCACGGTGGTGGAAGCTGTTCTGATACAGGCATCTCCTGGACAGTCACCAGCTTCCTGATTTACTACCTGAACTGGAATCCCCAGTTGCGAGGTATATTTCCCAAACACCCAGGCTGAATTGAATGTTCGTCTCTGGCAGTCAAAAACTTCTGCCGTAGGAAACAGAACATGTCCTCTACTCTGGGACTCCTTTTTCGTCTCATGGGGTTCTGTGGTGATCTGTGGTTTTCAACACAAGTCCTGGGAGCATTCTGACTCAAAAGAAAGACCAGGGATAAGAGTTCTTTCTGGGGGCTGGTGTTGTGGCATAGCAAGTTACACTGCTGCCTGCAGCACTAACAACCCACATGGATGCCGGTTTGACTCCCAGCTGCTCTACTTCTTCCACAACTCCTTGCTGGGTAAAGCAGCAGAGAATGGCCCAAGCGCTTGGTCCTCTGCCCCCACATGGGAGACCTGGAGGAAGCTGCTGGCTTCAGCCTGGCCCAGCCCTGGCCATTGTGGCCATTTAGGGAGTGAGCCAGCAGATGGACCGCTGTCTTTCCCTCTCTTTTTCTCTCTGTAACTCTGCCTTGCCAATAAATACAACTTCAGAAAGTTATTCTCCATCAAGCAATACACCCTTTTCGAGGCAGTTGTAAAGCTGGGAGTCATAGCTTCTCTTATATTTTGGATAATAAGAGTTTTGGTTTGAAAGCGTGTTCATCTGAAACAAAGATCACTCATTATCCTTTGTTAGAGAAGGGGGCTCTGCTCTTTGAAAGTGGAAATCAGAAGCTGTAATGTGTGATGAGCTCCACCTGCCAGGTCTGGGGAGACTTATTTGAAAGTCAGGGCATCAGGAGAGGAAGCTTTTCAGATTCCCTGGCCCTTGCTTTAGTCTTATGTCTTTACTTCTTTTGTTGCTTCTTGATGTCAAGAGTGTACACTTTATGCTGAAATGAGGAATTGTGTCTAACCTCTTTTGGGCCTTTTTCTAAGCAGAGTGTATATATTTTTCTTGCATATAAGGATAGCTTCTGGGGTGGGTGGATTTTTTTGGAAGTTTTCACAAGCTAGCCAGTAGCCTATATTTTCTTCACAGAATTCAGTTTTTAAAAAAGCTTCCAATACAGCCAGACCATCTGTAGGTAGGGAAGAGCAGGCAGAAAAATAAAAAGAAACATGAGGAATATAAGGAAGCTAATGATCAAACATTCCCTTGTGCTTTTCTAGTACTAGGATTAGCTATTCTCTTGTTTTTACTCAATCCTGTAATCCTGTGGATTTAGCTCTTTAAAGACAAAGATGCCAGTAGGCAATATACTTAAGTTGGTTCCATACTACTAAAACAGAAATACTTCAGTTTGTTTTAATGCCAAAAATGTATTTACAGGAGAGGCATAAATCCTCAGGGAACTAAGTCTCTTGCAAACACTGCATGCAATGAAAAGCATCCTCAGCCTCAACCAAGAGCACTGCCATTGCAGAGCTGAAGGGTGATTTATCTTCCCCACCTGGTGTGAATATGTTGAGAAATAAGCGGAGATAAACAGACCTTCTAGGTTAAGTCAAATTCTCCTTGGTGAGCTGCTGATTTGAGGACACAGCCTTTCTGCACTCTTGTGATACTTGCAGTGGATTCAATTCAAGCCTAATTCACAATTGCTGGCCAGCAGCTCCTGGAATGCTTCTGACCACAACAGTGCTTCCTTCGGGGAAGGTCTGCAAGAGCAGTTCTCTAATGAGTTGTGCTCAGAGCAGTTCCCCTCCCAGCTCAGCAGTGAGCTCTTCAGATTGCAAACACAGGAATCTCAACTTACTTGGTGAAAGCTTGCTACCTGCTTTTCTTGCCAATTGTGGCCTTCCCAGGAATGGTGGAGTTTTGCCATAGGTAGCTCAACCCAGTCTTCAATACTCTTATTCTTACAAAAAAAAAAAAAAAAAAAAAAAGACAATTCACTAAGTGGTCATCCTTGAATACACTACTGAGCCTGAATGCATTTTTACCAAATAAAGTCGCCCAATAGCTATAAACCAAAAGCCAACAACAGGCTTGCCCACCTAATATTACACTCAGCCCCGAAGTACTGAGCAGTTTCATCACTTCCTCAGAATGTAACTATGCTGTGAGGACTATAGATAGGGATGCCCAAATTTTAATTATCAATACACTGCACAGCTAATAAAGCAGATACTGTCACTTGCCCACAAAAGGAGACAGTTTCTCTGCAAGGTTAACCGCAATCGGGAGACATTTTGCACCTAATGGAACCCGCAGCGGGACTGCTTTGAGCCAGCTCCTCTCCTTCCCTTTCCACCTTCGGTCCAGGATGGGACAGAGACCATGCACAGGAGGTGCCACCAGTCACCCGTTTCCCCCTGTCCACCTGCAATGCTCCTGGGAGGCAGATGCCACAGAACAGTGATTTGTTCCATGATTGTCACTGTGTGAGATCAGCCCATCATGAGAAAATGACCATGGATTCCAATGAGATATCAACCACAGAAGCACTTCCCCCAGCATCAGTGCAGGAGGGTGGATGATGGAAGGCACAGCATGGCCAGGATCTCTAGGGACCCCGCAGGACTCTGCTGCCCTGGATGCCTACAGCAGGCAGCAGCACAAAGGCCCAGTGCACCTCCAGCACCCTTCTACCAAACCCTTCCCCCTGTCTGCCCATGCAGACCACACAGATGCTGTGTCAGTGAGTAAATCAGCACCGCGCACTTGGTTTTCCTGCTGAGACTTGGCCTTCATTGCTTCCCCAAGTGCAGCACGTGCTGCAAGCCTCAGCCAGCAGGGCTGGCAGGAGAGGTGGGCAGTCACACTCACCAGGTCTGTCTCTTCTTCTCCTGCCCCTCCTGACTCAGGGGCCACCACCGGCATTTTAGCCCCAAGGCACGAAACGGGACAGCCAAGAACCTAACACCACCCATGTCATGCGCACACACTGCAACTACCAGCTACCCACCAATGTCCACTGCCTCTATAGCCAGCCTAGCATGGGGCGGGTCTTGCAGCACTGGTCCTGCCTCAGGGCAGCAACGATTGTCCTGAGGCCCCCTGCTGGACTGAGCCTGAACTGCCCTGCAGCAGATTCTGGAAGCAAGAGAGCTGCTGATGGCTGAGGCCCTGGCTCAGAGTACACTTAGAGAGACCCTATGCCTGGCAAGGGCACTGGGGCCCTGGACTTTCCCAGGCTGCAGTCCTAGGGTGGAGGCTGGCTCGGCCCTTCCACCCCCAGCCCTGCCGCAGGTGGAGCGGGGTTCCCACGGGGGCATCTTCCTTTGAGGGAGAGCGGGTGAACCCCAAATGCCATGACACCCGGTGCCGGGTGCTGGCCTGCAGCCTTCCGGGAGGGAGTAGGTGACAGTGACTTTGTGGGGAGGTGACACTTAAGCTGGGCCTGTATTTTGGGTTAGTTCTGGACGCACATCCCAGCGCACCTGGACCTGCGGGTCTGCTGCAGGCCTCCTGGAGGCTCTGGGAGCCGGGCATCCTACTGGAAAGGGCAGGAGGGTGGGAGTTCGAGGTGCTGAGCTCCCACTGGGTGCACCAGGCTCTTTGGAGCTGTTCAGAGTAAGGAGTTGAGGTCACCTCCTGAACCACTGCTGGTCCCAAATTCCTGGTTTGGGATTTGCCAGAACCCTGAAGTAGGGGTGTGGTGGGGGTGGTAGTGGTTGGCTTCAATGCACTGTATTTGTGAATTCTTCAAACACAGCTTCTCCCTACTCCTGCAGGCTTTCAAGTGATTGACGAGGACAGAGTCCCTCAGCTGCAAAGTGACTGAAGTTTGAAAACTACGTCCAGAACATCACAGTGTGTATTCAGGTGGTCATCCTTCAGGCCTGCAGGTGGACAGCAAGAGCCACAGTAAGATATTAATTACTGTAGATACTCTCCTTTCTTTCCGGTAGACCCACCAAAAGAGAATGGGAGATGAGTACTTGAACATTGGAACCAGTCAGCATGCTAGGGTGAGCTGCCAGTACTTGGAGCTCAGGAGTGGACATGGAGAGCAAAACATGCATTGTTACTAAAGAGGACAGTTAGGCATTTTACTGTGAAAAGGGAAATCATTTAGAAGTGAGCAAGACACCTTAAGAAAAGGTCTGTATAGTTATTTTTGTTTATTTGAAAGGCAGAGAGAGCCCTTCCATTTCCTGCTCATTCCTCAAATGTCTGCACCAACCAGAGCTGGGTCAGGCTGAAGCGAGGAACTCAGTGTGGGTCTCCCACACAGGTGGCAGGGACTCAAGTACTTGAGCCATCAGCTGCTGCCTCCCAGGGTTCTGTTAGCAGGAAGCCAGAAGCAGAAGCAGGGCTAGGGCTTGAGCCCTGAGCATTCTGACTGGGATGTGGAAGGCTTTACCACTATGCCAAACACATGCTCCAGTAAGCTGTTTCAACACGTTTGCAAAATGTAAGAATGTGGTTTTAAATATATGCTCTTCATCTTAAAAATTTGCATAATCTTATATTCAGTTTCATATGATTCAATACTTATTATTAAATACAAGTAACATTTAGACACATGCTTTCCTCACCAATACAAACCTCAGTAATTTTTTCACTTAGAACCTTGAATATTAGCATTCATTCAGATGAAGTTCACTCATAGGCTGGGAATTCTGACAAAGAGACAGTAGGGAAAAAAATCTAGATGTGTATCTGATACCTAATAAGATTCTGAACCTGACTGATAGAATCTGAGTAACTGTTCAGAGAGTGACTTCATACCTCTCCCCTCTGTAATGAGAAGACTGTGTCCTTTGGCCACTTTCACATGATGTTATGTAAATCTTACCTGAAAAGCCTTTTATAAATTCTGAAGTACCATACAGAAGCATATTATGCATTTCCATATGTGTGAAAAAAGGCAATGTCAAAGGCATAGCTATTCCAGAGAGAAGTTAGGAGGATTAGCTCAGTTTGTAAATGTGTAAGTACCATTAAATATCTACATATTTGAAATAGATTTATAGAGTGTGGAGTTCAAGATAGATATTTAATAAATGCACTCTGGATAATAAGCAAATATCAGAAATAATGCCACACCCATCAGTGTTTAAACTCTTCAGACAGCTCCATGCCAGGGAAGTGCAGTGATCCCCGTAAATTAACAAAAATCAATCTGTGTATACCCATGGAAGCCACTGGTTTATATGCAGTCTATACTAGAGGTTTTTGTGCTTAGTAAAATTACTTGATTTTTTAATGAATGCTTTCAGACTGATACCTGATGCTGAGTGGCAGACAATTTTTTCTGAAAAGTATGTGGTTGAGAAATATAAATATAAATCAGTTTATAATTTTTGTGTCTGAAGATTTTTCTGCATTGAAACAAAACCTGCAATAATCAGAAGACTTTTCCTCAACAAGTTGCTATATTGATGCATCTTCATTTATGTATGTAATGTATGCTTAGGTAAAAGTAATAGAGAGAGAGATCTCTATCTTCCATCTGCTGGCTCACTTCCAGATGGCCACAATAGCTGGGGCTGAGCCAGGCTGAAGCCAGGACCCTGGAACTCTGTCCCAGTCCCCCATGGGGGTGCAGGAACCCAAACTCTTGGGCAATCTTTGTTGGTTTCCCAAGCAAAGAGCTGAATGAGAAGTGAAGGTGGTGAGTCTCAAAGCAGTGCCATAAGGCATGCTGCTGTTGCAGTTGGCAACTTACCTCTTTGTACCACAATGCTGTCCCTGGATTGATGACATATTGAAGTGCTGCCACTGGCTTTTGGCTAAATAGGATGACTTAACATGTGTTCCACTCTGTGGAAGAGGAACAAATAAGGCAGTTGGTTGTAAAAGTTGCCCATGGAAACCACAGCCTGAGAAAGATGAATCAACTCACCTTGCATTTTCCACCTTGCATCTACACCACCCTTTTCTGGACAAACATCTGATGGTATGCCCTTGTGATGGAGGTTCTCAGGGTGCTGGAACATTTTGTAATTTTTTAAAAATATAGATTAAGAAGAAGGCAAATAAACAAAAAATTACAAACTGCTGCCAATACCAAGAGGAGATTATTGAGAGTAAAAGGTCACCTGTTGGAGCCAGCACTGTGGCACATCAGGTTAAAGCCCTGGCCTGAAATACAGGCATCCCATATGAGTGCTGGTAGAGTTGCGGCTGCTCCACCTCCAGTCCAGCCTTCTGCTAATGCACCTGGGAAAGCAGTAGAGGATGGCCCAAGTCCTTGAGACCTTTTGCACATGTGGGAGACCCAGAAGAAACTCCTTGCTCCTGGCTTCAGTTCAGCTCAGCTCTGTCCATTGTAGCCATTTGGGCAGTGAACCAGCAGACAGAAGATTCTCTCTCTCTCTCTCTCTCTCTCTCTCTCTCTCCCTATCTATATAACTTTTTCAAATAAATAAAATAATTTTTCTAAAAAAAAGGTATCCTGCCATACTTCTTTCTTCCCTGTTAATTACTAGGAATTATAAATTGTTACGGGGCCAGCACTGTGGCAAAATGGGTTATACCAACACCTGCAGCACTAGCATCCTCTATGGGCACCAATTGCATGTTCTACTTCTGATCCAGCTCCCTGCTAACATACCTGGGAAAGCAGAAGAATATGGTACAAATCCTTGGGTCCTGCACCCAAGCGAGGGACCTGGATGAAATTTCCCTGACTCCTGGCTATTTTTTTTAAAGATTTGTTTATTTATTTGAAAGAGTTACACACAGAGAGAGAGAGAGAGAGAGAGAGCAAGAGAGAGAGAGGGAGGGAAGTCTTCCATCTGATGGTTTACTCCCCAACTGGTTGTAATGGCTGGAGCTGTACTGATCTGAAGCCAGAAACGAGGAACTTCTTCCATGTCTCCCACTTAGGCTTGGGCCCAAGGACTTGGGCCTTCTCCTACTGCTTTCCCAGGCCATAAGCTAAAAGCTTGATCAGAAGTTGAGCAGCCCGGTCTTGAACCAGTGCCCTTATGGGATGACAGTGCTTCAGGCCAGGGTGTTAATCTGCTGGGCCATAGCTCTGGCCTCCCATGCATGTGCATGGGCCCAAGCACTTGGGCCATTTTCTACTGCTTTCCCAGGCCATAGCAAGTAGCTGGATCAGAAGTGGAGCAGCAAGGAGCAAGGACTCAAACCAGTTCCCATATGGGATTCCCATAATGTTTTCTTTAATTGGAGAAATGTTCTTTTGATAGAATGAGCGTATGACCCCACAATATTCTCTACTTACTCATAATAGGGTCTGAGATGTAAAAGTCATGATTAATTTCTTAGAAGAAAATTTACATACCCAGAAGCAAAGAGAGAAAATTAACCTTTTGTTTTTCTCATGATTGAATCAGAGTTTCAAAACTAATACTTAACTTGTATTTTAGAGGAGTTAATGACTTAACCATCTCTTCTATTAGAAATACTATGTTGTGGCCAGTGCTGTGGCACAGTAGGTTAAAGCACTGGCCTGAATGCCAGCATCCCATATGGGCTCCGGTTCTAGTCCCGGCTGCTCCTCTTCTGATCCAGCTCTCTGCTATGGCCTGGGAAAGCAGTAGAAGATGGCCCAAGTCTTTGGGCTGTTCTGAGGCTCTTAGCGTGGTGAAGATATCTTAGATTCTCATTAGTGAAATCTTTAGAAATGTCAGAAAGCATGTAACTTTCTTTAACGATCTGAAACAGAGATGAGATCCATAAGGGCAGAACTGCTCAGCAGCCACACTGCAGGAATATGTATCTTTCTGACGATATCTTCATCTGCTTCTTGCAGTTGCAGCCAGTCTATGAGCTCTTGGTCTGTTTTCTGCCCTTGGGAGGGCCTAGGGTGCTCTATATTATCTGTAAGGATTCAAAATTTGTTGCATATTAGTGTCTAATCATAAAATTTCCAAAGTGACAAGCTGCATGTAATAAAATATGCAGGACTACAAAAAAAATACAAACATGGTGTACTGTCTATAAATTACAGCGGTAAATCTCTATTATAGAGATACACATCTCTACACTATTCTCTCTTTCACTTTGAAAGTCTACATTCAGCTCTCGATGTTATGATTACTTAGGAAGAGATTTCTTATACTTACTTTCATAATCAGTGAACTCGGAATTATTAGTGTAGTATTGAGGATTATACTGACTAAAACACTGTGTTTATTCCATGTTAAATAACATCATCGTATCTTTGGATTCCATTTGTTCTGCTACTGATGTATTCACAGGAGAGGGGAGGTGGGAGGAAAACCCAAGATCCATTGGGGTGGAGGAGGAATGTCAGAGGCTGTGGTTCTATTGTACTGCAGCTTTGATTCTGGAAGAACACATTAATGGACCCAGATGGTTTGAAGCTAACTGAGGGCCTATGTTCTGTACACTTGTCTGTGGTACTGCATTTTCATTTATGTAAAATTTATTTTCTTCAAGCAATATATTAATTTGGATGAAAATGAAGATGTTAAGGAATTTTCAGAATGGGTCTGTTTAACCCTCATTGGCTTTGTTTTTAGGCACTTAACTCAGAAAAGAAAAGATAGAAAAATACATTTTGGGTTCTCTTCATCTGTACCACGGCACTCTTTGGTTAAGATTTGTCATTTTGTCATATTTGATTCTCTAGACTCCCTGAAAAATCCCCTACTTCATTAGATGGAGTCCGTGTCTCACCATGGCAGTGAAAAGTTTAAAATGTTCCAGCTTTGCATTTAGCTAGGCCATGGACACATGCCATGGCACTTGCCAGCCAATTGTGTCAGGGTCATCATCTGAATCAGAATTACTTGCATGAAAAAAAGGAGTTGCAGATTCTTCCAGTGAAAGTGGAGAGGAGCAGGAGCTGCAGCACATTGCCAGGGGTGAGTGTGCCATGGGATGCCATGTGGTGGCTGGTGTCTGGGGTGCTGGTTCTGCAGAAGATAGGGCTTATGGGGGCTGGTGCTGTGGTGTAGCAGGTAAGTCTGCCGCCTGCAGTGCCAGCATCCCATATGGTCACTGGTTCAAGTCCCGCTGCTCCATTTCTGATCCAGCTCTACTTTGGCCTGAGTCAGCATTAGAATATTGCCCACATCCTTGGACTCCTGATCCCACATGGGAGACCTGGAAGAAGCTCCTAACTCCTGGGTTTGGATCAGCTCAGCTCTGGCCATTGCATCCAATTGGGGAGTAAACCAGCAGATGGAAGATTCTCTCTCTCTCTCTCTCTCTCTCTCTCTCTGCCTCTCTTCTCTCTGTGTAACTCTGACTTTCAAATAAATAAATCTTTCTTTTTTTTAAAAGAGCTTATGCTGATGGGTAGTGGTCATGGAAAATGTATGGGACATTTGGCAGCAAGATTTTGGATGAATTTTCCAACCCCTGAACCTCCTAGAGATTAGAATAGACTTCTAATGCGTAACTTCCTCTTATGCTTAATTAGGTTTTTGTTTTGAATTGTTTTTGATGAAACAGCAAGGAATTCTGAGTTATAGACTTCCTATTTCAGAGACAGGAAAACACTGATGCCTGCATTATAATTAAATAATGCCTATCACCCTTTCTTAAGCAACAAATGATCACAGATTCTCTCTTTGCTGCTAAGTAATGAGCATGGTGATTCTTCCCTCCGTAACCACCTTCCCACCTACACCCCCTCCCCTCTTCCTCCTTCCTCTCCTATTGACATGGAATGCCTTACATTGCTAGGGTGAACATTTAACCCGCTGGCCCTAGGTGTTCATACACTTCAACTGTGTGTAATTATTCATATGCCCTTTTTATGACCAAGCTTATGTCAGAACGACAAATTATATATTCACCTAATACTGAGAGTCATCAAATTGATTTCTATTTTCTTCTCTCTTAGGCAGTTCTTGAGGGGCAGAAATATTTATTTTGTATATCATGTATTTATTCAACTAAAAGACTGACTGTCAAGATGCTGAGTTTTAGTGTCAAAGCAAATATGTTTCTAGACCCCATGAAGTTTACAGTCTGGCAAGAAAGAGCAATCTACCCAAAGAATATTTTTTAACATAGTAAATGCTGGTGTGAAGCCAGTGGATAAAGATTGAAGCATTCTTAATCTAGCACCAACTCTAATCCCATGATCTCTAATTGAGAGAAGTAATCAGAAACACAGAACTCCATGTTAGCCAGTTATCTCTTTGAATTTCTGCTTAAAAATAAAACATATCAAACAACACAGAAATACCCAGGAGTGCATAATATTTATATACTATCTTGATATTAAAAATAAGAAAAAATAACCATTAAATAATAGCAACTTTGAATCTCCTTTGTTTTCTAGACAAGTTATAATCCTATGTGGTTCTTTACAGTAAATTATTACAGTAAATTACAGTACATCATTACAGTAAATTATTACAGTAAATAACTATAGTAAATTATTTTTGTAGGTACACTTCATCTCTCTCACATTTTTCCATTTGAGAAATCAGATTATAAAAACTGAGACCCAAGACAAAAGAAAGATTTTTATGCTAGTGTTATATGTTGATTGGCTCTCTAAAAAAGATTTATTTATTTATTTGAAAGTCAGAGTTACACAGAGTAGAAGGCGAGAGAGAGAGAGAGAGACATCTTCCATCTTTTGGCTCACTCAGCAGTTGGTCACAATGGCTGGAGCTGTACTGCTGCAATGCCAGCAGCCAGGAGCTTCTTCTGGGTCTCCCACACAGGTGCAGCTGCCCAAGGACTTCGGCCATCTTCCACCACTTTCCCTGGCCATAGCAGAGAGTTGGATTGAAAGCAGACTAGCCGGGCTCAACCTCCACCCATATGGAATGTCCATGCTGGCAGTAGCTTTACCTGCTATTTCACAGTGCTGGCCCCTTGATTTGCCTTTATCTTAGACTTTTTAATGATATTAAAAAACACCGTATTTTTCTAAGCTCTTTCCATTCAGTTTCTACTTTGTAAATTCCAGATAATACTGTCCCCAGAATTAATCTAAGGTATAAATAATATGATATGAGGCATTTAACCCCTTAACCTGTCTCCTTGAATACTCAGCTATGTTAGCTCTGTGTCCATTCTTCTGTCTCTGTACTAGATGAATAAAAAGAAAGTGTAAAATGATTTGAAAAGAACTATAAGGGGTCAGCGCTGTGGTGCTGCTGCCAATTGGGGAGTGAACCAGCAGATGGAAAACACCTCTCTCTCTCTCTCTCTCTCTCTCTCTCTGCCTCTCCTTCTCTGTAACTCTGACTTCCAAATAAATCAACAAATCTTAAAAGAACTATAAACATCAATAAAACACAAATGAAAATTGTATTCTCAAAACTGGATATTAAACCATGCCTTCCTCACTTCTGTTAAAAGTTACATTCTATCATAGTCATTTATGATTTCTAGGGCCAAAGTAGTAAATAAGATTTTTCTGGAAGAGACAGAGGTTATGAGGGAGCCAGGATTTGGGGTCAGTTAGCAGCAGTGAGTGTCACTCTTTCAGATTTGATTCAGGAAAGGAAGAACAGCAACTGATCCCTGAGATTTTGGGTTGGGAAGGAAAGGAAGGAGGGACTGAACAAAAGGAAATGCCCTCTGGTTGTGGGCACCCACCCCCGACTGCAGCCTTTGGGGAGGGCCAGCTGGTGTCTCTATGGATGCTGCGGACTGGACTCCATTTCCCAGAGTTCCCAGGAGCTCCAACATATTCTGCTTCGCGAATGCCTGTGCACATGTGTGTAAAACTGCCAGTCCCTGGGGGTCTGAGTTGGACCAGAGGGAGTTCATTCCCTGATCAGGGTCAGCCCTGGGGGCTGTGGTGCTCCTTCTCTCTCATTTACTGCATCACCTGCTCTGCACGTGCAATCCCAGGCAGTTTCCAAGTGCTCACCTGAGCCTGCCTCCTGCTGCTTCTTCCCTCTTCATTGTCCACCTGTGGGTCCCAGTTACCAGGGACTCTGTTCCCCACACTCCCTGCTTTGCTCCCCGTGTTTCTGGAAGAAAGCTTACCTGCTCGGGGACTTTCTGCTGCAGGTTTGGTGTGCAGGATGGGGTGGGGACATGTGTGGGAGAAGGGTGGGTGCCAGGGCACCAGAGATCCTGGCAGTTTCCCCCGAGGTCAGGGCTGGGACCTGGGCTGTTCTGTCTCCCACCTCTGCTTCTCAGGCTCCCAGTGCCTGGACTCTCTCCTGCAGAACCTCACCCAAACTGTCCCTAATGTGCTTAATTTAGTGGTTACAGGAGAGAGAGGGCAGCGTTCTGGAAACCTGCACACGCAGAGAAGGAAGGCGGAAAGACTCTGGCTCTCCACAGTTAAATAAGCTGGGTTCCAACTGTGGGTGGTCTTAGAATACAGTTGGGCTGGGCCTCTTGATGTTTCCTGGGCTGGTTTCTGCAGGGTGGGGCAGGATGGCCTTCAGCAGGGAGCCTGGGGCAGCAGAGGGGTGGGAAGAAGGATCTGACTAGGATCTGCCCCACTGCTCTCATCCTGCATCTCATCTTCCTGGTGGGGAGCAGTGTGAAGCGTGAATAGCTGCTTTGTGTGTTGATCCCTCTCATATTAGTTATCAGATTTTTCCAATGTGGAATTTGAAGCTGTTCCAGAAACCTGGGGTGGGAAAACTCTCTTCTTTCAAACAGGCACAGAGACAGGGGAGGATCCAAGGAGTTTCTATTAATGGCCCTAGGCTCAGTTGGAATGATTTCCTGAGAACTCAGCATCAAATTCAAGTTTCTTAGCTGTTACAGCATTGGTGGGTTTAAATGGCAGCCTACATGACTTAGGACCACATTTCCAATGGTCAGTGGGTCCAGTATGATTGTAAAAGAGATGCTGGGGACAGATTTATTAGGACAGATTTATGACTGAAGTTTACAGAAGCAGAACTTAGGACATCTTCCTTCCCTAGATAAGATTTCAGTGGGCAGCTGTTTCACTCGTTAATTGTAAGCATCCACTTTTAAAGGTTTGTGTTGGATGAGGTCCACTTCTCTTTCTTTGATGATGTATTTGGCTGCTTTTCATTTTCTGTCTTCAGCTATTTCTTCTCCTGTTAGCAAGGCTCTCAACTGTTTTGACCTGCCACTGATCCCTTTGCAAAGTGAGAAGGGAATTAAAATTAATGCAAGTCTACTGTGTTGTCAATAACTGGAGCTACTTTTTTAAAGATTTATTTATTCATTTGAAAGAGTTACACAGAGAGAGGAGAGAGAGAGAGAGAGAAAGAGAGAGACATCTTCCATCCGATGGTTCCCTCCCCAATTGGTAGCAACAGCTGGAGCTGTGCCAGTCTGAAGCCAGTAGCCAGGAACTTCTTCTGGGATGAAGCTGTTTTTTTAAATAATTATTTATTTATTTGAAAGGCAGAGTTACAGAGTGGCAGAAACAGAGATCAATGGCTGGAGCTGTTTGGATCCACAACCAGAAGCCAGGAGCTTTGTCGAGGTCTCATAGGTGGGTGCAGGAGATGAGGGATTTGGGCCATCTTCTACCGTTTTCCCAGGCCACAGCAGAGAGCTGGATTGGAAGTGCAGCAGCCAGGATCATAACCGGCACCCATATAGGATGCTGACACTGCAGGCAGTAGCTTTACCCACTATGCAACAGTGCTGCCCACTAACTGGAGCTCTTTTAATCTGAGTATGCATAAAGTGGAGAATTACAGCATCATAAATACAGATAAGTTACAGTTTTTCTCTGCGCAGTACTTTACAGTTACCCAGTGATCCACTGAGAATCTTACTTTCCACACTGTGTAAATAAGAAGGTCAGTTACTTGTCTTATTTTGGGTTCTGTGTTTAAACCCATGACATTTTTGACATGGGAGGATATTAGTTCTACAATTTCATAGAGACTGGTCTGTGGAAGCATCGATAGAAGTTATAACTGTGAGAGTGGTAAGAAAGAAGAAGGGAAGAAATAAGTGCCCTTACGCCACACAGAGGTGTCCACAAATGGAGTAGAAGACATGCCCTTGAAAACTATGGCTGACTTTCTGGGACAAACTGTGTTTGAGTGCTTCACATGTTCTGATAGAAAGGTGTTGCCACCAAGTTATTAGTATATTTAGTTAGTTTTTAAAGATTTATTTATTTATTTGAAAATCAAAGTTACACAGAGAGAGAAGGAGAGGCAGAGAGAGAGAGAGAGAGAGAGAGAGAGAGAGAGGTCTTCCATCAGGTTCATTTCCCCAATGGCTTCATCATTGTGAACTTTGCTCAGTTCCTGACCTATACCTTTCCTTTAACCTAGTACTTTGCCATGTAGTAGCCCATGAAAACTGCAGACTGCATAAATGAATGAATACTTGGAGGGTTGTGATTTCTTAGAGGAACATCATGAGACAGAAGGAATAAAACAAAACAAAAGTATCCTCCGTATATAGAAGGTATACTGTTTTTGCAAGCCACAGCGAAGAGGAAGAAGCAGGAAAGTAGTGAGACTGGAAAGTTTGTGGCAAAAGTAATAGGCATTGGTCAAGAAGTTAACAAGCCCATTAGGAAAACATTAAGGTTTCCTTACTTCCATGTAGACTCTGCCCTCTTATGGTGAACAGGGTCCTCTAAACCCACTTGTTGCACAAATGAAAACCCAAGCATTGTCTTCTCCCACAGATGGAGTCTGCTATTGGTTTTGATTTACATTTCCCTAATGGCTAGTGATATTGGGCATGTTCATCTATGTCTTGACCATTGAGATTTCTTCTTCTGAGAAACATCTATTCAGATCATTCTCCATTTCTGAACTGTACATTTTGCTTCTTGTTTGGAGTTTTTCCAGTTCTATATAAGTATGTTTTGGCTATCAATCTTTTGTCATAGTCAGAGTTTTCAATGTTTCCTGCCATTCTGTCCATTGTATCTTCACTCTGTTGATTACTTTGTTGTGAAGATGTATCTTAATTTGATATGCTCAAATTTGTATATTTTATTTTGTTACTTGTGCTTTTGGAATCTGACCCAAAACTGTTGTCTATGCTAATGTTTTACAGCTTCTCATATGTTTACTTAGTTTTTGGTTTTATATTTAGACTTTTAATTCACCTTGAGTTGCTTTTACATAGTGTATAAGGTGTTGGGGTATCTTTTCAGGTTTCTACATATGGATAATCACTTTCCTTTAAACCATTTGCGAAAGGGATTCTTCTTTCTCCTGTTTGTTTTCTTTCCTTTGTTAAATAGGAGTTACCTGTAGAAAAGTCGGTAAATTTCAGCTGCCTATTCTTTTCCATTGAACTATGTGTCTGTTTTTCCAACAGTGCTAACACTGCTTCTATTTTTTTAAGATTTATTTATTTATTGGAAAAGCCAGATGCTTCTTCCAAGTCTCTCATGTGGGTGCCAGCACCCAAGAACACGGTCCATCTTCCACCAATTTCCCAGGTGCATTAGTAGGGAGCTGGATTGGAAGTGGAGCACCTGGTCTCCTAACAGCAACATATGGGATGCATGCACAGCAGGTCAAGGCTTTAACCCACTACACCACAGCATCAAACCCTTCCTTATTTACTTCTGATGTGATCTTTCATTATTCACTTTTTTCTACTGCCCTGCATCTTGACTCATTCCTTTTTTTTTTTTTCTGGGTCCTGGAGGATGGTAGTAGGTTGCTTCTGGGATATCTTTTTTGTGTTAGTAGATACTTGGTAATCTAAAATCACAGTTTTTAGTTTCTATATTTCTCTGCTACTCACAAGGACCTTCTAGATGACAGCAGAAAATGCTGGCAGAAATGAGGATATATAAATTTGTTAAGAAAATACCACAGAAAATATGATGTAAATCATGGAATTTTACTTCTCAGAGTTGTGGAGGTTGAAAATGTAGATCAAGGTGCTTAAATAGGCTCGATTTTTTCAGAAGTATTTCTCCGATGTGACAGACACATCTATCATTTAATCTACATTTCAGTTCACAACAGCAAAAGGGGCCCTGTGGTCTACTTCAATGACAGCCATCTCTGCAGAGGACAGAAAGTTTAAAATCAGCATTAGGAATTCTCACAGTATTACTGTCTGCTATCTCCATCAAATGTGCATTCATGTACACACAAACAAAACTACCTGTACACATAAACACATTCAACAGTGGAAATGCCTGATGGTTGTGTACAGGTAACATCAATATAATAATCCATAAGATGGCCTATTAGGAGACATTAAAAAAAGAATTAGAAAGAATGACAACAAAATCTGCAATTACCTATATTTATGTCTATATGTATGATATTCAGTATTTATAGTTGCTAAAAGATGAATACTGATGTGTGGAAATAAAAGCTAAACCTTACCTTGCAATATTGCAGCCTAGTCTACATGAAAGATGTCTTCCTAAAACCTTTCCCTGGGCCCACTCTGTGGCATAGTAGATTAAGCATCCACCTGCAGCACCAGCATCCCACATGGGCACCAGTTTGAGTCCCTGCTCCTGCACTTCCAATCCAGCTCTTTGCTAATGGCCTAGGAAAGCTCTGGAATATGCCCTGAGTGCTTGGGCCCCTGCACCCATGTGAGAGACCTGGAGGAAGCTGCTGGCTCCTGGCTTCTGGCACCTGGCTTCCAAACGGCCCAGCTCCAGCCATTCTGGCCATTTAGGGGTGAACCAGTCGATAGAAGACCTCTCTTTCTCTTCCTCTCTATATCTGTAACTCTGCCTCACAATAAAGAAATACATTTTTTAAAAACCTTTCACATGTTAAATTTCTTAATTGTTTTAAAGATTCATTTATTTATTTATTTACAAGTTGAGTTACAGACAGAGAGGAGAGCCAGAGAGAAAGAGAGAGGTCTTCCATCTGATGTTCACTCCCTAATTGATTGCAACTGCCAGAGCTGTGCTGATCTGAAGCCAGGAGCCAGGAGCTAGTTCCAGGTCTCCCAGATGGGTACAGGGGCCCAAGGACTTGGGCCATCTTCTACTACTTTGCCAGGCCATAGCAGAGAGCAGGATCAGAAGTGGAGCAGCTGAGTATTGAACCGGCCCCCATATGGGATGCTGGCACTTCAGTCCAGGGTGTTAACCTGCTCCACCACAGCACCAGTCCAACATTTTAAATTTCTGATACTCTAAAGTAGTACAGGACTGCATTATATCTAGGAAAGATGCATTTAAAAATTATAAATCTAGTGCATTTTAGCAGAAGTTTTAACAAATACTTCTGATTTTCTCAGCATTATGTACTAAATGACATAATGAGTCATTGTCAGATTTTTAGCTTTTGACAGCAACTTATAACATTTTACAGCTTTTTGAAATGTATTGCTAGTGTGTTTTTCTCAACACATCCACTGGATTTTACCTATAAGGGTTGCCTCTTATAGGATTTGCATTTTAATGGGTTTCCATGGCACATGTAATCAACATCTGGAAAGCCTCTAAAACACATAAATAATAACATGAATCAGGTTTTTTTCTTAAAGATTTATTTATTTATTTGAAAGTGCTGCACAAATAGAGGAGAGGTAGAGAAAGAGACAGACAGACAGACAGAGACAGAGAGGTCTTCCATCTGCTGGTTTACTCCCAGTTAGCCGCAATGGCTGGTCTGTGTCAATCCGAAGCCAGGAGCTACTTCCGGATCTCTCATGTGTGCAAGGCCCCAAGGACTTGGGCCACCTTCTACTGCTTTCCCAGGCCATAGCAGAGAGCTGGTTCAGAAGTGGAGCAGCCACGACTTGAACTGGCACCCATATGGCTTGCCAGCACTGCAGGCAGCAACTTTATCTGCTATGCCACAGCACCAGCCCCACATTACATCACTTTAAGATGATATGGATTTAAGTTCATGAGAAATTATTAGCATAGTGGGAACTGATAGATATGGATGAAGCAGGATGGACTTGTTAGGAATGGTGATGTTAATTTTCTTATAAAATAAATAAATAAGAAATTAAATATGGTCAGACATAAATGAAGACTAAAATTTATTAGTGGTGATCCAGAAAACACAGATCCCAGGTTTTTTCTTCCAGTGTTAAGTTTATATTTTTAAATGCATATTAAGTGAACAAATTTCATGTAATTTATATATACAGTTTGAAGAGCAAACTGATAACATCCTATCCTATCTTCCCTTGGTCTCATATTTCCAACTCCCTCCTTCTCGTTTTATTTTCTTTTAATTTTGACAGCTGCATGCTTTGATTTTATTTTAGAATCACAAGCTTTAACCCTCTACAAAGTAAAGAATTCAGCAAGTAGTAGCAGAAATATCAATGAGTATATGTTGTGTACTCTATCAAAGAGTACAGAAAAGTGCTATGGACAATACTCAAATCTCAAAATGTCATATTAACTCATATGCTACTTTTCGTTGTCTATATATTAATTACCACCAGTCAGAGAAAACATATGGTATTTGTCTTTTGGGGACTGGCTTCTTTCATGAAGCATACTTTTTTCCAGTTCATCCATTTAGTTACAAAAGATAGGATTTCATTCACAATTATGGCTGAATAGTATTTTACACTGTATTTATAGCTCATATTCTTTTTCCAGTCACCAGTTGATGGACTTCTGGGTTGATTCCATGTTAGCTATTGTGAATTGAATTGTAATAAACATGAGGTACAGATAACTCATGCCTATGCATATTCTATTTCATTTCATGTGGATAAATTCCTAGGAGTCAGATGGCAGGATCATATGGTATGTTTGTTTTCAGATTTCTGAGGAACTTTGATACTGCCTTCCATAATGGCTGTACTAGCTTCATTCCCACCAACAGTGGGTTAGGGTACCTTTTTCTCTCCCTCTCCACCATCCTTTATTGTTTGTTGACTTTTTCCAAAGAATTATTTATTTGAAAGGTAGAGTTACTTATAGGGAGAGGCAGAGGCAGAGGCAGAGAGACAGAAGTATTTTATCTGCTTGTTTATTCTCCATATGGCACAACAGGTGGTGCTGGCCCAATCGGAAGCCAGAGTTAGGAGCATCTCCCTGGTCACCCAAGTGGGTGCAGGGACCCAGGCACTTGGGCCATCCTCCACTGCCCTCCCAGTCCAGAGCAGAAAGCTGGACTGAAAGAGGAGCAACCGGGACCAGAACTGGCACCCATAGGGGATGCTGGCTCCACGGGTGGAGGATCAACCCAGTGTGCCATGGCACTGGCCCCCATCAGGGATATTTTTCTATAGTACTCTCTCTCCACTGTATCTTTTTCTAGTTGAAGAATTAAGGTGATGCAGGATTAATAGAAGGAGTTTGAGAGGATTGTCTCTCTTTCAATTGAGTTGAATAGTTTGAGAAGCATTAGCTCTTTAAAAGTCCTGTAGAATTCAATAGTGAGGCTGTCTGATCCTGGACTTTTCCTTGTTGGGAGGGTCTTTATTACTCATCCAATCTCTGTCTTGGTTTTTGGTTTGTTTAGCTTTTCTATGTGTCTTCATGACTCAATTTTGGTATATTGTATATGTCCAGGAATCTGTTGATTTTTCCTCTAGGATTTCCAATTTGTTAGCAGTCACAACAGATGCCCACATCCTATATTGCAGTGCTAATCTGAGTTTTGGGTACTACACTTCCAAATCAGCTTCATGTTAATACCCCTAGGAAGCAACGGATAATAGCTCAAATACTTTCCTTCCTGTCATCTAATTTGGAGAACTGTAACCTCAATGGGGACTTGAGAACCTGGTCTTGCACAGTTGTAGCCATATAGAAAGTGAACCAGCAGGTGGGAGACCTCTCTGCTTCTCTTTCCTTCTCTCTTTTTCTCTGTGTCTCTCTGCCTTTTTTATCATGTTAAAATATTTAATTACTTATTTGAAAGAGTTACAGAGAGAGGGAGAGACAGAAATCTTCCACCACCTAATTCATTTTTGAGATGACTTTAATAGCCAGAGTGTGGCCAGGTTGAAGCCAGGACCTTTTCCTCTGATGTGTGTGGCAGCATCCCAGGCACTTGGGCCATCTTTCCCTGCTTTTTCAGTCCATTGGTAAGGAGCTGGATCAGAAATGGAATAGCTGGTACTTGAACTGGTGCACATACAGGATGCCAATGTAACAGATAGCAACTTTGTCCACTGCACCACAACCACCAGCTCCTCTTTCTGTCTTTCCAATAAATAAATCTTTTGAAAAAGAACTGAAGGTAGTAAAAGTCATCATGACTGAGCAATGGCAAATTTATTGAAGTGATCTATTTTCTTAAAGATCTATTTATGAATTTGAAAGGCAGCACTAGAAAGAGAGAGTGGGAGAGATGGATCTTCCTCCTGGTTTGTTCACTCCTCAAATGGCTGCAATGACTGTGGCTAGGCCAGACTGATATCAGGAGCTGGGGGCTTCTTCCAGGTCTCTCACATGGGTGCAGGAGCCCCAATATTTGAGTCACCCTGTGCTGCTTTTCCAGACACATTAGCAGGGAACTGGATCCATTTGGAGCATTAATGTCTATGATACTCTCCTTGCAGTTGAAGGATTTAGAATCCGTTTCAATTATGGGTGGGCCAAGTACAACAGCTTCCAATTGTCCAAGGTTTGGATTAGATGGGATCTGAGAAATTTTGTTAAAATAGTTATTAATCATAACTCTGAGCTTAAGCTTTTCTTACCCAATTTTCTTGTTTGCTGATGTTTATATCTATGGGAAAATTGGGTCTCTGGATTGCAACCAATGAAAGCATCCAGACTAACAGTAATAAGGTCAACAGTCAGCAGAATGATGTCCAGCTGAACTGAAATAGCTTTTCTTATTTGGTAGAGGGGTTACCTCCTGCATTATGCTGACATACTGACATAGACAGTAGATGTTGGAGCCTGTCCCTTCTGCCAAATGGAGAATACTACATTTTGGTCCATCATATATATATTTATATATTATAATATATATTATATTATATATTTCTATACATAATATAGAATTACATATAATTATTATAAATATATAATTATATATGAATTTATTATTTATATATAAATATATAATTATTTCTGATCCAGCTCCTCACCAATGGATTGAAAAAGCCGTGAAAGATGGTTCAAGTGCCTGGGTTGCTGCGACACAGAGCGGAGGAGAAGCTCCTGGTTTCAAACTGGACACACGCTGGTTTTTGAAGTCATCTCAATAATATATATGTATAATATATATAATATTAATAATAAATTATATAATATCTGTTTATAATTATTATATATTATATAATATATTGTATGTTAAACTATAATATATTTTATATTGAATATATTTATATACATAAATATATAAATAAATGTATATATATAAATTATTTATTTATGTATTTGACAGGTGTACTTACAGACTGTGAGAGGAAGAGACAGAGAAAGGTCTTCCATATGCTCATTTACTCCCCTAATGACTGCTGGGAGCACAAGGACAGTGCCTAGAGTTTATTTTGATGGATTTTAGCCCCTTTCATTGGAGGGAGGCCCAATGAAGCTGGACTGATTTGTAAACCTCAGAAGTGTCTTTTCAAGGTGAAGGCAAACTGAGACTGAGGGGTTTTTGGAAAAACTTGGAGCAAAATGCATTTCCCACACTTGGTTAAGACACATCATTTATTTATTGATTTCATCAGATCTGTTAACATTAAGTATAAGGTACAGGGGACATGGTGGATGGCATATAGCAATATGATTTTAGTAATATATCATGAGGTGCTTTTTCTTTTAATGGATTTAGCAGGTAAAATTGGGCTACCTAATGGGATATAGCTGGAATAATCACCTTTTTACTAAATAAATCTGAGGTAATAAATGATAGTGTATGATGACATTGAGTTTTCTTTTATTGGGCCTTCTTGGTTATTTTAATCTGGGATTTGTGAATTCTCATTTTCTCTAGGCAAGTTTTAACTGAAAAATTTTATTTTATTCTTCATCATGTTGGACCAACTCTGCTGCTTCTGGGATTTTTTTAGTACATCTGACAATTGGAAATTTAGACAATAGTATAGTTAATATGAGATGTATCAAATAAAGTACTTATTTTTATTCAGATACATATTTTGGAATTCTTCTAAAATTCCTATTGAGTATCCTTGTTAAATTTACTTGCATCCCAGGTTAAGACTTATTGGAGACAGGTGCCATGGCTCAATAGGCTAATCCTCCACCTGCAGCGCAGGCACACTGAGTTCTGGTCCTGCTGGGAGAGCCAGATTCTGTCCCAGTTGCTCCTCTTCCAGTCCAGCTCTCTGCTATGGCCCAGGAGTGCAGTGGAGGATGCACAAGTGCTTGGGCCCTGCACCTGTATGGGAGATCAGGAGGAAGCACCTGGCTCCTGATTTTGGATCAGCGCAGTGTGCCAGCCACAGCACACTGGCCGCAGTGGCCACTGGGGGGGTAAACCAACAGAATAAGGAAGACCTTTCTCTCTGTCTCTCTCTCACTGTCCACTCTGCCTGTCAAAATAAAAAATAATTTTTATAAAAAAGACTTATTGGAGCCACTCTAGTGATTATACCCATGAAACTTTGTTAATTAATGCAAATAGAACCTGGGAAAATTGATGTATATCTTATGCTGTAGAGACTTAAGATTGAATATCTTTTTTTATCTTTTTTAATTATATAATTTAAAAACAAATTTTAGATTTTTTTTTACTTTACTAAGCCACAGCTCTGGCCCCATTAATATGCCTTAACAATGTTTTTTCCTCTCAGACTTATCTCTATTGTTTCAGTTAACTGGATGCCTTTTCTTTACATTCAGATTCTCTCAGCTGTCAAAGCTTATTCATCTTAATTCTGTTGTTCCTATTTCCCTCCCTTTTATTCTGTCCCTAGGCTAATTGAGGTCATGATTCTCCATTCCTTCTGTGTGGTGTCACAGTAGCCTTGAAGTGTTCTTTTTCTCTTCTGATTTCTAAAGAAAGAAATTATGTATTCCCCCAGTTTAGATATTTTAATAATTCATTCTAAAACAAAGGTTAAATATTCTTAATTTGACAAGAATTTTCGGGGCCAGTGGTGTAGCATAGTGGGTAGAGCCACCACTTGTAGTGCTGGCAGCTCATATGGATCCAGATCTCTGCTATAGCCTGGGAAAGCAGTAGAAGATGGCCCAAGTCCTTGGCCCCTGCACCCATGTGGGAGACCTGGAAGAAGCTCCTTGCTCCTGGCTTTGGATTGGCACAACTCTGGCCATTGCAGCCAACTGGGGAGTGAACCAGTGGATGGAAGACCCCTCTCTCTTCTCTGCCTCTCTCTGTGTAATTCTGACTTTAAAATAAATAAATAAATCTTTAAAAAAAGATTTTTTTATAATTTTAGATTTGTTCTACTTCATTGTCACTTCAGGGTGTGTGTAAAGAGTGCATATCCAGTTTTTCTATTTTGGATTTTTGGGATTTTGTATTAGCTCTGCTGTGTATTCATTTTTCTCGAGCATTGGTGATATCTTCTCCTTAGTTGTATTAAGAGAGAGAGCAATAGCCCTCATGTCTTTTTTAGGTAAGTAAGACATATTAAAAACAGAGCATTCAGTATACATTCATAGTAGTTTGACTTGTTCAATTGATTTACGTGACCTCCCTTGGACATTCTTGGTCTCTGCTGTACAACTTTCTATACTCATTAATTCTTTGATATTCTCAAATCCAGAAAATGAATGACTCAACAGCTGTGTTCCTGTATTTGCTGGGACTCAGGGTAAGAAGCAAAGTGGAGGTGTTCAGGAATCTACAGGTACATGCTACATAGCAAAGCACATCATTTCCTATACAAAGTGAGTGGGAAATCCAGAATCTTTTGCACACATATTGGATCCTGAATTATTACTGGACTATTCAGTAAGATTTTAATGTATTTATTTTCTGTGTGTGTGTTTGTATTTCTAAATAAACTCTGCTGGGCTACTTAACATTAACATGTATTGCAGAATTCTTTCATCAGTTTTTACTTTTAAAAAGTTTCTCTTTCAGTTTTATGGGAGAGGGTAGAAGCTTTCTGCTATGTAACTGAAAATTCATTCATTCATTAAAGTTAAAAATATTTGTTGGAAATGGGTGGAATACTATTAATTCTTGTGTGATTTTCATGAAACTAAATACATTCTCTATTTTGTTTTGCTTAAAATTTCTGCATGTGTGGACTTCTTTTTTCCTTCTTGCCCCAAATCCCTTTGTGTATTGGGATGGCAAATGGGTTTTACACTGGACAAAACATGTTATTTTGGCAAAGAAGTACTTAGCTTTCCTGCTTCAAGTATTCAAATATTGCATTGGAAATCAGTATATTTGTTTACTGTACAAATGTCCTTAATACAATTTTGTAATCTTCTGGGATGGGAGAGGGAGCAGGAAATAGGAGGGTTATGGGTGGGTGGGGGAAGTTATGATTGTCAGTATAAATTATTGCCCTACACATTTTATAGACGCTCTTCAAAGCATATCCTCAAACTAATTCAATTAATTTAAAGGATTTATTAAATGATAGACTACATGAAATTTATCGATGTATTTTATCAAGCAATCATCCAATGTAAATGATTACCATATGTTTGCACTTCAGGGAATCATTCTATTGTGAATATTTTGGCATCAATATAATTTTGTTTAAAATTTCTTTATGAAAAAATATCTAGACTAGAAATCAATTGAATGCATTGCATGGTTTTGTTACCTAATGACAAATTGCCTTCACTGAGGTTTATAATTATTTATTCTTTTAACACTAATGTTATGTGTTTACCAAATACAGTAATATTAATATACATTTGGGGTTGGCACTGTGGCATAGCGGGTAAAGCTGCAGCCTGGCAGTGCTAGCATCCCAAATGGATGCCGGTTTGAGTCCCGGCTGCTCCATTTCTGAGCCAGCTCTCTGCTAAGGCCTGGGAAAGCAATGCAAGATGGTCTAAGTCCATGAGCCCCAGAACTCGCATGGGGGACCCAGAAGATGCTCCTGGCTCCTGGCTTTGGGTCAGTGCAGCTCTAGTCATTGCAGCCAATTGGGGAGTGAACCAGCAGATGGAAGACCTATCTCTCTTCTTTCTGCCTCTTCTTCTCTCTCTGTGTAACTCTGGCTTTCAAATAAATAAGTAAATAGATAAATAATTTTTAAAAAGATACATTTGTTTGCAAACAATATGTGACATCAGTACAACTACTTAAATTTTCTCATACAAGTAGTTTAATTTGGAGGCCTGAATTATGGCTGATTGGTTCTGTAGTCTAATGATATCTTTGAACCCAACTATTTTCCCCTTCTTTATGAATTTCAGTGTTGTATATTACTAGAATTCTGAAAAAAATTCACAGAAACTTTAGGCATCATCTAAACATCATAATCTCCAAAGAGCAAAAATCATTGCAAACTATGATTTTCTAGAATTATTTCTTTGGATAATGCTACAATTTTATTGTAGCTTTAAATTGAGCACACACACACACACACACACACACACATACCCATGTACCATACATACATTCACAAATGTACATACACAATCAGCAAGTCTCCAATGCACTTACCAAAGTGCATCAATGTGCTAGTTTAAGATTACTGCCAAAGAATAGTCCCTTTCTTTAAATACCAATTTACTCTATTGATTTATTTTTGACCAAAAAGGATGCAGTTTAGTTACTGTTTTGACAAAGAGGCAGGTATCATCACAAAGCACAAATGAGTGAATAAGTTACATTATCCAGGGAATTAGATAAGAAATGGCTCACTCATCAAATTAAAAGGAATTGAATCTAGTTTGAGTTACCATGTCAAGCAAAATATGAAGTTTTACAAAACTTGAATGTATATAATTTCAAATAAATTTTGAGTTGTATCTAAATGTGTACACTACAACATTAAGCATAAAGGCACAGATATTTAAATACCTTTATTTAGGAAAATGTGAATAGATAATAATAATAATTGCTAACATTTATTTTATACCAGGTGATGTTTCCTGAATTTTATGTTTCCAGAAAAATGGAGGTAGCTCCTGTTATTTTAACTTTAAAGAAAATGCAACTGAGGCATGAAGAGGTAAGTAACTGGTTTGCCCAAGGATATATAATCATGAAGTGGCAAAGCCTTAGACTTGGCATGATCTGAATGGCAGCCATTTTTTTTCACAAATTCAATGTTTGATCTATTTCATATATTCACTAAAAGGATTTACTATCAAATGATACTTTCTGATAAAACCTATGAAAACTGCAGATGAGTATTGCTCCAAAGCAAATACTTGAGGCTAGCATTACGTGTAGCAGGTAAAGCCATTGTCTTTAAATTTAGCAAAGATATGCCTTGTTAGATGAGTGTACTTTGTGTAATTCTTCTTCTCAGTGTATACACTTTAGAAATTGATTACAGGGGCCAGTGCTGTGGCGCAGCATGTTAAAACCCCAACCTAGCGTGCCAGCATCCCATATGGGTGCTGGTTTGAGTTTCAGTTGCTCCACTTCTGATCTGGCTCCTTGCTAATGCACCTGGGAAAGCATCAGAGGATGGCTCAAGTTCTTGGGCTCCTGCACCCGTGTGGGAGACCTGAGAAAAGCTCCTGGCTCCGGGCTTCAGATCAGCTCAGCTCCGGCTTTTGCAGCCAATTGGGAAGTGAACCAGCAGATTGAAGACTTTTCTCTCTGTCTCTACCTCTCTATGTAACTCTGTCTTTCAAATAAATAAAAATAAATCTAGAAAAAAAGAAATTGATTACATCAGGCAACACATATGAACTTTTTTATAGAAAGATTGACCTTTAGAAAAATTTTAGACCTACAGAAAAAAAAATGTGGTACAAATGTGAACTTTTGAATAAAAATCTATTTCTCATGAAAGCATGGTGTTATAAAACACAGCAATACCTCACTGAGAACCAAAAATAAATTGGACTATCTCATTCTGTGATTTGAAATCTAGGGACAAATGTCCTTTATTTTTCTTACAGAGAATGTAAATAGTGTTGTGATATCAAACTCATTCTAAGTTTAGGTACCCCATGGAAAGTTTGATCTAATGAAAACAAATCTGTTGGATCATTTACCTCATACATTCCACTACCATGAAAATAATATATCTGTCATAATACATCAAGAAGAAAACATATTTACGCCTAAAAATACAAATTCAACTATTACAAACTGTTCAGCAAAATTTAAAATTGTATGTTTTTAATATTCTAAAATGGAACATTTTTCTTTGCTTCTCAATAAAAATGTGATACACTGTAACATCTTCAGAATAAGAACTGAGAGTGTACAAGGCAAAATTTATTTATTTATTTATTTATTTTTTGCCAGGCAGAGTTAGACAGTGAGAGAGACAGAGAGAAAGGTCTTCCTTCCATTGGTTCACCCACCAAATGGCCACCATGGCCTCCCGATCTCCCATGTGGGTGCAGGGCCCAAGCACCATTGCTCTCCTGGGCCACAGCAGAGAGATGGACTGGAAGAGGAGCAACCGGGACTAGAACCTGGGGTGCCAGCACTGCAGGCGGAGGATTAGCCTTGTGAGCCACGTACCCGGTGAAATATAGTTTAAGGAGAGAATTTATAACGTTCATTTTTAAAGTAACAAAAACATTTTTCACTTCTTGGTTTGCATTTTAAATTTGTACATATATATATATGTATATATATATATATTAGCCATCCTTACTGGTTATTGCAAATTACCACATCCCAAAATTAATTGCTTCTCAACATTTACAATTTGTTTCTTCACTTTAAAGAAAAATATTTGTGTCTCTTGAGTAAACAAGTAAATATAATGATTTGGCATCATTTTATAAAACTCAAATCTGTAAGAACTCAAAAACCACTGCAGAAATATTCTATAAGAATGTACTCATGCATATTGTTCTTACAATAGATTCACCCATGTCATAGGAGAGCAACTCCTTGCTCAACATTCAAAATGTTCACAGTCTTCTAAATATTCCTTTTAACATAGTGACCACAGTTGGACACAAGAGAGTCTTTAAAATTAAAAGAAACAATTTGGGTATGCTGACTTTCCTAGTCTTCTTGTTTTCCTGGGACAGAGTATCTTTTTTGAATGTAGGCTGACAAGGATACAACCCCCACCACAAAGTAAAATGCCTAAACATTAGAGCACTGCTCCTGACCCCTCTATGTGGGATTTATGAATGACTTGCATGAATGGAGAGATGAAAGAGGCAATGAGCTACCACCCCCCCCTTTTCTTTATTTAGCACTTTTCTAGGATGCCTATGAGAACATGGGTTCTTGTCTGCCCTTTTTTATACTGTAAATTTAGCAAAAAACCTGTGCTCTGTAAGTGACTAGGTAAGGATGCAATGTAATGTACTAGGGCAATGGAAAGGAATCTTTGTTGCTAAGCACCAAGACCAACAACTCTGTGGGCTAGAAAGCTTACATTTTGACTTCTTTCCATATCCAGCTTGAACCATTCAGAATTCAGAGAAAGTAGGAATGTAAGTTATGAGCACACTTCACTGCCACAAATGTTATGATACTCATCAGTTTGTAATCAGGAATGACTTAAAATTTAACCAAAAATACCACAGTCAACTATGGCGGATTCATCAACACCTACACTTATAACTAACATCCACATTTATAATTGTATCTTTCTATGAAGGATCTGACAGGAATTATTATCTGGAATGGATAATTAACAACTCCTTTTACAATTTTTATAATGTACCAAAAAAGTGAACTTTGAATCCTTTGGGAATTGGATAAGCTAAATATATTTGTATTTGATGAATACAGGCTGAGAACTTGTAATTACAATACCAACCATAATACCTACCAAAAAATTAAATACCTTGGAATAAATTCAACTAAGAATTTGAAAGATCTTCACAATGAAAATTACAAAACATTAAAGGAAGAAATAGAAGAACACACACAAAAATGGAAAAATATTTCATGTTTGTGCACTGGAAAAATAATATCATCAAAATGTTCATACTACCCAAAGCGATTTATAGATTCAATGAGACCCCAATCAAAACTCCAAGAACATTCTTCTCAGATCTAGAAAAAAAGAATGCTTAAATTTGTGTAGAAACACAAGAGACCCCCAAATAACTAAAGCAACATTAAACAAGAAAAAGTTGGAAGTATCAGAAGACCAGATTTCAAGACATACTACAGGGCAGTTACAAACAAAACAGCCTGGGATTGGAACAGAAAAAGACATGTATACCAATGAAACAAAATATAAACCAAAAAAAATTAATCCATGCAGCTACAACCAACTAGTCTTTGACAAATGAGCTAAAGTCAATCCCTGGAGAAAGGACAGTCTCTTCAACAAATAGTGTTGGGAAAATTGGATCTCAACATGCACACATACGAAACAAAACCTGTACTTACACCCATACAAAAATCAACTCACAACTGATCATGACTCTAAATCTATAGCCTGATATCAACAAATTACTAGAGGAAAATATTGGGAAAACTGCAAGACATTAGCATAGGAAAGACTTCTTGGAAAAGACCCCAGAAGCACAGGCAATGAAAGCAGAAAGAGACAAAAGGGATTACATCAAGCTTAGAAGATTTGTGCTGCAAAGTAAACACTAAGCAAAGTGAAGAGTGATAGAAAATATTTGCAAACTATATAACTGATAAAGGGTTAATATCTTGAAGTAACACCTTGACAGTAGGGACTCCATTTTGGAGCACTTGAGACTCCATTCTGGGAAGGTGCCCCCCACACACCATGAGACTCTGGTCTGAGACTATGATCTAAAACAGTTGAATAATAGCAGTCCACTACATCTCACTTGGCAGAGCACAGAAACCCCCTAGCATGATCGCTCAAGCTTGGAAGTGGATAGACTACACCTGGGTTAATGATAAAAAATGTAATTTGTCTAAGTCCTACATATGATTAAAACCAATACCTGGATTAATGTCAAGATTATAATTGGAATTGTTAAGATTGTAACTGGTATTGTCAATATTATAATTGATACTAGCTTATTGATACTAGATTATAATTGATACTAGTTTCACATAGGTTTTAGGTCAGTAACCAGTAACCAGTAACCATGTATTCCCCCCTATTCCTAGCAACCATGAATTCCCCTCCCGATTTTGTGGTTTTTGCCTTTAAAAACCCTGTTGCTTTGGGCTTCAGGGTCGAGAGTTCTTTAGGGCATGAGCCCACTCTCCACCACGGGCAATAAAGGACCATCAAATTTTATCAATCTGTGGAGCTCTTTTGTTTGCACTCACTCAGGTACAACAATCTGATGTTCATAAAGATCTTAAGAGACTCAACTTCAATAAAATAATGCAGTTAAGAAATGGGCAAAGGACATGCACAGAAAATTTTCAAAGGATGCAATCAATACAAATGGCCTACAGACACATGAAAAGATACTCAGCATCACTAACCATCAGGAAAATGCAAAGAAAACCATAAAGTTTCATCTCATCCCAGTTAGAATGTCTATCATCCAAAAATGGAAAAAATAATAAATGCTGGTAAGGATGTTGGAGAAAAGGCACACTTATACGCTGTTCATAGGAATGTAAAGTAGTACAACCATTATGGAAGACAGTAAGGATATTCCTCAGAAATCTGAAAATAGATCTACTATATGACCCAGCCATCCCACCCATGGGAATTTACCCAAACAAGATGAAATCAGGCTTTGGAAGAGTTATTTATAACCCCCATGTTTACTGCACCTCAATTGGCAATAATTAAGATAAACAATCAAATCAGATTCCCATTAACTGATGTCTGGAAAAAGAAAATGAGTAGTATGGAATACTGCTCAGTCTTAAAAAAGAATGAAATCCTGTCTTTGCAATACATGAATGCAACTGGAAACCATTATGCTTATTGAAATGAGCAATTCAAGAAAGATAAGTGTCATTTCTTCCCTGATATGTTCTGATTAATATAGGATACAAGAATAGATAAGAATGAAATGGATTTATGATTTGATTATTGTTTTTAGCCCTTGTGGATACTCTAGTCAAACTGTGGTTTTGGATTTTTTTTATTTGTTGAATAGTATGGTTAGTGGTGCACTAAACCCAAGATTCAAAAGAAAATTGTGAAATCATGTTTTTTTTGAATTTATGTTTTTGCAAAACTTATAGAGAAAAAGGAAAGGTGAATGGGGATTGATGGAGGGAGTGAGGGGACTATGGATATCTTCTTAGCATTGTATTTATAAAATACATGATATCTGTTCTCTTTATATTAATAAAAAAATTTTTGGAGAGCCTAAAGGTAAACATCTCCTACGAGCTGATCTTCAACAGAAATGCTAAGAATATTCACTGCAGAAAGGACAGTCTTTTCAATGAATGGTGCTTTGAATATTGAATATTCACACATAGAAGATTTAAACTTTATCTCTCATCATATACAAAACTGAACTCAAAGGTGTTCATTTACCCTAGGCATTAAGATGTCAGTTAAGATGCTAGTGACTCATATCAAAGTACCTAGTAGATACCCAGCTCTGACTCCTGACTCCAGTTTCCTGCTAATGCAGATGCTGGGAGGGAGTAGGGATAACTCAAGTACTGGGTTCCTTCCACCATGCAGGAAAGCTGGGTTGAATTCCACACTATTGGCTTCTGTTTGGCCCAGTCCTGTCCTTTGTGGGCATTTGTGGAGTCAATCAACATGAGAGCTCTCTCTTTTTGTTTATCTGCTCTCAAATAAATAATTTTACACTCAATTCAAAATTATTTAAAGACTTAAATGTAAGATCTGAAAGTACTAGGAAAAAAATGCTTCAGGACATTGGATTGAGTAAGTATTTGAAGGATACGACACTAGAAGAAAAAAGCAAAAATAGTCAAATGGACTTTTTTATTTATTTAACAGGTAGATTTATAGACAGTGAGAGACAGAGACAAAGAGAAAGGTCTTCCTTCCATTGGTTCACTCCCCAAATGGCCACTATGGCTGGTGCTGTGCCAATGCAAAGCCAGGAGCAAGGTGCTTCCTTGTGGTCTCCCATATGGGTGCAGGGCCCAAGCACTTGGGCCATCCTCCACTGCCATTCTGGGATGCAGCAGAGAGCTGGACTGGAAGAGGAGCAACTGGGACTAGAACCCAGTGCCCATATGGAATGCCGGCACTGCAGCAAGTGAGCCACGGCACTGGCCCTGGAATTTTACCAAATTAAAAAACTTCTGCAAAGCAAACAAAATAATCAACATAACAAAGAGACAATATGAAATTGGAGAAAATATTTAGAAAATATACACTTATTAAGGTGTATACACCCTTTAAGACATTTTAAAAACTCAATGAAAAATGAACAGATTTTAAAATTGGCATTAGATCTAAATGCTCATTTGTCAAAGAAAGGCATACAAATGGCCAAGAAGTACATGAAAAATGTTCAGCATCACTAATTAACAGGGAAACACAAATACAAATCAAAACCACAATTAGACACCAAGTTACTCCAGTCAGAATGCCTATTATCAAAGACAAAACAGTGGTTGGTATTGTCACACAGCAGGTGAAGCCATGCTCTGTGACACTGGCATCCCATATGAGCACTAGTTCAACTCCACATCCCATCCAGCTCCCTGCTAATGTGTCTGGGGAAGCAGCAGAAGGTGACCCAAGTGCTTGGGCCCCTGTCATCCACATGGGAGACCCAGATGGAGTTCCAGGCTTCTGGCTTCAGTCTGGCACAAAACCAGCCATTGTGGTCATTTTTAGAGTGAACCAATGATGAAAGATCTGTCTCTCTGTCTCACTATGTGTCTCTCTCTTTGTAACTGTTCCTTTCAAATAAATAAATTAATCTTATAAAAAAGAAAAATACACACTTGAAGGAATTGTATGCAAATTTGACAAAAACTTGGAGAACTCAGTAACAGGAAAATAAATGCCTTCAAATTTAAATACTGCCAGAATACATAGAGACACACGTAAAATGCATAATAAAATAAACATATACGGGGCTGGCACCATGGCTCATTTGGTTAATCCTCCACTTGTAGTGCTGGCATCCCATATGGGCACAGGGTTCTAGTCCCAGTTGCTCCTCTTCCAGTCCAGCTTTCTGTTGTGGCCTGGGAGTGCAGTGGAGGATGGCCCAAGTGCTTGGGCTCTGCACCCACATCAGAGACCAGGAGGAAGCACCTGGCTCCTGGCTTCGGATCAGCATAGTTCCAGCCATAGTGGCCATTGGGGGATGCACCAATGGAAGGAAGACCTTTCTCTCTGTCTCTTTCTTTCTCACTGTCTAACTCTATCTGTCAAATAAATAAAAAAACATATAAACCAATCTGAATATTAGAGAATTCTGAGAAAAAGAAATGTACTGTACATAAAGGAAGAGCACATTTAGACAGCAACAAGATGGATACACTGTGTATCAGGATGGTTACACTTAAAAACACACATTACAAATGCTTTCAAGGATAGAGTAGCAGGACATCTCATTCATTACTGGTGAGAATGCATCATGGGGCAGATGCTTTATCAGACATCTTGGCATGTTATTAGGAATCCAACACCGTGTCATACACCATACATGTTCTAATATATTTACAGAGCTGGTGTGAAAACGTATGCCTTGATAAAAGCTGACATGAAAATATATATAGCAGCTTTATTCACAATGGCTAAAGCTCATAGAAAACCACATTGTTCCTCAACAGTTAACCACATAACCAAACCTTCAAAGTGCGTGGAGACCCTGGGAAGAGAACAGGAGATGAAGACACATGAGATGCTTAGGGTGCAGGCGTTTAGCATGGGGACACAAGAAAAAAGCCGAGGCTGAAGTCATAGGGGATCTAGAAGCCTAAGGAAGACAATGACTTCAAGCAAAGGGCAGAGAGGTATCTGAAGGCTGCCATGAGCTGAAGGCTCAGGCTATGAAGTCACTCCAGGGTAGCAGGATAATACTCCGGAGTAGAGATGCAGATAACTGATGGGAGATCACGGCTTCATGCAGAGGGGCTGGAGGACCTGACAGCTGGCTTGGGATGCAGGCATAGATGGACACTCAAGGAAAGATGTGATGGAGGCTCTGGCATTGTGGTGCAGTGGGTTACACCACTGCCTATAATGTTGGCATTCCATATGGGTGCTGGTTTGTATGCTGGCTGTTCCCGTTCAGATCCAGCTCCCTGCCAAAGACCTGGGAAAGCAGTGGAAGATGGCCTTACTGTTTTGTCCTCTGCCACCCACGTAGGAGACCCAGAAGAAGCTCCAAAGGCCTGACTCCTGGCTTCAGATGGGCCCAACCCTGGCCATTGCAACCAATTGGGGAGTGAGCCAGAGGATGGAAGCTCTTTCTGTCTCTCTATGCCTCTGTCTCTCCCTCTATGTGATAAGGAAATAACTTGAGATATTAAATTTCATGGGGTTTTTTTGGACAGAGTTAGGCAGCGAGAGAGAGATAAAGATCTTCCTTCCATTGATTCACACCCCAAATGGTTGCCACGGCCAGTGCATAGTGGCAATCCAAAGCCAGGAGCCAGGTGTTCCCTCCTGGTCTCCATGCGGGTGCAGGGTCCAAGTAAGTTGAGCCATCCTCCACTGCCTTCCCGGGCCACAGCAGAGAACTGGACTGGAAGTGGAGCAACCAAGACTAGAACCTAGAGTGCCAGTGCCACAGCCAGAGGATTAGCCTAGTGAGCCATGGCACTGGCCCTCTATGTAATTTTCAAATAAATCTTTTTTAAAAAGAGGTGCTGGAGACACAGGGGATGGAGACTTATGAAGGCACATGGAATAAGACTGTGTCTAGGGAGGCCATTCATGCATCAGAATTCTACTTCTCCACTGTCTGTTTGTCATGATAAAGACTCCCTTTGAGCAACCACCATTTAAAGATGCCACGTGACAGACTCCTTGTCTCTGAGGCTAATATGTGTCCGTAAAGCCTACTTTAGAAGTAAGAAGTACAGATAATCATAACAAAATCTGTGACTGCCTCTGGAAGACTGAGGGACCAGGGGGTGTGGAAAAACACAAAATTGGGGCCAGTGCCATGGCTCACTTGGTTAATCCTCCACATGTAGTGCCAGCATCTTATATGGGCACCGGGTTATAGTCCTGGCTGCTCCTCTTGCAGTCCAGCTCTCTGCTGTGGCCTGGGAAGGCAGTGGAAGATGGCCAAACTGCCTGGGCCCTGCACCCACATGAGAGACCATGAGGAGGTATCTGGCAGCTGGATTTGGATCAGTGCTGCACACTGGCCGTAGCAGCCATTTGGGGGGTGAACCAATGGAAGGAAGATCTTTCTGTCTCTCTCTCACTGTCTAACTTTGCCAAAAAATAAAAATAAAAAACACAAAATTTAATATCTCAATTTATTTCCTATCACTTCTTTTTTTTTTAATTTTCACAGCAATGTCTTGCAATCACTTGGAAACAGGTAACAACATAGGGACCTAACATATAGACTGAAAGGATTGCAGACTCAAAACACAAACTTGGTTATTCATATCGAATGCACCTTTGCTCTAGAATGACACTGACTGCTGACTGTGAGTTTCCGGCAGTTCTTAGGATGCCAAGTCTTCTGAAAACACTTTGAAACCTGTCTTCCCAGACTGAGAACCCATGGATAACAGGACTGGAGAGAGCAGTGCTCTAAGACTAGCTCAGCATCTGCTTCCACCCTTGGCAGGGAAGAGCCAAGGTCACCCCACACTGAGGGGGAGTAGCTGCATTCTCTGTGCCCTCTAGCAGTCATGTGTACCAGGGTTCACTCCCAGCCCTGGGGCCTCCAGAAACCCTGCAGCCAGCCTTCCTCCACAGCCATGTGGTGGGGTCGTGGGTGGGCTCCCACAGGGTGCATGGGGCACCTGGTGGCCCTTACCCCCCACCATTCCCTGACCTCTGGTCTGGTGCCTCCACCTCTGGGTTGGAAAAACCCCAGAATCAGTTGAGAGCCAGAGATAAGAAGGGAGGATTGGCACAGCACTGGCTGGGCAGGGAGCAGAGCTCCAGATTAGCCACCAGTGAGAGACCCTGAGGGGCCCTGTGGCACCCACAGGGTTGGCCTCAAGGTCCCAGGGTGGCTGCAGCAGGGCCTGCGCAGGTCACCCCTGCACTGTCCCCAGACCCAGCTATCTGGAGTTCGCAAGTACAGAGATCCTGCATCCTTCAGTGCTGGGAGCACACTTCCTCAGGGTCTCCCACAGCCAGAAGTTCACAAAGGGCCACCACTTCCTCCTGTCCATCCATTTCCTCGCTCCTGAGTCAGCACCATCCATTTATGCTGAGTCATCATGAAATTTCTGCTGAGTCATCATTACCATACCTTCTGAGTCATCATGAAATTTCAGCTGACTCATCATTACCACCTACCAGGTCCCCACATGTTCTCTTTAGAGACCTGAGCCCTGTCAAGGGGTCCTGAGATATAGGGTGGTCCCCAGCAGCTCCATCCTGGTCTCTAGCAGGTGCACATTGCCCCATCTGGGTCCCCAGGGCTCCATTCAGTCTCTAGGGCCTTCATACAGATCTCCTGGTCTCCATCTGGGTCTCTAGGCCTCCAGCCAGGTCCCCAGGGCCTCCATCCAGGTGCCCGGGCCTCCATCCAGGTCTCTAGGGCTCCATCTGGGTCTCTAGCAGGTGCACAGGGCTCCATACAGTCTCTAGGAGCCTCATCTGGGTTTCCATGTCTCCATCTGGTTCTCCAGGGCTCCATCTGGGTCTCCAGAGCTCAATTTGGGTCCCCAGGGGCTCCATCCTGGTTTCCAGCAGGTGCATGAGGTCCCCAGGACCTCCATCCGTTCCCAGCAGGTGCAAAGGGCCCCTCCTTCCTTCCTTGCAACCTTGGGTTAGAGTTAGGGGTAGAAGTATGACTCAGCTGGCCTGGTGCCATGACTCAGCAGGTTAGGTTTGATGTCAAGGTTAGGGTGGGGATGGGATTCGGGTTAGGGTTCATGTTTGAAGCATGACTCACCAAGTTTAGAAGCACGACTCAGGAGGTCTGGAAGCATGATTCGGCAATTTTAGAAGTGCGACTCACTGGCCTAAGAGTATGACTTGGCAGGTGTAGTTGTCTACCTTTGTGGGTAAGGATGCCTGGTAGGTAATGATGACTCAGCAGGTATAAAATGGTGACTCAGCAGAAGTTTCTCAATGACTCACCAGGTCTGGGATAATGAGGATTAAGTGGGTATGTATAATGATGGCTCACAAGGTGTGTGCTAGTGATGATTCAGCAGAATTTCCTGATGACTCAGCAGGAATCTCAGCATGACTCATCCCTTCCTTCCTTCCCTCTCCTCTGCATTCATTTCTGGTCCACTTTCAATTTCCTAAACCCACTTCTGGTCATTCTAGACCCACTTCCAGTCCACTTCTGCATTCCCAGAGTCAATTCCAGTCAACTTCCCGATTCCTACAGTCACTTACTTCCAGCTAATTTATGTCACTTCGGGGTTCTCAGACTCACTTTAGTCTACTTCTGGGTTCCTAAGTCACTTCCGGACCTTGTATACCTATTTTCAGTCACTTCGGTTCTGTTTATACCCATTTTTGGGTACTTCTGGTGTACTTCCAGGTTCTTATAGTCACTTCCCAGAGGGTCTCTGTTGGTCCCTGGGGGTCTCTGTGGGTCCCAGTTGTCTCTGGGGTTCTCTCAGGGTCTTTCAGCATCTCTGGGGGTCTCTGAGGGTCTCTGGGGGTCCCAGGGCTCTTGGCGGGGACACCTGTCCATCACCCAATCACCCTTGTCCATCACTCAGAAACCTGTCCATCACTCAGAATAGACCTGTCACTCAGGAAAAACATTTTAATTCTCATACAAGTTTCTGTCAGCAAATTGGTCCTGGGTCCGAAAGACACCTTTTCTTACAGGGACTCCCTTGAGTTTTTGTCAGAGAAATTTTGTCAGGATCCAATATGGCTATAGCTCCTGTCAAAACAATTGCCAGAATCCAAGATGGCCACCACTGACATCAGAAAACACACTGCCAGACTCCAACATGGCTGCCACTCCTATCAGAAAAATTTGCCAGCCTCCAAGATGCCTGTCATTCCTGTTATAATGAGAATTTGCCAGGATCCAACATTCTGCTGCTGATGTCAGAACGAGAATTTGCCAGACTCCAATATGGCTGTCATCAGAAAATCTAAAAATACATTTCTTAAAAATTTCATTTAAAAATTTATTAAAAATTCATTAAAAATTAAAAATTAAGTAAAAATTAAAAATGTAAAAAGACATTCAAATAAAATCCATTTAAAAATTCATTAAAATTGGCCGGCGCCATGGCACACTAGGCTGATCCTCCGCCTTTCAGCACCAGCACACCGGGTTCTAGTCCCAGTCGGGGCACCGGATTCTGTCCCAGTTGCCCCTCTTCCAGTCCATCTCTCTGCTGTGGCCCAGGAGTGCAGTGGAGGATGGCCCAAGTGCTTGGGCCCTGCACCCCATGGGAGACCAGGAGAAGTACCTGGCGCCTGCCATTGGATCAGCATGGTGCGCCGGCCGCAGCGCGCTGGCCGCAGCAGCCATTGGAGGGTGAACCAATGGCAAAGGAAGACCTTTCTCTCTGTCTCGCTCTCTCACTGCCCACTCTGCCTGTCAAAAAATAAAAAAAAAATTCATTAAAATTCTTTTAAAATTAATTTAAAAATAATTAAATAATTAGTGTGCATGAGTGGGATTGCCTAGCAACTTGCTTAAGCCAGAGGCCCTGAACGCACCTTTGAGGGATTGCCTAGCAACTGGGTTAAGCCCCGCAGCCCCGGGCAAGCCTGCACGGGGTTGCCTAGCAACAAGAGAAAGCCAGAGGCGTGGAGGATGCCTTCATGGAGTTGCCTAGCCATGTTCCCACAGTCTCTGCATTTTCCATGGTTCTGGCCCAGGGGCCTTGGGGGTCCCCAGCTTTGGGGGGAGAGTTCCAGCTGAACTGGAAATGGAGCTCCTGGGGGCCCTGGGCACCTGCTGGGGACCTGGATGAAGCCCTGGGTACCCAGATGGAGGCCCGGTGCACTTGCTAGAGACCTGGATGCAACCCCTGGAGACCCAATGGAGCCCTGGAGACCTGTATGGAGCCCCTAGATACCCAGATGGAGCCCCTGGAGACCTGGATGGAGCCCTAAAGACCTGGAAGGAGCTCCTGGGAGCCCCTGGCACCTGCTAGAGACCCAGATGGAGCCCCTAGAGACCCAGATGGAGCCCCTAGAGATATGGGTAGAGCCTTGGGGACCCAGATGGAGCCTTAGAGACCTGGATGGATCCCTGGAGACCCAGATGGAGCTCCTGCAGACTCGGATGGAGCCTTAAAGACCTGGATGGAGCTCCTGGGAGCCCCAGGCACCTGCTAGAGACCCAGATGGAGCCCTAGAGACCTGGATGGAGCTCCTTGGGGCCCAATGCACCTGTTAGAGATCTGGATGGAGCCCCTAGAGACACAGATGGAGCCCCTAGAGATATGGGTAGAGCCTTGGGGACCCAGATGGAGCCTTAGAGACCTGGATGGATCCCAGGAGACCCAGATGGAGCCCCTAGAGACTCAGATGGAGCCCCTGTGCACTTGCTAGAGACCCAGATGCAGCCCCTGGAGACCCAGATGGAGCCCTAAAGACCCAGATGGGGCTCCTGGGAGCCCCAGGCACCTGCTAGAGACCCAGATGGAGCCTCTAGAGATATGGATGGAGCCATGGGGACCCGGATGGAGCCCTGTGCACCTGTTAGAGAACTGGCTGTAGCCCCCGAGACCCAGATGGAGCCCTAGAGACCTGGATGGAGCTCCTGGTGGGCCCATGCACCTGCTAGAGACCTGGATGGAGCCTTAGAGATCTGGATGGAGCCCCTGGAGATATGGATGGAGCCATGGGGACTTGGATAGAGCTCTGGAGACCCGGATGAAGCCCTAGAGACCCGTATGGAGCCCCTGGGGACCCATATGGAGCCTTTGAGACTCAGATGGAGACCTGTATGGAGCTTTAGAGACACCAATGCAGCCCCTGGTACAGGCTTGGGGCCTGGAAATGGGAAGGGCTATGGTGATTGATAGTCCTGATCCCCAACCCCATGTTCCCACAAGGTGTGGGTGGTGGGGAAGATGGCGCTGGAGTAGGGGACCTAGGGGTTTCTGGGAGCCAAAAGTGAGGGCGTGGCTTCTCCCAGGGGATTCTGAGCCAGACATGGGGGCTCCAAGGGCCTCTGGGAGCCAGATGTGGGAACATTCCAGAGAGACCACAGAATCCACAGTCGTGTGCAATCAGTTTATGACATCAATGAGAAAGAGAAACTGAGAGCGAGCTGGGGACAGAGGCTTATGGGACATTCCAGAACATTCTGGAACATTCTGAAAACATCCCAGAACATTCCAGAAGCTTCCAGCAGAGATTGCAAGTGAGGGGCAGGGAGACGTTGGCTTTTTACCTGTTGGGGAGGAGAAAAAAAATGTGGAGCATTCTGGAAATGTCGCAGAATGCTCTGGAATGTTCCAGAATATTCCTGTTGCCTGAACATCTAGAACATTCTGGGACATTTTGGAAACACTCTAGAATGTTCCCCTGGGAAGGTGCGGGGACTGGCTGGCACCACACTGCTCACCTGGGCGTCAGCATCATCACTGGGGACAGGTGTCTGTCAGGGAGGAGAAATTGGCTGAGTCAGCACGGGATGGCCTGGTGGCTCCATGGAACGTTCTAGAGTTTTCTAGATTTTTCTGGAACCCCCTGGAATGTTCCACCCAGGCCACACCCACCAGTTCATTCCCCTCCACCCAGACCACACCTGATTCTCATCCATGTCAGCCATGCCCCCAGCTCACAGCCATGCCTCCACCCTGGCCACACCCCTGGCTCACTCGTGACAGCCATGCCCATCCTGGCCATGAACCCTCCACACTGGCCACACCCCCAGTTCACCCATGCTGGCCACACACTCCATGTTCTCCCGGGGATCCCGTTCTCCTCCATTAGCACCAAGAACTGTGCCAGGTGCTCATCGCTCAGCTCCTGGTCCTGGGCTGTGGGTGGCACCAGCTGTATACACTTGCCCTGTCTAGTGGGCGCTGACTGTATACAGCCAGCCAGACGCACCTCAGGCAGCATGGGCTCCATGCTGACTGTGTACACCGAGGGTGCCTCTGTCTAGAGGGTGCCCACTAACTACCACTGGGTCTGCGCCAACTGTATACAGTCACAGTCAGGATGGCTCCTTCTAGTGTGTGCTGACTGTATACAGTCGACCAAAATCACCCAGGATAGGATGGGGCTGGGATGGTTCTGTTCAGTAAGCACTGACTGTATACATTCAGCAAAACCTGCCCCAGATATCTAGTAGGTGCTGACTGTATGTGCTTGCCCCTTCTAGTGGGTGCTGACTGTATACAGTCAGCCAAGCCCACCCTGGACAGGATGGGATCTACTTAGTATGCACTGACTGTATACAGCTGGCTGAGCCCCCCTCTAGGGTGTGCTGGGGTTGAGGATCTTGTATTTAGTAGGTGCTGCCTGAACACAGCCAGGGTCAGGCTCTCTCTCTAGTGTGTGCCACCAGTATACAGCTGGCCAAGCCCCTCTAGGATGCACCAGGGTCAAAGTTATTCTGCATAGTAGGCACTGACTGTATACGGTCACGGTCAGAATGTATCTCTCTCTAGTGGGTGCTAACTGTATACAGCAGGGTCAGGCTTTCAGGTTGCAATGTGTGTCCCTAGTAGGAGCCAATTGTATACACTCAGGATCCATGTATACAGTCAGGGTCAAGCTCTGGACTGGCTGCATACACTCAGGGTCTGTGTATACAGTCAGGGTCAGACTCTCTTTCTAGCAGGTGCTGGCTGTATCCACATGTGTGTGCAGGGGGCTCACCAGCAGTAAGGGTGACACAGGTGGCAGTGCCATCGGTGCCCACATTCTGATTGAGAAAGAAGATGTGGCCATTCTCCTGCACCAGGAACTTGAAGTAGTTCTGGCCCTCAACTTCAGGGGGAGAGGTGGGCATTCAGGGTGTGCCAGGGCATGCTGGGACATGGTGGAATGTTTCAGGGCATTGTGGAGCATGCTGGGACGTTCCAGAAGCATTTTCTAGAACATTCTGGAACATTCTAGAACATTATGGAATTTTTCTGGAACACTCTGGATGCTTTCCTAGGGCCTGCTAGAGTCTACTGGGACTGTCTGTAACATTCCGGAATGTTCTGTAATATTCTGGGGGAGAGATTCTAGAACATTCCAGAACATCCTAGAATTGTTAGAAACAAAATTGGAAAGATTCTGGAACATTCTAGAACATTGTGGAATTGTCTGGATGTGTTCTAGAGCATCATGAAACATTCTGGAACACTCCAGTTGCTCCTGTAGGGCCTGCTAGAGAGTCTCTTGCAATCATCTGGAACATTCTGGAACATTCTAGGACATTATGGAACATTGCACAAATGATGCGAGTGATTGATACCTGGGCACAGGCCACGCCCACCACAAGGGCAAGAATGAGAGCCTTCATCACCATCTTCGTCTTTTCGTCGTCTGGAACCGGCTGCTACCAGGCATCTCTTTATAGCCAGGGCTTGGGAGAAGTGGGCAGGGCTGAGGTTGTGCAAACATCCAGGTTGGCACTGGGATGGGATAAGGTTCCGGGGCATTCCAGAATGTTCCAGGAGCTTCCATTATGGATTCTCTGGGGCTTGGGATTTTCCAGAATTTTCTAGAATGTTTCAAGGACACTAGGCGAGTGTTTCTCAGGTCTTAGAATATTCTACAATTTTATGGAGTTTTTTTTTAGAACTTTCTAGAATGTTCTTAGAACTTTTTCTAGAATACCTGCTGAGTGTCTTCGGGGGTCATAGAATTTACTAAAACATTCTAGAATACACTCAGAATTTTCAAGAATGCTCTCAGAAATTTTTCCAGAATGCTTCCAGAATGTTCTTGAAATTTTTCCTGAACACCAGGTAGGCATCTTTGGGGTTTTAGAAATGTTCTAGAAACAATGGTAAATATTCTCAGAATTTTCTAGAATGGTCCCAGAACATGCAGTGAAAGTCTTTGGGGGTCCTGGAATTTTCTAGAATGTTCTCAGTATGTCTAGATTTTTGTAGAATGTCCTAGAACATTCCAGATTGCCCGGCGACCATCTTGGGGGTCCGAGAACCTCTTCTGATGGGCTGGAAATTACTACGGCCCCCAGAGATCAGCACAGGATGTCCTGGAGTGGCCACACCCCCTTGACTCTCCTCCCATGTGTGCAGGTGCTTAGGCTATGTGCGCTGTGTAAATGTCAGCCGGGCTGGGCACAGCACCAGGACACCTGCCGCACCTGGCTGGGGAATTTCCACTCAGACCTGCATCCCAGAATCCCCCTAGGATCACTAGGTGGCATTTTGGAACATTCTGGAACATCCTACAAAATCTCTAGGACATTCTGGGAAAATTCTAGAATATTCTAGAATGTTCCAGAAGATTCCAGAATCTGGATTTTTTTTTCTAACTTTTTCCCTGCCGGGTGTCCAGGCATGGCCTTGTGAGCTCCAGGGAGGTCATTCTGGGTATCTGTCTCTCAGTGAAAAAACTGGCTTGGAGCAGTTTTGCAGCATGAAATCCTTTAATCCCATTTCCTACTCCAATGACCCCAGGGTTCTGGCTGGCTCCAGCCAAAACAAACTGCCCAGGGGAAGCACAGGAGTTTGTGGGGGGCCCCCTGAGAACAGGCAGTGCTGAATCTGAAAGATTCTATGGCGTTCTGGCTTGTACTCTCTTGTACAAAAATAGTTAAAAGACATCCTCATACTTAAGAATGAGGTATGCCTCCTAAGTAGTGGTTTACCCTGCTGCACCACAATGCTCATCCTTGGCATTTTATCTGATGTTTCCCTGGCATTTGGACTTATTTACCTAAGTTCATTTGTTGGAGCCAGTGTTGTGATGCATTAGGATAATCTGTTGCCACTGATGCTGGCATCCCATATGGCCACTGTTTGTGTCTCAGCTGCTGTACTTCCCATCCAGCTCTCTGCCAATACATCTGAGGAAGCAGCAGACAACCCAAGTTCTTGAGTCCCTGCCACCCATGAGGGAGACTTGGGTGGGGTTCCAGATCCTGGCTTTGATCTGACCCAGTCCCAGCCATTGTGAGTATTTGGTGGGTTGACCTGCAGATGGAAGATCTCTCTCTCCCCCTCCCTGTCTCTCCTTCTTTATAACTCTGTCTTCAAGATAAATAAATCCTTTTCACATATTTATTTTTCAACATTTTTTCTCCTTACTTCCTAGTATAGCATTCTCCCTTGGTGCTGCTGCTCTCTGTGGACTTGTCCTCCTCAGCCTCTGACAAGAGCACAGCCACCTCTCCAATGCTGACATCCTCTGACACATGTTTCACTCTTCTGTTCTCTCTAAACTGCAGACTCTTGGGCAACCTAAGTAACTCTCATGCATACACTTGCATAGACACACACACTTGAGGGCTACTTAGTCTTGGATTTCAGGTTGTAATTAACTTTAATTTTCAGAGGACTGGTGAAAAAACAAGTCTGGAAGCCAGGGTGTAGCCTTATGGTTCAGATGTCTGTGTCCCACATTGGAGTTTTTGTGTTTGATTCCCGGTTCCAGCCCCTGACTCCAACTTTCTGATAATGTAGACCCTGGTAGCTAGCAAGTGATGGCTCAGATGATTAGGTTCCCTGCTCCTGGGCCAGCCCTGACCGCTGTGGACATTTCAGCAGTGAACTAGAGGGTGAATACCACTTCTCTGTCTACTTGTTCATTTCTTTGCATCTCAAAGTAAAAAACTAAACTAGTATGTTTGTATCATCCATTAAAATAACTTCCTCAATGGAAAAAGTAGTGTCATTGTTAAATTTGGGGAAAATAATGCTTCTTGGTTGTAAATGATATTTGAATAATGCATAAGTGTACATCAAACTTCCATTGTGGACAAGGAAGAGAAAGATGGAAGCAATAATTTTTACTTCTGGCTTTGGTACTTGTCATGTAACCTTGAAAAATTCATTAAAACTCATGGGACCTGAGTGTCCTTAAAATTACAGGCTTATCTAGTTGAGGCAGGTGGTGTAAGGGGAGGTGGCAGAAAGCTGAGAGCTTTCCTTGTTTCTGTGCCAACAGAGCTAAGTGACATTAGCAAGTCATTTGACCCCTCTGGGTCTGCCTCCCTTGTGAGAGCCTTGGAAACTCATGACTGGAGCATAGGGAGATTACTGATGCCATAAACAGGAGTGTCAATTGGTAAAGTCAACAACAGAGTCACTGTGCACTTACTCCTCATGTAGGATCTCTGTCCTTAATGTGCTGTACATTGAGATTTAATGCTATAACGAGTACTCAAACAGTATATTTCACTTTGTGTTTCTATGGGGGTGCAAACTGTTGAAATCTTTACTTAATGCATACTAAATTGATCTTCTGAAAAAAAAAGAAATTATCAATTCCCAGCTAGACTCTCACTGGGATTAAACATGACAATAGGTCTGATCTGATTTCATCATCATTTAAAAAAAATCATCTATTATTTTTCACTTTATGTTTCTCTGTGGGAGCAAACTGTTGAAATCCATACTTAATGTATACTAAGCTGATCTTCTGTATATTAAGATAATCGAAAATGAATCTTGATGTGAATGGAAGGGGAGAGGGAGTGGGAAAGGGGAGGGTTGTGGGTGGGAGGGACGGTATGGGGGGGGGAAGCCATTGTAATCCATAAGTCGTACTTTGGAAAATTATATACATTAAATAAAAGTTTAAAAAAAAAAAAAGATAATCGAAAATGAATCTTGATGTGAATGGAAGGGGAGAGGGAGTAGGAGGGGGGAGGGTTGTGGGTGGGAGGGATGGTATGGGGGGGAAGCTATTGTAATCCATAGGTCGTACTTTGGAAATTTATATTCATTAAATAAAAGTTAAAAAAACAAAACAAAACAAAACAAAACAAAAAGATTGTCTTTGTAGTTAAAGGATTTATTCTACACAGTCCTATCTTATGGTAAGGTTCACATGACTGTGAAGTGTTTTATAAACTGGCAGTGTAATAATCAAGTTGGCACCAAAGATGAAATGTTAAACAGCATAGAACTTCTAAGGCTTGTAGTTCTATTAGGAGCTACACAGAAACATTCAAGTTCATGGGCATTTTTAAATTTAAAAACAGAAACATTGAATCACTGTTCAGAATCAGTATAGTTGCTAAAATTCTTATTTATAATCACTGAGATTGGCAGTGTAATTACTGATAGCATAATCCTAGTGTTGTATATTTTAGTTTATACAATACTTAGACTATATAAAATATAGGTAGCATGGGAAGTGCGATACACAGCAGTCTCGTAGAATGGCAGATGTCCTAAACAGCACTCTGGCCTCAGAATCAGCCCATAAGGCACTCAGATCTGGCTGAAGAGCCCATGAGAGTATTTTAGGTATGGAAAGCCACTCTGGCAAAAAAGAAAAAAAAAAGGACCTAAATAAAAGATCTCTGTGAGTGAGATCCCAGTAGAAAGAACAGGCCATCAAAGAAGGAGGTACCTTTCTCTGAAGGGAGGAGAGAACTTCCACTTTGACTATGACCTTGTCTAAGTAAGATCGAACTCAGTGAACTCAAGAGGCTTCCATAGCCTTGGCAACTCATGACTAGAGCCCAGGGAGATTTCTGATGCCATAAACAAGAGTGTCAGATTGTTAAGTCAACAACAGGAATCACTGTGTGCTTACTCCTTATGTGGGATCTCTGTCCTTAATGTGTTGTCCAATGTGAAGTAATGCTATAACTAGTACTCAAACAGTATTTTACACTTTATGTTCTGTGTGCTGCAAACTGATGAAATCTTAACTTAATATAAACTAAATCGATCTTCTGTGTATAAAGATAATTGAAAATGAATCTTGATGTGAATGGAATGGGAGAGGGAGTGGGAGATTGGAGGGGTGCGGGTGGGAGGGAAGTTAGGGGTGGAAGCCTTTGTAATCCATAAACTGTACTTTGGAAAATTATATTTACTAAATAAAAGCTTAAAAAATTTAAAAATAAAAAATAAATAAAATATAGGTAGCAATATTTAATGCTTCTCTTACTGTTCCTGGATTGGATTATAGTATATGTTAATAAACCCTTTTTAAAGATTTATTTATTTATTTGAAAGACAGAATTATAGAGAGAGACACATAAATAGACAGAGATGTTCTGTATGCTGTTTTACTCCCCACATGGCTGCAAGCAGCTGGAGCTGGGCTAATCCAAAGCCAGGTGCTTCTTCCAGGTCTCCCACATGGATTCAGGGGCCCAAGTATTTGGGCCATCTCCTGCTGCTTTCCCAGGCACATTAGCAGGGAGCTAGATTAGAAGCAGAGCAGCTGGGACATGAACCAGTGCCCATAGGGGATGCCAGCACTGCAGTTGGTGGCTTTACCTTATATGCCACAGAACCAGCTACAGCCTATTCATTTTAAATTAATAACTAAAGATTATCTGCTGTTCAGCCTCCAGGCTTTGGCTAGGCCCAGCCTCTGCTGTTGTGGACATTTGGGGAGTGAACCAGAGGTTGAAAGAACTCTTTTCTTTTGTCTCTCCCTCTCTAATGTTGCCTTTCAAATAAATAAATGAGTCTTTGAAATAAAAATACATACACAGACACACACACACACACTGTACCAACACAGTGGGTAAAGCCATGGCCTGCTGTGCCAGCATCCCATATGGGTGCTGATTCAAGTCCCAGCTGCTCCACTTCCAATCTAGCTCCCTGCTAATGTGCCTGGGAAAGCATCAGAAGGTGGCCCAAGTGCTTGAACCACTGCATTCATGTGGGAGGCCTGGCACAAGCACCTGGCTTTAGATTGGCTCAGCTGAGGCCAATTTGGGAAGTGAACCAGCAGATGGAAGATCTGTCTCTACCACTCTCTGTAACTCTGTCTTTCAAATAAATAATAGATTTAAAAAATGGGCAAAAAGGGCAGTTTTCTTGCCTTCCCGTTCCCTAGAGTAACATAATCAAAATCTGTTAGGCAAATGAATAAGGGAAATTCTGAGATCATGTATTGACCACAGAAGAGAATGGATTCCTTGCACATTTTCTGGAAGCCGATGCTAGTTAGAACCAAGGGAAGCATAACAAAAAAAGGGGAGGCCTATATCCCTCTTATTTGTCTTCTTTGTTCATTGGAGCAGTGGAGAGTTGAGTAATGTAATATTGGTGTTTGTCTCCATACAGTTCACTTCTATTTAGCTGGTTCTTTTTTTTTTTTTTTTGCATTTCTTTTTTATTTATTTTAAGAGATTTATTTGGAAGGCATAGAGACAGGGGTCTTCGATCTGCTGGTTTGATCCCCCAATGTTTGGGTGAGGTTGAAGGCCGATGAGCCCCCTTCCAGTTCTCCCATGTGGTGTGGGGTCCAAGCACCTGTCCATCACCACTGCACTCGTTGGCTGGAGTGGGACAGGAATTTGGGCGGCAAGGACTTCAATCAGCAACTGTGATGCAGGCCCTGCAGTTCTGGTTGCACCCCCAAACCATGGTGCCAGCCTCGATAAACCTTTCTTTAAAGTGGAATTAGGGGTAAAAACGGTATGAGGTGCACGCGTGGTTCCATTGTGAGAGGGGCTGAGGCCCCATGTGTGACCAGGGGCCAATAGGAACACCTGCAGCCTTGGCCCGCAGGTCCCAGGCATCTCCCCTCTCCTTATGCCCCACCCACAACAGCCCGGCCCAGGCACAGTCATGCCTTAGGGATTACCACCCCAAACTGGTCAATTCAGGTCACTTTGTGATCCCTGAACAGATTCAGTAATGCATGCTTCTTCTCTACTACAAAGATCTTATGTTGGTCATATTTCCAGTTACCAAAATCAAATCAACTCACACCTGGACTCTGAGTATTCAATGACATTAGTTATCAAAATAAATGTATACAAATATTCAAAGACCACTTCAAAGCTTAACTGCCTTCAAGAGTGTTTGGCACTTGGAACAGCCACTGTGGTTTTCTACACATGAGCACTCACTATTTTATATACCATTTAACAATTCAAACATCACTTCAGCTTCAGCAATACACAACAATAGCATGGATGATTCTACATAATAAACATGTTACATTAGTTTGGACTTAAAACCTAGAATTAAAACCATGTGGTAATATGGATGGATTTAAGGAAAGATGTAGAGCTAGGTAGCTAAGGCCACAGAATCCCAGACCTATTGATTTTAAGTGAGTCTAGAACAACAGCATTCCATTGCATTATCTTCCATCTCAGAGTCCTGCTTTTCCAGTGAGACCCACCCCACTCAGACCACGTATTTCCTGCCTGTGTCTTCACGGTGGTGGAAGCTGTTCTGATACAGGCATCTCCTGGACAGTCACCAGCTTCCTGATTTACTACCTGAACTGGAATCAAAAGTTGTGAGGGATGTTTCCCAAACACCCAGGCTGAATTGAATGTCAGTCTCTGGCAGTCAAAAACTTCTGCCTTAGGAAACAGAACATGTCCTCTACTCTGGGGCTCCTTTTTCTTCTCATGGGGTTCTGTGGTGATCTGTGGTTTTCAACACAAGTCCTGGGAGCATTCTGACTCAAAAGAAAGACCAGGGATAAGAGTTCTTTCTGGGGGCTGGTGCTGTGGCATAGCAAGTTACACTGCTGCCTGCAGCACTAACATCCCACATGGATGCCAGTTTGACTCCCAGCTGCTCTACTTCTTCCCAAGCTCCTTGCTGGGTAAAGCAGCAGAGAATGGCCCAAGTGCTTGGCCCTATGCCCCCACATGGGGAGACCTGGAGGAAGCTGCTGGCTTCAGCCAGGCCCAGCCCTGGCCATTGTGGCCACTGAGGGAGTGAACCAGCAGATGGACCTCTGTCTTTCCCTCTCTTTTTCTCTGTATAACTCTGCCTTGCCAATAAATACAACTTAAAAAGTTATTCTCCATCAAGCAATACACCCTTTTCCAGGCAGTTGTAAAGCTGGGAGTCGTAGCTTCTCTTATATTTTGGATAATAAGAGTTTTGGTTTGAAAGCGTGTTCATCTGAAACAAAGATCACTCATTATCCTTTGTTAGAGAAGGGGGCTCTGCTCTTTGAAAGTGGAAATCAGAAGCTGTAATGTGTGATGAGCTCCACCTGCCAGGTCTGGGGAGACTTATTTGAAAGACAGGACACCAGGAGAGGAAGCTTTTCAGATTCCCTGGCCCTTGCTTTAGTCTTATGTCTTTACTTCTTTTGTTGCTTCTTGATGTTAAGAGTGTACACTTTATGCTGAAATGAGGAGTTGTGTCTTACCTCTTTTGGGCCCTTTTCTAAGAAGAGTGTATATATTTTTCTTGGATATAAGGATAGCTTCTGGGGTGGGTGGATTTTCTTGGAAGTTCTCACAAGCCAGCCGGTAGCCTATATTTTCTTCACAGAATTCAGTTTTAAAAAAGCCTCCAATACAGCCAGTCCAACTGTAGGTAGGGAAGAGAGGGTAGAAAAATAAAAAGAAACATGAGGAATATGAGGAAGCTAATGATCAAATAATCCCTTGTACTTTTCTAGTACTAGGATTAGCTATTCTCTAGTCTTTACTCAATCCTGTAATCCTGCGGATTTAGCTCTTTAAAGACAAAGATGGCAGTAGGCAAAATACTTCAGTTGGTTCCATACTACTAAAACAGAAATACTTCAGTTTGTTTTAGTGCCAAAAATGTATTTACAGGAGAGGCATAAATCCTCAGGGAACTAAGTCTCTTGCAAACACTGCATGCAATGAAAAGCATCCTCAGCCTCAACCAAGAGCACTGCCATTGCAGAGCTGAAGGCTGATTTATCTTCCCCACCTGGTGTGAATATGCTGAGAAATAAGTGGAGATAAACAGACCTTCTAGGTTAAGTCAAATTCTCCTTGGTGAGCTGCTCATTTGAGGACACAGCCTTTCTGCACTCTTGTGATACTTGCAGTGGATTCAATTCAAGCCTAATTCACAATTGCTGGCCAGCAGCTCCTGGAATGCTTCTGACCACAACAGTGCTTCCTTTGGGGAAGGTCTGCAAGAGCAGTTCTCTAATGAGTTGTGCTCAGAGCAGTTCCCCTCCCAGCTCAGCAGTGAGCTCTTCAGATTGCAAACACAGGAATCTCAACTTACTTGGTGAAAGCTTGCTACCTGCTTTTCTTGCCAATTGTGGCCTTCCCAGGAATGGTGGAGTTTTGCCATAGGTAGCTCAACCCGGTCTTCAGTACACTTAATCTTAAAAAAAAAAAAAAGACAATTCACTAAGTGGTCATCCTTGAATACACTACTGAGCCTGAATGCATTTTTACCAAATAAAGTCGCCCAATAGCTATAAACCAAAAGCCAACAACAGGCATACCCACCTAATATTACACTCAGCCCCGAAGTACTGAGCAGTTTCATCAGTTCCTCAGAATGTAACTATGCTGTGAGCACTAAAGATAGGACTGCCAAAATTTTAATTATCAATACACTGCACAGCTAATAAAGCAGATGCTGTCTCTGGCTCACAAATGGAGATAGTTTCCCTGCAAGGTTAACCGCAATCGGGAGACATTTTGCACCTGATGGAACCTGCGGCGGGACTGCGAGCTCCTCTGCTTCCCTTTCCACCTTTGGTCCTGGATGGGCCAGATACCATGCACAGGAGGTGCCACCGGTCACCTGTGTCCCCCTGTCCACTTGCAATTCTCCAGGGAGGCAGATGCCACAGAACAGTGATTTGTTCCATGATTGTCACTGTGTGAGATCAGCCCATCATGAGAAAATGACCATGGACTCCAATTAGATATCAACCGCAGAAGCACTTCCCACAGCATCAGTGCAGGAGGGTGGATGATGGAAGGCACAGCATGGCCAGGATCTCTAGGGACCCCGCAGGACTCTGCTGCCCTGGATGCCTACAGCAGGCAGCAGCACAAAGGCCCAGTGCACCTCCAGCACCCTCCTACCAAACCCTTCCCCCTGTCTGCCCATGCAGAGCACATAGAGGCTGCGTCAGTGAGCAAATCAGCACCTCGCACTTGGTTTTCCTGCTGAGACTTGGCCTTCATTGCTTCCCCAAGTGCAGCACGTGCTGCAAGCCTCAGCCAGCAGGGCTGGCAGGAGAGGTGGGCAGTCACACTCACCAGGTCTGTCTCTTCTCCGGCCCTTCCTGACTCTCAGGCCACCACCTGCATTCTGGCCCCAAGGTATGAAATGGGAAGGCCAAGAACCTAACACGACCCATGTCACCAGCACACACCGCAACTACCAGCTGCCCACCAATGACCACCGCCTTTATAGCCAGCCTGGCATGGGGCGGGTCTGGCAGCACTGGTCCTGCCCCAGGGCAGAGAGGATTGGCCTGAGGTTCCCCGCTGGGTGGAGCCTGAGCTGCCCTGCAGCAGATTCTGGAAGCAAGAGAGCTGCTGATGGCTGAGGCCCTGGCTCAGAGCGCACTTAGTGAGACCCCATGCCCAGCAAGGGTGCTGGGGCCCTGGACTTTCCCAGACTGCAGTCCTAGGGTGGAGGCTGACTCGGCCTCCTTCCTCAGCCCTGCCCACAGGTGGAGCGGGGTTCCCACGGGGGCATCTTCCTTCATGGGAGAGGGGGTGAACCACAAATGCCATAACTCCCGGTGCCGGGTGCTGGCCCGCAGCCTTCCAGGAGGGAGTAGGATACAGAGACTTTGTGGGGAGGTGACACTTGAGCTGGGCCTATATTTTGGGTTAGCTCTGGATACACATCCCAGTGCGCCTGGACCCGCAGGCCTGCTGCAGGCCTCCTGGAGGCTCTGAGTGCCTGGCGTCCTGATGGGAGGGCAGGAGGGCAGGAGGGCAGGAGTTCAAGGCGCTGAGCTCCCACTGGGTGCACCAGGCACTTTGGAGCTGTTCAGAGTAAGGAGTTGAGGTCACCTCCTGAAACACTCCTGGTCCCAAAATCCTAACCCTGAAGTAGGGGTGTGGTGGGGGTGGTAGTGGTTGGCTTCAATGCACTGTATTTGTGAATTCTTCAAACAAAGCTTCTCCCTACTCCTGCAGGCTTTCAAGTGATTGACGAGAACAGCGTCCCTCCGCTGCAAAGTGACTGAAGTTTGGAAAATGCGTCCAGAACTTCACAGTGTGTATTCAGCTGGTCATCCTTCAGGCCTGCAGGTGGACAGCAAGAGCAACAGTAAGATATTAATTACTGTAGATACTCTCCTTTCTTTCCAGTAGACCCACCAAAAGAGAATGGGAGATGAGTACTTGAACATTGGAACCAGTCAGCATGCTAGGGTGAGCTGCCGGTACTTGGAACTCAGGAGTGGGCATGGAGAGCAAAACATGCATTGTTACTAAAGAGGACAGTTAGGCATTTTACTGTGAAAAGGGAAATCATTTAGAAGTGAGCAAGACACATTAAGAAAAGGTCTGTATATTTATTTTTGTTTATTTGAAAGGCAGAGAGAGCCCTTCCATTTACTGCTCATTCCTCAAATGTCTGCACCAACCAGAGCTGGGTCAGGCCGAAGGCAGGAACTCAGTGTGGGTCTCCCACACAGGTGGCAGGGACTCAAGTACTTGAGCCATCAGCTGCTGCCTCCCAGGGTTCTGTTAGCAGGAAGCCAGAAGCAGAAGCAGGGCTAGGGCTTGAGCCCTGGGCATTCTGAATTGGGTTGTGGAAGGCTTTACCACTATGCCAAACACATGCTCTAGTAAGCTGTTTCAACACGTTTGCAAAATGTAAGAATGTGGTTTTAAATATATGCTCTTCATCTTAAAAATTTGCATAATCTTATATTCAGTTTCATATGATTCAATACTTATTATTAAATACAAGTAACATTTAGACACATGCTTTCCTCACCAATACAAACCTCAGTAATTTTTTCACTTAGAACCTTGAATATTAGCATTCATTCAGATGAAGTTCACTCATAGGCTGGGAATTCTGACAAAGAGACAGTAGGGAAAAAAAAATCTAGGTGTGTATCTGATACCTAGTAAGATTCTGAACCTGACTGATAGAATCTGAGTAACTGTTCAGAGAGTGACTTCATAACTCTCCCCTCTGTAATGAGAAGACTGTGTCCTTTGGCCACTTTCACATGATGTTATGTAAATCTTACCTGAAAAGCCTTTTATAAATTCTGAAGTACCATACAGAAGCATATTATGCATTTCCATATGTGTGAAAAAAGGCAATGTCAAAGGCATAGCTATTCCAGAGAGAAGTTAGGAGGATTAGCTCAGTTTGTAAATGTGTAAGTACCATTAAATATCTACATATTTGAAATAGATTTATAGAGTGTGGAGTTCAAGATAGATATTTAATAAATGCACTCTGGATAATAAGCAAATATCAGAAATAATGCCACACCCATCCGTGTTTAAACTCTTCAGACAGCTCCGTGCCAGGGAAGTGCAGTGATCCCTAAATTAACAAAAATCAATCTGTGTATACCCATGGAAGCCACTGGTTTATATGCAGCCTATACTAGAGGTTTTTGTGTTTAGTAAAATTACTTGATTTTTTAATGAATGCTTTCAGACTGATACCTGATGCTGAGTGGCAGACAATTTTTTCTGAAAAGTATGTGGTTGAGAAATATAAATATAAATCAGTTTATAATTTTTGTGTCTGAATATTTTTCTGCATTGAAACAAAACCTGCAATAATCAGAAGACTTTTCCTCAAAAAGTTGCTATATTGATGCATCTTCATTTATTTATGTAATGTATGTTTAGGTAAAAGGAAGAGAGAGAGAGAGAGAGAGAGAGAGAGAGAGAGATCTATCTTTCATCTGCTGGCTCACTTCCAGAAGGCCACAATAGCTGGGGCTGAGCCAGGCTGAAGCCAGGACCCTGGAACTCTGTCCCAGTCCCCCATGGGGGTGCAGGAACCCAAATTCTTGGGCAATCTTTGCTGCTTTCCCAAGCAAAGAGCTGAATGAGAAGTGAAGGTGGTGAGTCTCAAAGTAGTGCCATAAGGCATGCTGCTGTTGCAGTTGGCAACTTACTCCTTTGTGCCACAATGCTGGCCCTGGATTGATGACATATTGAAGTGCTGCCACTGGCTTTTGGCTAAATAGGATGACTTAACATGTGTTCCACTCTGTGGAAGAGGAACAAATAAGGCAGTTGGTTGTAAAAGTTGCCCATGGAAACCACAGCCTGAGAAAGATGAATCAACTCACCTTGCATTTTCCACGTTGCATCTACACCACCCTTTTCTGGACAAACATCTGATGGTATGCCCTTGTGATGGAGGTTCTCAGGGTGCTGGAACTTTTTGTAATTTTTTAAAAATATAGATTAAGAAGAAGACAAAGAAACAAAAAATTACAAACTGCTGCCAATACCAAGAAGAGATTATTGAGAGTAAAAGGTCACCTGTTGGAGCCATCAGGTTAAAGCCCTGGCCTGAAATACAGGCATCCCATATGAGTGCTGGTAGAGTCCCAGCTGCTCCACTTCCAGTCCAGCCTCCTGCAAATGCACGTGGGAAAACAGTAGAGGATGGTCCAAGTCCTTGGGCCCTTTTGCTCATGTGGGAGACCCAGAAAAAGCTCCTGACTCCTGGCTTCAGATCAGCTCAGCTCTGTCCATTGTAGCCATTTGGGGAGTGAACCAGCAGAAAGAAGATTCTCTCTGTCTCTCTCTCTCCCTCACTCCTTACCTCTCTATATAACTTTTTCAAATAAATAAAACAATTTTTTTTGAAAAATGGTATCCTGCCATACTTCTTTCTTCCCTGTTAATTCCTAGGAATTAAAAATTGTTACGGGGCCAGCACTGTGGCAAAATGGGTTATACCAACACCTGCAGCACTAGCATCCTCTATGGGCACCGATTGCATGTTCTACTTCTGATACAGCTCCCTGCTACCATAACTGGTAAAGCAGCAGAATATGGTACAAATCCTTGGGTCCTGCACCCAAGCGAGACCTGGATGAAATTTCCCTGACTCCTGGCTTTTTTTTTAAAGATTTGTTTATTTCTTTGAAAGAGTTACACACACACACACACACACACACACAGAGAGAGAGAGAGAGAGAGAGAGAGGGCTTCCATCTGATTTTTTACTCCCTAACTGGTTGCAATGGCTGGAGATGCACTGATCTGAAGCCAGGAACCAGGAGCTTCTTCCAGGTCTCCCACTTAGGTGCAGGGGCACAAGGACTTGGGCCATCTCCTACTGCTTTCCCAGGCCATAAGCTGAAAGCGTGATCAGAAGTAGAGCATCTGGGTCTTGAACCAGCACCCTATGGGATGCCAGTGCTTCAGGCTAGGGTGTTAATCTGCTGTGCCATAGCACTGGCCCCTACTCCTGGCTTTGCCCTGGCCCAGCCCCAGGTTTTCAGTAATTTGGAGAGTGAACCAACAGATGGAAGACCTTTCTCAAGTAAATAAAACAAATCTTAAAAATATATAAATATATTTATGTAATAATCATGTTCATGGTTTAGAAATTTAGGGACCAAAATATATGCTTTTAAAAACCCACTCAGTATCATTCTGTATATTGCTCTTTGCTTTGCTTTTTTCAATCATGAAGATGTTTTAGGTCCTGAATTTTTCAGTGCTGTAAGCTTCTTTCTTGTATACCTTTGACAGCTTAAGTGGTTTCTATTTTTATTTTTTAAAGGAATATTGATGCATGTATTTGAAAATGTAGCAGAGTGGAAGAGACAGATTATCTATCTGCTGGTGTACTCCTCATGTGGCTGCAGTGGCTTCGGCTGAGCCAGACTGAAGACAGGAACTTCATCTGGGTGTCCCATGTGGGTGGCAGGGCCCCAGTTATCTTCTGTTGCTTTTCTGGGACCATTAGCAGGAAGCTGGATTGGAAGGGGAGCTGCTGGGACTCAGCTAGCACCCATATGGGATACCCGCATTGCGGGCAGCGTCTTACCTCACAATACAGCACTGGCACCAAGTGGTCATGTTTTACCTAGGGAAAAGAAAAATTAAAACCTAGGAAATTAAATGCCATGGGCAACGGATGTGGTGTGTGGAAAAAATGAAAACTTTTAGTACCTAGTGGTTGGTCATATGAAAGAAGTGGGACACTTACCTATATTATTACCTTTAGTCCAGTTTGAGTTTCTTTAATTTTTTTTTTACTTAATTGGGAGGCAGAGGGAGAGAGAATGAAAATGCACACTGATTCTCTGCTTTAATCCCCAAAATGCCTGCAACAGCCAGAACTGGGTCAAGCTGAAGCCAGGAGTGTGAACTCAATTTTTTTTTTCTTTATTTGACAGGTAGAGATAAAGATAGTGAGAGAAACAGAAAGAAAGGTCTTCTGTCTTCTGGATCATTCCCCAAATGGCCACTAAAGCTGGCACTATGCCAATTCAAAGCCCGTAGCCAGATGCTTCTTCCTGGTCTCCCATGAAGGTGCAGGAGCCCAAGCACTTGGGCCATCCTCCACTGCCCTCCCAGGCCACAGCAGAGAGCTGGACTGGAAGAAGAATAACCAGGACTACAACCCGACACCCAAATGGGATGCCAGTGCTGCAGGCAGAGGATTAACCAAGTGAGCCATGGCGCCAGCCCATGAACTCAATCTTAATCTAACATGTGTGGGCAGAAACCTGAATACTTGAGCCATCACTGCTGCCTTATAGGATCAGTATTTGCAGGAAGCTGGAATTAGGAACCAGAGCTAGGCACTGAACCCCAATACTCTGATGTAAGACTTGGACATCTTTTTATTTTTTTCAAAGATGTATTTATTTATTTGAAAGGCAGAGTTGCATAGAGAGAGAGAAGTCTTCCATCTGCTTGCTCACTTTCCAGTTGGCTGCAACAGCTGGGGCTGGGCTCATCCGAAGCCAGGAGCCAGGAGCTTCAAGGTCTCCCATGCATGTGCATGGGCCCAAGCACTTGGGCCATCTTCTACTGCTTTCCCAGGCCATAGCAAAGAGCTGGATCAGAAGTGGAGCAGCAAGGCCTCAAACCAGTGTCCATATGGGATGCCCATAATGTTTTCTTTAATTGGAGAAATGTTCCTTTGATAGAATGAGCGTATGACCCCACAATATTCTCTACTTACTCATAATAGGGTCTGAGATGTAAAAGTCATGATTAATTTCTTAGAAGAAAATTTACATACCCAGAAGCAAAGAGAGAAAATTAATCTTTTGTTTTTCTCATGAATGAATCAGAGTTTCAAAACTTATACTTAACTTGTATTTTAGAGGAGTTAATGACTTAACCATCTCTTCTATTAGAAATACTACGTTGTGGCCAGTGCTGTGGCACGGTGGGTTAAAAAACTGGCCTGAAGTGCCAGCATCCCATATGGGCTCCGGTTCTAATCCCGGCTGCTCCTCTTCTGATCCAGCTCTCTGCTATGGCCTGGGAAAGCAATAGATGGCCCAAGTCTTTGGGCTGTTCTGAAGCTCTTAGCATAGTGAACATATCTTAGATTCTCATTAGTGAAATCTTTAGAAATGTCAGAAAGCATGTAACTTTCTTTAACGATCTGAAACAGAGATGAGATCCATAAGGGCAGAACTGCTCAGCAGCCACACTGCAGGAATATGTATCTTCATCTGCTTCTTGCAGTTGCAGCCAGTCTATGAGCTCTTGGTCTGTTTTCTACCCTTGGGAGGGCCTAGGGTGCTCTATATTGTCTGTAAGGATTCAAAATTTGTTGTATATAAGTGTCTAATCATAAGATTTCCAAAGTGACAAGCTGCATGTAATAAACTATTCCAGACTACAAAAAAAAAAAAAAAGAAAAAAAGAGAAAATGCAAACATGATGTACTGTCTATAAAGTACAGCAGGAAATCTCTATTATAAAGATACACATTTCTACACAATTCTCTGTTTCTTTCCCTCTGAAAGTCTACATTCAGCTCTCGATGGTATGATTACTTAGGAATAGATTTCATATACTTACTTTCATAATCAGTGAACTCAGAATTATTATTGTAGTATTGAGGATTGTACTGACTAAAACACTATGTTTATTCCATGTTAAATAACATCATCGTATCTTTGGATTCCATTTGTCCTGCTACTGATGTATTCACAGGAGAGGGGAGGTGGGAGGAAAACCCAAGATCCATCGAGGTGGAGGAGGAATGTCAGAGGCTGTGGTTCTATTGTACTGCAGCTTTGATTCTGGAAGAACACATTAATGGACCCAGATGGTTTGAAGCTAACTGAGGGCCTATGTTCTGTACACTTGTCTGTGGTACTGCATTTTCATTTATGTAAAATTTATTTCCTTCAAGTAATATATTAATTTGGATGAAAATGAAGATGTTAAGGAATTTTCAGAATGGGTCTGTTTAACCCTCATTGGCTTTGTTTTTAGGCACTTAACTCAGAAAAGAAAAGATAGAAAAATACATTTTGGGTTCTCTTCATCTGTACCACGGCACTCTTTGGATAAGATTTGTCATTTTGTCATATTTGATTCTCTAGACTCCCTGAAAAATCCCCTACTTCATTAGATGGAGTCCGTGTCTCACCATGGCAGTGAAAAGTTTAAAATGTTCCAGCTTTGCATTTAGCTAGGCCGTGGACACATGCCATGGCACTTGCCAGCCAATTGTGTCAGGGGCATCATCTGAATCAGAATTACTTGCATGAAAAAAAGGAGTTGCAGATTCTTCCAGTGAAAGTGGAGAGGAGCAGGAGCTGCAGCACATTGCCAGGGGTGAGTGTGCCATGGGATGCCATGTGGTGGCTGGTGTCTGGGGTGCTGGTTCTGCAGAAGATAGGGCTTATGGGGGCTGGTGCTGTGGTGTAGCAGGTAAGGCTGCCTCCTGCAGTGCCAGCATCCCATATGGTCACCGGTTCGAGTCCTGACTGCTCCATTTCTGATCCAGCTGTGCTATGGCCTGAGAAAGCAGTAGAAGATGGCCCATGTCCTTGGACCCCTGAACCCACATGGGACACCTGGAAGAATCTCCTAGCTCCTGGCTTTGGATCAGCTCTGCTCTGGCCATTGCATCCAATTGGGGAGTAAACCAGCAGATGGACGATTCTCTCTCTCTCTCTCTCTCTCTCTCTCTGCCTCTCCTCTCTCTGTAATTCTGACTTTCAAATAAATAAAACTTTTTTTTTTAAAGAGCTTATGCTTAAGGGTAGTGGTCATGGAAAATGTATGGGACATTTGGCAGCAAGATTTTGGATGAATTTTCCAACCCCTGAACCTCCTAGAGATTAGAATAGACTCCTAATGCATAACTTCCTCTTATGCTTAATTAGGTTTTTGTTTTGAATTGTTTTTGATGAAACAGCAAGGAATTCTGAGTTATAGACTTCCTATTTCAGAGACAGGAAAACACTGATGCCTGCATTATAATTAAATAATGCCTATCACCCTTTCTTAAGCAACAAATGATCACAGATTCTCTCTTTGCTGCTAAGTAATGAGCATGGTGATTCTTCCCTCCATAACCACCTTCCCACCTATACTCCCTCCCCTCTTCCTCCTTCCTCTCCTATTGACATGGAATGCCTTACATTGCTAGGGTGAACATTTAACCCGCTGGCCCTAGGTGTTCATACACTTCAACTGTGTGTAATTATTCATATTCCCTTTTTATGACCAAGCTTATGTCAGAACAACAAATTATATATTCACCTAATACTGAGAGTCATCAAATTGATTTCTATTTTCTTCTCTCTTAGGCAGTTCTTGAGGGGCAGAAATATTTATTTTGTATATCATGTATTTATTCAACTAAAAGACTGACTGTCAAGATGCTGAGTTTTAGTGTCAAAGCAAATATGTTTCTAGACCCCATGAAGTTTACAGTCTGGCAAGAAAGAGCCATCTACCCCAAGAATATTGTTTAACATAGTAAATGCTGGTGTGAAGTCAGTGGATAAAGATTGAAGCATTCTTAATCTAGCACCAACTCTAATCCCATGATCTCTAATTGAGAGAAGTAATCAGAAACACAGAACTCCATGTTACCCAGTTATCTCTTTGAATTTCTGATTAAAAAATAAAACATATCAAACAACACAGAAATACCCAGGAGTGCATAATATTTATATACTATCTTGATATTAAAAATAAGAAAAAATAACCATGAAATAATAGCAACTTTGAATCTCCTTTGTTTTCTAGACAAGTTATAATCCTATGTGGTTCTTTACAGTAAATTATTACCATAAATTACAGTACATCATTACAGTAAATTATTACAAATAATTATTTTTGTAGGTACTCATCTCTCTCACATTTTTTCCCTTTGAGAAATCAGATTTTAAAAACTGAGACCCAAGACAAAAGAAAGATTTTTAAGCTAGTGTTATATGTTGATTGGCTCTCTAAAAAAGATTTATTTATTTATTTGAAAGTCAGAGTTACACAGAGTAGAAGGGGAGAGAGAAAGAGAGACATCTTCCATCTTTTGGCTCACTCAGCAGTTGGTCACAATGGCTGGAGATGTACTGATCCGATGCTAGCAGCCAGGAGTTTCTTATGGGTCTCCCACACAGATGCAGCTGCCCAAGGACTTGGGCCATCTTCCACTGCTTTCCCTGGCCATAGCAGAGAGTTGGATTGAAAGCAGAGTAGCCGGGACACAACCTCCACCCATATGGAATGTCAATGCTGGCAGTAGCTTTACTTGCTATGCCACAGTGCTGGCCCCTTCATTGGCCTTTAACTTAGACTTTTAATGATATTAAAAAACACCATGTTTTTCTAAGCTCTTTCCAATCAGTTTCTACTTTGTAAACTCCAGATAATACTGTCCCCAGAATTAATCTAAGGTATAAGTGATATGATATAAGGCATTTAACCCCTTAACCTGTCTCTTTGAATACGCAGCTATGTTAGCTCTGTGTTCATTCTTCTGTCTCTGTACTAGATGAATAAAAAGACAGTGTAAAATGATTTGAAAAGAACTATAAGGGGGCTGCACTGTGGTGCTGCTGCCAATTGGGGAGTGAACCAGCAGATGGAAAACACCTCTCTCTCTCTCTCTCTCTCTCTGTCTCTGGCTCTCCTTCTCTGTAACTCTGACTTCCACATAAATCAATAAATCTTAAAAGAACTATAAACATCAATAAAACACAAAAGAAAATTGTATTCTCAAAACTGGATATTAAACCATGCCTTCTACACCTCTGTTAAAAGTTGCATTCTATCATAGTCATTTATGATTTCTAGGGCCAAAGTAGTAAATAAGATTTTTCTGGAAGAGACAGAGGTTATGAGGGAGCCAGGATTTGGGGTCAGTTAGCAGCAATGAGTGTCATTCTTTCAGATTTGATTCAGGAAAGGAAGAACAGCAACTGATCCTCGAGATTTTGGGGTGGGAAGGAAAGGAAGGAGGGACTGAACAAAAGCAAATGCCCTCTGGTTGTGGGCACCCACCCCCAACTGCAGCCTTTGGGGAGGGCCAGCTGGTGTCTCTATGGATGCTGCGGCCTGTACTCCATTTCCCAGAGTTCCCAGGAGCTCCGAGGTATTCTGCCTTCGGAATGCCTGTGCGCATGTGCATGCTATTGCCAGTCCCTGGGGCTCTGAGTTGGACCAGAGGGAGTTTGTTCCCTGATCAGGGTCAGCCCTGGGGGCTGTGCTGCTCCTTCTCTGGCATTTACTGCATCTCCTGCTCTGCAAGTGTGATCCCAGGCAGTTTCCGAGTGCTCACCCCGAGCCTGCCTCCTGCTGCTTCTTCCCTCTTCATCGTCATCCTGTGGGTCCCACGTGCCAGGGAATCTCTTCCCCACACTCCCCACTTCCCTCCCTGTGTGTCCAGAAGAAAGGGTACCTCCTCCCCTTTCCCACTATCTCTCCCCTTCCATTCACAGATTCATTTTTGTTTCTCTTTATATACAGAAGATCAGTTTAGAATACATTAAAGATTTCAACAGTTTGCTCCCACACAGAAACATAAAGTGAAAAATACTGTTTGAGTACTAATTATAGCATTAAATCTCAATGTACAGCATACTAAGGACAAAGATCCTACATGAGGACTAAGTGCACAGTGACTCCTGTTGTTGACTTAACAAATTGACACTCTTGTTTATGGCATCAGTAATCACCCTAGGCTCTTGTCATGAGCTGCCAAGGCTATGGAAGCCCCCTGAGTTCACTGACTCTGATAATTTTTAGACAAGGCCATGGTCAAAGTGCAAGTTCTTTCCTCCCTTCAGAGAAAGGTACCTCCTTCTTGATGACCCATTTTTTCCACTGGATCTCACTCGCGAAGATCTTTCATTTAGGTGGTTTTTTTTTTGTTTTTTTTGGTTTTTTTTTTGCCAGAGTGTCTTGGCTTTCCATGCCTGAAATACTCTCATGGTCTTTTCAGCCGGATCCACATGCCTTAAGGGGTGATTCTGAGGCCTGAGGCCAGAGTGCTGTTTAGGACATCTACCATTCTATGGGTCTGCTGTGTATCTCACTTCCCATGTTGGATCATTCTCTCCCTTTTTTATTCTATCAGCTAGTATTTGCAGACACTATTCTTGTTTATGTGATCCCTTTGGTTCTTAGTCCTATCATTATGATCAATTGTGAACAGAAATTGATCACTGGGACTAGTGAGATGGCATTGGTACATGCCACCTTGATGGGATTGAATTGGAATCCCCTGGTATGTATCTAACTCTACCGTTTGAGGTAAGTCAGCTTGAGCATGTCCCGAATTGCACATCTCTTCCCTCTCTTATTCCCACCCTTATATTTAACAGTGATCACTTTTCAGTTAACTTTCAGCACTTCAGAAGAATTGTGTATTGATTACAGTATTCAACCAAAAGTATTAAGTAGAACAAACAAAAAAAAATACTAAGAGGTGTAACATATCAAGTTGCTCATCAACAGTCAGGGTGAGGGCTGATCAAGTCACCATTTCTCATAGTGTTCATTTCACTTTAACAGGTTTCCTTTTTGGTGCTCAGTTAGTTGTCACCTATCAAGGAGAACAAGTGGTATTTCTCCCTTAGGAATTGGCTTATTTCACAACATTATGCTGGAGCTAGTTTTTTAAAGGTTTATTTATTCATTTGAAAGAGTTACACAGAGAGAGGAGAGAGACACAGAGAGAGAGAAAGAGAGAGACATCATCCATCTGATGGTTCACTCCCCAATTGGCAGCAACAGCTGGAGCTGTGCCAGTCTGAAGCCTGTAGACAGGAGCTTCTTCTGGGATGAAGCTGTTTTTTAAAATAATTATTTATTTATTTGAAAGGCAGAGTTACAGAGTGGTAGAAGCAGAGATGGATGGCTGGAGCTGTTTGGATCCCAAACCAGAAGCCAGGAGCTTTGTCCAGGTCTCATAGGTGGGTGCAGGAGATGAGGGATTTGGGCCATCTTCTACTGTTTTCCCAGGCCACAGAAGAGAGCTGGATGGGAAGTGCAGTAGCCACGACTTGAACTGGCACCCATATGGCTTGCCAGCACTGCAGGCAGCAACTTTATCTACTATGCCACAGTGCCAGCCCCACATTGCATCTCTTTAAGGTGATATGGATTTAAGTTCATGAGAAATTATTAGCACAGTGGGAACCGATAGATATGGATGAAGCAGGATGGATTTGTTAGGAATGGTGATGTTAATTTTCTTATAAAATAAATAAATAAGAAATTAAATATGGTCAGACATAAATGAAGACTAAATTTTATTAGTGGTGATCCAGAAAACACTGATCTCAGGTCTTTTTCTTCCAGTGTTAAGTTTATATTTTTAAATGCATATTAAGTGAACAAATTTCATGTAATTTATATATACAGATTGAAGAGCAAACTGATAACATCCTATCCTATCTTCCCTTTGTCTCATATTTCCAACTCTCTCCTTCTTGTTTTATTTTCTTTTAATTCTGACAGCTGCATGCTTTGATTTTATTTTAGAATCACAAGCTTTACCCCTCTACAAAATAAAGAATTCAGCAAGTAGTAGCAGAAATATCAATGAGTATATGTTGTTTACTCTATCAAAGAGTACAGAAAAGTGCTATGAACAATACTCAAATCTCAAAATGTCAATTTAAATCATATGCTACTTTTTGTTGTCTATATATTAATTACCACCAGTCAGAGAAAACATATGGTATTTGTCTTTTGGGGACTGGCTTCTTTCATGAAGCATACTTGTTTCCAGTTCATCCATTTAGTTACAAAAGATAGGATTTCATTCTCAATTATGGCTTCATTCCCACCAACAGTTGGTTAGGGTACCTTTTTCTCTCCCTCTCCACCAGCCTTTATTGTTTGTTGACTTTTTCAAATAATTATTTATTTGAAAGGTGGAGTTACAGAGAGGGAGAGGCAGAGGCAGAGTCAGAGAGACATAAGTATTTTATCTGCTTCTTTATTCTCCATATGGCCCAACAAGTGGTGCTGGTCCTATTGGAAGCCAGAGTTAGGAGCATCTCCCTGGTCACCCAAGTGGGTGCAGGGACCCAGGCACTTGGGCCCTCCTCCACTGCCCTCCCAGTCCAGAGCAGAAAGCTGGACTGGAAGAGGAGCAACCGGGACCAAAAGTGGCACCCATATGGGATGCCGGCTCCACGGGTGGAGGATCATTCCAGTGTGCTATGGCACTGGCCCCCATCAGGGATATTTTTCTATAGTTCTCTTTCTCCACTGTATCTTTTTCTAGTTGAAGAATTAAGGTGATGCAGGATTAATCAAATGAGTTTGAGAGGATTGTCTCTCTTTCAATTGTTTTGAATAGTTTGAGAAGAATTAGTTCTTTAAAAGTCCTGTAGAATTCAATAGTGAGGCTGTCTGACCCTAGACTTTTCTTTGTTGGGAGGGTCTTTTTTTTTTTTGACAGGCAGAGTGGACAGTGAGAGAGAGAGACAGAGAGAAAGGTCTTCCTTTGACGTTGGTTCACCCTCCAATGGTGGCTGCAGCCAGCACACTGCGCTGATCAGATGGCAGGAGCCAGGTACTTATCCTGGTCTTCCATGGGGTGCAGGGCCCAAATACTTGGGCCATCCTCCACTGCACTCCCTGGCCACAGCAGAGAGTGGCCTGGAAGAGGGGGAACTGGGACAGAATCCGGCACCCTGACCAGGACTAGAACCTGGTGTGCCAGCGCCGCATGGCGGAGGATTAGCCTAGTGAGGCACAGCACCGGCCTGTTTGCGAGGGTCTTTATTACTCATCAAATTTCTGTCTTGATTTTTGATTTGTTTAGCTTGTCTGTGTGTTTTCATGACTCAATTTTGGTATATTGTGTATTTCCAGGAATCTCTGTGAGTGAGATCCCAGTAGAAAGAACGGGCCATCAAAGAAGAAGGTACCTTTCTCTGAAGGGAGGAGAGAATTTCCCCTTTGACTATGACCTTGTCTAAATAAGATTGAAGTCAGTGAACTCAAGAGGCTTCCATAGCCTTGGCAACTCATGACTAGAGCCCAGGGAGATTTCTGATGCCATAAACAAGAGTGTCAGATTGTTAAGTCAACAACAGGAATCACTGTGTGCTTACTCCTTATGTGGGATCTCTGTCCTTAATGTGTTGTCCAATGTGAAGTAATGCTATAACTAGTACTCAAACAGTATTTTACACTTTATGTTCTGTGTGCTGCAAACTGATGAAATCTTTACTTAATATACACTAATACAATCTTCTGTGTATAAAGATAATTGAAAATGAATCTTGATGTGAATGGAATGGGAGAGGGAGTGGGAGATGGGAGGGGTGTGGGTGGGAGGGAAGTTGGGGGGGAAGCCTTTGTAATCCATAAACTGTACTTTGGAAAATTATATTTACTAAATAAAAGCTTAAAAAATTTAAAAATAAAAAATAAATAAAATATAGGTAGCAATATTTAATGCTTCTCTTACTGTTCCTGGATTGGATTATAGCATACATTAATAAACCTTTTTTTAAAGATTTATTTATTTATTTGAAAGACAGAATTTATAAGAGAGACACATAAATAGACAGAGATGTTCTGACTGTTGTTTTACTCCCCAAGTGGCTGCAAGCAGCTGGAGCTGGGCTAATCCAAAGCCAGGTGCTTCTTCCAGGTCTCCCACATGGATTCAGGGGCCCAAGTATTTGGGCCATCTCCTGCTGCTTTCCCAGGCACATTAGCAGGGAGCTAGATTAGAAGCAGAGCAGCTGGGACATGAACCAGTGCCCATAGGGGATGCCAGCACTGCAGGTGGTGGCTTTACCTTATATGCCACAGAACCAGCTACAGCCTATTCATTTTAAATTAATAACTAAAGATTATCCACTGTTCAGCCTCCAGGCTTTGGCTAGGCCCAGCCTTTGCTGTTGTGGATATTTGGGGAGTGAACCAGAGGTTGAAAGATCTCTCTTCTTATGTGTATACCTCTCTAACCTTGCCTTTCAAATAAATAAATGAGTCTTTGAAATAAAAATACATACACAGACACACACACACACACACGGTACCAACACAGTGGGTAAAGCCATGGCCTGCTGTGCCAGCATCCCATATGGGTGCTTATTCAAGTCCCAGCTGCTCCACTTCCAATCTAGCTCCCTGCTAATGTGCCTGGGAAAGCATCAGAAGGTGGCCCAAGTGCTTGAACCACTGCATTCATATGGGAGGCCTGGCACAAGCACCTGGCTTTAGATTGGCTCAGCTGAGGCCAATTTGGGAAGTGAACCAGCAGATGGAAGATCTGTCTCTACCCCTTCTCTATAACTCTGCCTTTCAAATAAATAATAAGTTTTAAAAATGGAAGAAAGGGCAGTTTTGTTGCCTTCCCTTTACCTAGAGTAACATAATCAAAATCTGTTAGGCAAATGAATAAGGGAAATTCTGAGATCATGTATTGACCACAGAAGAGAATGGATTCCCTGTACATTTTCTGGAAGCCCATGCTAGTTGGAACCAAGGGAAAGATAACAAAAAGGGGGAGGCCTATATCCCTCTTATTTGTCTTAGTTCATTGGAGCAACGGAGAGTTGAGTAATGTAACATTGGTGTTTGTCTCCATACAGTTCACTTCTATTTAGCTGGTTCTTTTTTTTTTGCATTTCCTTTTTATTTATTTTAAGAGATTTATTTGAAAGGCATAGAGACAGGGGTCTTCCATCTGCTGGTATGATCCCCTAATGTTTGGGCGAGGCTGAAGGCCCAGGAGCCCCTGCTTAGGTCTCTGACGTGGTTGGGGCCCAAGTACCTGTCCATCACCACTGTACTCTTTGGCTGGAGTGGGACAGGAAGTGGGGTGGCAGGGACTCGAACTGGTGGCCATGTTGCAGGCCCCGCAGGCTGTGGTTGCACCCCCCATGCCATGGCGCCGGCCTTGATAAACCTTTCTTTAAAGTGGAATTAGGGGTAAAAACAGTCTGAGGTGCACACATGGTTCTGTTATGAGAGGGGTTTAGGCACTGCAGGTGCCCAGGGGCCAACAGGAACACCTGCAGCCTTGGCCCTCAGGTCCTGGGCATTTCCCCTCTGATTCAGCCCCACCCGTGGGTCCTCTCCAGGCCCCAGTGGTGCCTCAGGGATTTCTGCCCCGAACTGGTCACTTTAGGTCACTTTGTGATCCCTAATTCTGCCCAAGGAAGGAAGTAGGAAGCGGCCCAGCAGGCTTCCCCCGACCTCCAGAGCCCTGAGCCGAGGTTCCGGCCCACGACCTGGGGAGCCCTTGGCCATTCTGGGCCAGGCATTGGAACCCACAACCCCCGACCCCGGGCCCCAACCACTTTGAGGTCACCACCACAGCCTCCTATTTACCTGGTTCTTAATCCTCAAAAAGAGATTTAGGTCAATGTTCTATTCTCATCTAAGACCTTGATGTTTAATAAATGATTCTGTTAGTAATTTTGCTTCTAAACATTCAGATCTCAGCTCAGATACTACCTAATCCAAGTCCTTTTCAAGACCCAAGGAGCGGGGAGACTTGGGACGCTCAGGGCTCCGAGTCCACACATCGGCGCTGGAAGGGGAGGTGAGCTCAATAACCCGAGACATTGGTGGGGAAACGGGGGTCAGAATCTAGAGGGGGGCCGGAAAGTGCAGCAAACTCACTACCGGAAAGAAGGAAAAAAAAAAGCTTTGGGGTTTCTCTTCCCCCTAACCTTGCAAAGGTTACAAGGCTGCAAGGCTTGAAGAATTCCCAAGAGACAAAGAGCAGGCCTCCTCTCTGGATTTACATATCAATGGGGGAGAGCTAAGGAACTGAGTCACTACAATTCAGTAGCCTAGGCAACCCAGTGGGAGTCCAGAGGAGCCAAAGACTGAAAGCTAAATACCATCAATTCTGCACAGCCATGCCCTGCGGTGTTACTTACCCCCTGAATAAATAAAATAAATAAATAAATAAAAAGAGAGAAATTTACCATGCATAACCTGAGGGTGTCACCTTTGCACACCCTTAACCAGGAAGAACCAGGCAGAGCTCTCAGGCCGCACCCATCTCAAGCCTCCAAGGCTCCTCCAACAGCAGGCAGTCCACTTAACACGGACACAGTATAAAAAAAAAAAAAGAAAAAAAAACTCACAGTGATGCAAGAAGAATTAACTATGCTGAGTAACAAACACAGAAACAGAGGGAGCAAGATCAACGATGACACTATGATGCCTCCAAATAAGCAAAACACCCCAAGCCAAGAGTATGAAGATGATGAGATAGAAGAAATGCAAGATACGGATTTCAAAAATTTATGATAAGAACATTTAGAAGTTTTCAAAAGCAAATCCTTGAACTACAGAAATCCTTAATGGACAAGATTGAAAATCTCTCTCGTGAAAACGAAATTTTAAGGAAGAGTCAAAATGAAACTCAGAAACTAGTAGAACAGGAAAGTGTTATAGTGAAGAGAAATCAAAATGAAATGAAGAGCTCAATAGATCAAATGACAAACACATTAGAAAGCCTTAAAAACAGAATGGGTGAAGCAGAAGAGAGAATATCGGACTTAGAAGATAGAGCACAGGAAAACATACAGTCAAACCAAAGAAAAGAAGAGGAAATTAGAAACCTAAAAAATATTGTTGGGAATCTACAGGATACTATTAAAAAAAACAACATTCGAGTTCTAGGAGTTCCTGAAGGCATGGAGAAAGAGAAAGGATTGGAAGGCCTTTTTAGTGAGATACTAGCAGAGAACTTTCCAGGTTTGGAGAAGGACAGAGATATCCTAGTACAGGAAGCTCATAGAACCCCCAATAAACATGACCAAAAGAGATCCTCACCACGACACGTGGTAATTAAACTTACCACAGTGAAACATAAAGAAAAGATCCTAAAATGTGCAAGAGAGAAACGTCAGATTACTCTCAGAGGATCTCCAATCAGACTCACAGCTGACTTCTCATCAGAAACCCTAGAAGCTAGGAGGGAATGGCGAGACATAGCACAGGTGCTAAGAGAGAAAAATTGCCAGCCCAGAATATTATATCCTGCCAGGCTCTCATTTGTGAATGAAGGTGAAATAAAGACCTTTCATAGCAAACAGAAATTGAAAGACTTTGTGGCCACTCGTCCGGCCCTGCAAAAGATACTTAAAGATGTGCTACACTCAGAAACACAGAAACACGGCCATCAATATGAAAGAAGGGAAAGGAAGAACACCTACCAGTAAAAGAGCATGGGAAGCTCAAAGCATATACTAGAAAATATTTCCGGGAAAATGGCAGGGCAAAGTCACTACGTATCAATAGTCACATTGAACATTAATGGTCTGAATTCTTCAGTTAAAAGACACCGTTTGGCTGACTGGCTCACAGAACACAACCCAACTATTTGTTGCCTACAAGAAACACATCTCTCTAACAAAGAGGCATGCAGACTGAAAGTGAAAGTTTGGAAAAAGATATTCCATGCCAACATAAACCAAAAAAAAGCAGGTGTAGCCCTATTAATATCAGACAAAATAAACTTTAATACAAAAACTGTTAAGAGAGACAAAGAGGGACACTATATAATGATTAAGGGTTCAATTCAACAGGAAGATGTAACTATTATAAATGTATATGCACCTAATTACAGGGCACCGGTCTATTTAAAAGAGATGTTAAGGGACTTAAAGGGAGATTTAGATTCCAATACAATAGTACTGGGGGACTTCAATACTCCACTCTCAGAAATAGACAGATCATCCGGACAGAAGATCAACAAGGAAACAGCAGATTTAATTGACACTATTGCCCAAATGGATCTAACAGATATCTACAGAACTTTCAACCCTACATCTACAGACTTCACATTCTTCTCAGCAGCGCATGGAACCTTCTCTAGGATTGATCACATACTAGGCCATAAAGCAAGTCTCAGCAAATTTAAAAGAATTAGAATCATACCATGCAGCTTCTCAGACCACAGCGGGATGAAGCTGGAAATTAGCAACTCAGGAAACCCCAGAAAGTATGCAAACACATGGAGACTGAACAACATGCTCCTGAATGAACACTGGGTCATTCAAGAAATCAAAAGAGAAATCAAAAACTTTCTGGAAGTAAATGAAGACAACAACACAACATATCAAAACTTATGGGATACAGCAAAAGCAGGATTGAGAGGCAAATTTATAGCAATAGGGGCCTATACCAAGAAATTGGAAAGGTACCAAATAAATGAGCTTTCAGCGCACCTCAAGGACCTAGAAAAACTGCAGCAAACCAAACCCAAATCTAGTAGGAGAAGAGAAATAATTAAAACCAGAGAAGAAATTAACAGGATTGAATCCAAAAAAACATTACAAAAAATCAGCCAAGCGAGAAGCTGGTTTTTTGAAAAAATTAACAAAATTGACACCCCATTGGCCCAACTAATGAAAAAAAGAAGAGAAAAGACCCAAATCAATAAAATCAGAGATGAAAAAGGAAACGTAACAACAGACACCACAGAAATAAAAAGAATCATCAGAAATTACTACAAGGACCTGTATGCCAGCAAACAGGAAAACCTATCAGAAATGGATAGATTCCTGGACACATGCAATCTACCAAAATTGAACCATGAAGACATCGAAAACCTAAATAGACCCATAACTGAAACAGAAATTGAAACAGTAATAAAGGCCCTCCCAACAAAGAAAAGCCCAGGACCAGATGGATTCACTGCTGAATTCTACAAGACATTTAAAGAAGAACTAATCCCATTTCTTCTCAAACTATTCAGAACAATCGAAAAAGAGGGAATCCTCCCAAATTCTTTCTATGAAGCCAGCATCACCTTAATCCCTAAGCCAGAGAAAGATGCAGCACTGAAAGAAAATTACAGACCAATATCCCTGATGAACATAGACGCAAAAATCCTCAATAAAATTCTGGCCAATAGAATACAACAACACATCAGGAAAATCATCCACCCAGACCAAGTGGGATTCATCCCTGTTATGCAGGGATGGTTCAACATTCGCAAATCAATCAATGTGATTCACCACATTAACAGACTGCAGAAGAAAAACCATACGGTTATCTCAATTGATGCAGAGAAAGCATTTGATAAAATTCAACACCCTTTCATGATGAAAACTCTAAGCAAATTGGGTATAGAAGGAACATTCCTCAATATAATCAAAGCAATTTATAAAAAACCCACAGCCAGCATCCTATTGAATGGGGAAAAGTTGGAAGCATTTCCACTGAAATCTGGCACCAGGCAGGGATGCCCACTCTCACCACTGCTATTTAACATAGTTCTGGAAGTTTTAGCCAGAGCCATCAGATAAGAAAAAGAAATCAAAGGAATACAAATCAAGAAGGAAGAAGTCAAACTATCCCTCTTTGCAGACGATATGATTCTGTACTTAGAGGATCCAAAGAACTCTACTAAGAGACTATTGGAACTCATAGAGGAGTTTGGCAAAGTGGCAGGATATAAAATCAATGCACAAAAATCAACAGCCTTTGTATACACAAGCAATGCCATGACTGAGAAAGAACTGCTAAGATCAATCCCATTCACAATAGCTACAAAAACAATCAAATACCTTGGAATAAACTTAACCAAGGACGTTAAAGATCTCTACGATGAAAATTACAAAACCTTAAAGAAAGAAATAGAAGAGGATACCAAAAAATGGAAAAATCTTCCATGCTCATGGATTGGAAGAATCAACATCATCAAAATGTCCATTCTCCCAAAAGCAATTTATAGATTCAATGCAATCCCAATCAAGATACCAAAGACATTCTTCGCAGATCTAGAAAAAATGATGCTGAAATTCATATGGAGGCACAAGAGACCTCGAATAGCTAAAGCAATCTTGTACAACAAAAACAAAGCCGGAGGCATCACAATACCAGACTTCAGGACATACTACAGGGCAGTTGTAATCAAAAAAGCATGGTACTGGTACAGAAACAGATGGATAGACCAATGGAACAGAATTGAAACACCAGAAGTCAATCCAAACATCTACAGCCAACTTATATTTGATCAAGGATCTAAAACCAATTCCTGGAGCAAGGACAGTCTATTCAATAAATGGTGCTGGGAAAACTGGATTTCCACGTGCAGAAGCATGAAGCAAGACCCCTACCTTACACCTTACACAAAAATCCACTCAACATGGATTAAAGACCTAAATCTACGTCCTGACACCATTAAGTTACTAGAGAACATTGGAGAAACCCTTCAAGATATTGGCACAGGCAAAGAATTTCTGGAAAAGACCCGGGAGGCACAGACAGTCAAAGCCAAAATCAACTATTGGGATTGCATCAAATTGAGAAGTTTCTGTACTGCAAAAGAAACAGTCAGGAGAGTGAAGAGACAACCGACAGAATGGGAAAAAATATTTGCAAACTATGCAACAGATAAAGGGTTAATAACCAGAATCTACAAAGAGATCAAGAAACTCCACAAAAACAAAACCAACAACCCACTTAAGAGATGGGCCAAGGACTTCAATAGACATTTTTCAAAAGAGGAAATCCAAATGGCCAACAGGCACATGAAAAAATGTTCAAGGTCACTAGCAATCAGGGAAATGCAAATCAAAAGCACAATGAGGTTTCACCTCACCCCGGTTAGAATGGCTCACATACAGAAATCTACCAACAACAGATGCTGGCGAGGATGTGGGGAAAAAGGGACACTAACCCACTGTTGGTGGGAATGCAAACTGGTCAAGCCACTATGGAAATCAGTCTGGAGATTCCTCAGAAACCTGAATATAACCCTACCGTTCGACCCAGCCATCCCACTCCTTAGAATTTACCCAAAGGAGTTTAAATTGATAAACAAAAAAGCGGTCTGCACCCTAATGTTTATTGCAGCACAATTCACAATAGCCAAGACCTGGAACCAACCTAAATGCCCATCAATGGTAGACTGGATAAAGAAATTATGGGATATGTATTCTTTAGAGTACTATACCGCAGTAAGAAACAACGAAATCCAGTCATTTGCAACAAAATGGAGGAATCTGGAACACATCATGCTGAGTGAAGTAAGCCAGTCCCAAAGGGACAAATACCATATGTTCTCCCTGATCGATGACAACTGACTGAACACCAAAAAGGAAACCTCCTGAAGTGAAATGGACACTATGAGAAATGGTGACTTGATCAGCATAGCCCTGACTGCTAATGGACAACTTAATACATTATCCCTCATAGTATTTTTTTTGTCCGTTCTACTTAATATGACTGGTTTAATTCTGTAATTATCACACAGTTATTCTTAAGTGTTGAAAATTAACTGAAATGTGATCCCTGTTAAACATAAGAGTGGGAATAAGAGAGGGAAGAGATGTATAATTTGGGGCATGCTCAGGCTGACTTGCCCCAATACCATACCAGGGGATTCCAATTCAATCCCATCAAGGTGGCATGTGCCAATGCCATCTCACTATTCCAAGTGATCAATTTCAGTTCACAATTGATCATAATGAAAGGACTAAGAGTCAAAGGGAGCACATAAACAAGTCTAGTATCTGCTAACACCAACCGATAGAATAAATAAAGGGGAGAGTGATCCAACATGGGAAGTGAGACACTCAGCAGACTCATAGAATGGCGGATGTCCTAAATAGCACTCTGGCCTCAGAATCAGCCCTAAAGGCACTCGGATCTGGCTGAAAAGCCCATGAGAGTATTTCAGGCATGGAAAGCCAAGACACTCTGGCAAAAAGATCTCTGTGAGTGAGATCCCAGTGGAAAGAACAGGTCTTCAAAGAGGGAGGTGCCTTTCTCTGAAGGGAGGAGAGAACCTCCACTTTGACTATGACCGTGTCTAAAGATAAGAGTCGGAGAACTCAAGGGGCTTCCATAGCCTTGGAAACTCATAACTGGTGCATGGGGAGATTACTGATGCCATAAACAGGAGTGTCAATTTGTAAAGTCAACAACAGGAGTCACTGTGCACTTACTCCTCATGTAGGATCTCTGTCCTTAATGTGCTGTACACTGAGGCTTAATGCTATAACGAGTACTCACACAGTATATTTCACTTTGTGTTTCTATGGGGGTGCAAACGATTGAAATCTTTACTTAATGTACACTAAACTGATAAGCTGTAAAAAAAAAAAAAAAGAAAAAAAAAGAAATTATCAATTCCCAACTTGACTCTCACTGGGATTAAACATGACAATAGGTCTGATCTGATTTCATCATCATTTAAAAAAAATCATCTATTATTTTTCACTTTATGTTTCTGTGTGGGAGCAAACTGTTGAAATACTTACTTAAGGTATACTAAGCTGATCTTCTGTATATTAAGAAAATCGAAAATGAATCTTGATGTGAATGAAAGGGGAGAGGGAGTGGGAAAGGGGAGGGTTGTGGGTGGGAGGGACGGTATGGGGGGGTAAGCCATTGTAACACATGAGTCGTACTTTGGAAATTTATATTCATTAAATAAAAGATAAAAAAAAATAAATGATTCTGTTAGTAATTTTAACCCTGCGTCATTCTAAAGATGTGCTGTGACTTAGGTTTAGAAAAGAGCAACTTCCTTGCCACCCCCATCTCAGCTCTGGGGGCTGTCAGTTCTCCCTGCACAGATTCAGTAATGCATGCTTCTTCTCTACTACAAAGATCTTATGTTGGTCATATTTCCAGTTACAAAAATCAAATCAACTCACACCTGGACTCTGAGTATTCAATGACATTAGTTATCAAAATAAATGTATTCAAATATTCAAAGACCACTTCAAAGCTTAACTGCCTTCAAGAGTGTTTGGCACTTGGAACAGCCACTGTGGTTTTCTACACATGAGCACTCACTATTTTATATACCATTTAACAATTCAAACATCACTTCAGCTTCAGCAATACACAACAATAGCATGGATGATTCTACATAATAAACATGTTATATTAGTTTGGACTTAAAACCTAGAATTAAAACCATGTGGTAACATGGATGGATTTAAGGAAAGATGTAGAGCTAGGTAGCTAAGGCCACAGAATCCCAGACCTATTGATTTTAAGTGAGTCTAGAACAACAGCATTCCATTGCATTATCTTCCATCTCAGAGTCCTGCTTTTCCAGTGAGACCCACCCCACTCAGACCACGTATTTCCTGCCTGTGTCTTCACGGTGGTGGAAGCTGTTCTGATACAGGCATCTCCTGGACAGTCACCAGCTTCCTGATTTACTACCTGAACTGGAATCAAAAGTTGTGAGGGATGTTTCCCAAACACCCAGGCTGAATTGAATGTTCGTCTCTGGCAGTCAAAAACTTCTGCCTTAGGAAACAGAACATGTCCTCTACTCTGGGGCTCCTTTTTCTTCTCATGGGGTTCTGTGGTGATCTGTGGTTTTCAACACAAGTCCTGGGAGCATTCTGACTCAAAAGAAAGACCAGGGATAAGAGTTCTTTCTGGGGGCTGGTGTTGTGGCATAGCAAGTTACACTGCTGCCTGCAGCACTAACATCCCACATGGATGCCAGTTTGACTCCCAGCTGCTCTACTTCTTCCCAAGCTCCTTGCTGGGTAAAGCAGCAGAGAATGGCCCAAGCACTTGGTCCTCTGCCCCCACATGGGAGACCTGGAGGAAGCTGCTGGCTTCAGCCTGGCCCAGCCCTGGCCATTGTGGCAATTTAGAGAGTGAGCCAGCAGATGGACCTCTGTTTTCCCTCTCTTTTTCTCTCTGTAACTATGCCTTGCAAATAAATACAACTTCAAAAAGTTATTCTCCATCACGTAATACACCCTTTTCCAGGCAGTTGTAAAGCTGGGAGTCATAGCTTCTTGTATATTTTGGATAATAAGAGTTTTGGTTTGAAAGCATGTTCATCTGAGACAAAGATCACTCATTATCCTTTGTTAGAGAAGGGGGCTCTGCTCTTTGAAAGTGGAAATCAGAAGCTGTAATGTGTGATGAGCTCCACCTGCCAGGTCTGGGGAGACTTATTTGAAAGACAGGACACCAGGAGAGGAAGCTTTTCAGATTCCCTGGCCCTTGCTTTAGTCTTATGTCTTTACTTCTTTTGTTGCATCTTGATGTCAAGAGTGTACTCTTTATGCTGAAATGAGGAATTGTGTCTTACCTCTTTTGGGCCTTTTTCTAAGCAGAGTGTATATATTTTTCTTGCATATAAGGATGGCTTCTGGGGTGGGTGGATCTTTTTTGGAAGTTTTCACAAGCCAGCCAGTAGCCTATATTTCTTTCACAGAATTCAGTTTTTAGAAAAGCCTCCAATACAGCCAGACCATCTGTATGTAGGGAAGCGAAGGTAGAAAAATAAAAAGAAACATGAGGAATATGAGGAAGCTAATGATCAAATAATCCCTTGTACTTTTCTAGTACTAGGATTAGCTATTCTCTAGTCTTTACTCAATCCTGTAACCCTGCGGATTTAGCTCTTTAAAGACAAAGATGGCAGTAGGCAAAATACTTCAGTTGGTTCCATACTACTAAAACAGAAATACTTCAGTTTGTTTTAGTGCCAAAAATGTATTTACAGGAGAGGCATAAATCCTCAGGGAACTAAGTCTCTTGCAAACACTGCATGCAATGAAAAGCATCCTCAGCCTCAACCAAGAGCACTGCCATTGCAGAGCTGAAGGCTGATTTATCTTCCCCACCTGGTGTGAATTTGCTGAGAAATAAGTGGAGATAAACAGACCTTCTAGGTTAAGTTGAATTCTCCTTGGTGAGCTGCTCATTTGAGGACACAGCCTTTCTGCACTCTTGTGATACTTGCAGTGGATTCAATTCAAGCCTAATTCACAATTGCTGGCCAGCAGCTCCTGGAATGCTTCTGACCACAACAGTGCTTCCTTCAGGGAAGGTCTGCAAGAGCAGTTCTCTAATGAGTTGTGCTCAGAGCACTTCCCCTCCCAGCTCAGCAGTGAGCTCTTCAGATTGCAAACACAGGAATCTCAACTTAATTGATGAAAGCTTGCTACCTGCTTTTCTTGCCAATTGTGGCCTTCCCAGGAATGGTGGAGTTTTGCCATAGGTAGCTCAACCCAGTCTTCAATACTCTTAACCTTAAAAAAAAAAAGACAATTCACTAAGTGGTCATCCCTGAATACACTACTGAGCCTGAATGCATTTTTACCAAATGCATTATCAGATGCAGTCTCTGGCCCACAAAAGGAGACAATTTCCCTGCAAGGTTAACCGCAATCGGGAGATATTTTGCACCTGATGGAACCCCCAGCGGGACTGCCTTGAGCCAGCTCCTCTCCTTTCCTTTCCACCTTCGGTCCTGGATGGGCCAGAGACCACGCACAGGAGGTGCCATCGGTCACCTGTGTCCCCCTGTCCACCTGCAATGCTCCTGGTAGGAAGATGCTGCAGAAAAGTGATTTGTCTTATGATTGTCACTGTGTGAGATCAGCCCATCATGAGAAAATGACCATGGACTCCAATTAGATATCAACCGCAGAAGCACTTCCCACAGCATCAGTGCAGGAGGGTGGATGATGGAAGGCACAGCATGGCCAGGATCTCTAGGGACCCTGCAGGACTCTGGCGCCCTGGATGCCTACAGCAGGCAGCTGCATGAGGGCCCAGTGTGCCAACAGCACCCTCCTACCAAACCCTTCCCTGTCTGCCCATGCAGACCACACAGATGCTGTGTCAGTGAGTAAATCAGCACCGCGCACTTGGTTTTCCTGATGAGACTCGGCCTTCATTGCTTCCCCAAGTGCAGCACGTGCTGCAAGCCTCAGCCAGCAAGGCTGGTGGGAGAGGTGGGCAGTCGCACTCACCAGGTCTGTCTCTTCTTCTCCTGACCCTCCTGACTCTGGGGCCACCTCCTGCATTCTAGCCCCAAGGTACAAAACAGCCAAGAAGCTGTGATGAACCACGTCACCGGCACACACCATAACTACCAGCTGCCCACCAATGACCACCGCCTCTATAGCCAGCCTGGCATGGGGCGGGTCTGGCAGCACTGGCCCTGCCCCAAAGCAGGAAGGATTGGCCCGAGGTTCCCAGGTAGCGGAGCCTGAGCTGCCCTGCAGCAGATTCTGGAAGCAAGAGAGCTGCTGATGGCTGAGGCCCTGGCTCAGAGCACACTTAGTGAGACCCCATGCCCGGCAAGGGCACTGGGGCCCTGGACTTTCCCAGGCTTCAGTCCTAGGGTGGAGGCTGACTCAGCCCTCCTTCCCCAGCCCTGCCCACAGGTGGAGCGGGGTTCCCACGGGGGCATCTTCCATCGTGGGAGAGCAGGTGAACCACAAATGCCGCGAATCCCAGTGCCGAGTGCTGGCCCGCAGACTTCTGGGAGGGAGTAGGATACAGAGACTTTGTGGGGAGGTGACACGTAAGCTGGGCCTGTATTTTGGGTTAGTTCTGGATGCACAACCCAGTGCACCTGGACCTGCGGGTCTGCTGCAGGCCTCCTGGAGGCTCTGGGAGCCGGGCGTCCTGGTGGCAAGGGCAGGAGGGCGGGAGGTCAAGGCGCTGAGCTCCCGCTGGGTGCACCAGGCACTTTGGAGCTGTTCAGAGTAAGGAGTTGAGGTCACCTCCTGAACCACTGCTGGTCCCAAACTCCTGGTTTGGGATTTGCCAGAACCCTGAAGTAGGGGTATGGTGGGGGTGGTAGTGGTTGGCTTCAATGCACTGTATTTGTGAATTCTTCAAACACAGCTTCTCTCTACTCCTGCAGGCTTTCTTGTGATTGGCGAGGACAGAGTCCCTCCGCTGCAAAGTGACTGAAGTTTGGAAACTACATCCAGAACTTCACAGTGTGTATTCAGCTGGTCATCCTTCAGGCCTGCAGGTGGACAGCAAGAGCCACAGTAAGATATTAACTACTGTAGATACTCTCCTTTCTTTCCGGTAGACCCACCAAAAGAGAATGGGAGATGAGTACTTGAACATTGGAACCAGTCAGCATGCTAGGGTGAGCTGCCAGTACTTGGAGCTCAGGAGTGGACATGGAGAGCAAAACATGCATTGTTACTAAAGAGGACAGTTAGGCATTTTACTGTGAAAAGGGAAATCATTTAAAAGTAAGCAAGACACCTTAAGTAAATGTCTGTATATTTATTTTTGTTTATTTGCAAGGCAGAGAGAGCCCTTCCATTTATTGCTCATTCCTCAAATGTCTGCACCAACCAGAGCTGGGTCTGGCTGAAGGCAGGAACTCAGTGTGGGTCTCCCACACAGGTGGCAGGGACTCAAGTACTTGAGCCATCAGCTGCTGCCTCCCAGGGTTCTGTTAGCAGGAAGCCAGAAGCAGAAGCAGGGCTAGGGCTTGAGCCCTGGGCATTCTGACTGGGATGTGGAAGGCTTTACCACTATGCCAAACACATGCTCCAGTAAGCTGTTTCAACACGTTTGCAAAATGTAAGAATGTGGTTTTAAATATATGCTCTTCATCTTAAAAATTTGCATAATCTTATATTCAGTTTCATATGATTCAATACTTATTATTAAATACAAGTAACATTTAGACACATGCTTTACTCACCAATACAAACCTAGTAATATTTTCACTTAGAACCTTGAATATTAGCATTCATTCAGACTGAAGTTCACCCATAAACTGGGAATTCTGACAAAGAGACAGTAGGGAAAAAAAATCTAGATGTGTATCTGATACCTAATAAGGTTCTGAACCTGATTGACAGAATCTGAGTAACTGTTCGGAGAGTCACTTCATACCTCTCCCCTCTGTAATGAGAAGACTGTGTCCTTTGGCCACTTTCACATGATGTTATGTAAATCTTACCTGAAAAGCCTTTTATAAATTCTGAAGTACCATACAGAAGCATATTATGCATTTCCATATGTGTGAAAAAAGGCAATGTCAAAGGCATAGCTATTCCAGAGAGAAGTTAGGAGGATTAGCTCAGTTTGTAAGTGTGTAAGTACCATTAAATATCTACATATTTGAAATAGATTTATAGAGTGTGGAGTTCATGATAGATATTTAATAAATGCACTCTGGATAATAAGAAAATATCAGAAATAATGCCACACCCATCTGTGTTTAAACTCTTCAGACAGCTCCATGCCAGGGAAGTGCAGTGATCCCTAAATTAACAAAAATCAATCTGTGTATACCCATGGAAGCCACTGGTTTATTGCAGCCTATACTAGAGGTTTTTGTGTTTAGTTAAATTACTTGATTTTTTAATGAATGCTTTCAGACTGATACCTGATGCTGAGTGGCAGACAATTTTTTCTGAAAAGTATGTGGTTGAGAAATATAAATATAAACCAGTTTATAATTTTTGTGTCTGAATATTTTTATGCATTGAGACAATACCTGCAATAATCAGAAGACTTTTCCTCAAAAAGTTGCTACATTGATGCATTTTCATTTATGTATGTAATGTATGTTTAGGTAAAAGGAAGAGAGAGAGATCTATCTTTCATCTGCTGGCTCACTTAAAGATGGCCACAATAGCTGGGGTGAGCCAGGCCGAAGCCAGGACCCTGGAAGTCTGCCCCAGTCCCCCATGGGGGTGCAGGAACCCAAACTCTTGGGCAATCTTTGCTGCTTTCCCAAGCAAAGAGCTGGACAAGAAGTGAAGGAGGTGAGTCTCAAACAGTGCCATAAGGCATGCTGCTGTTGCAGTTGGCAACTTACTCCTTTGTGCCACAATGCTGGCCCTGGATTGATGACATATTGAAGTGCTGCCACTGGCTTTTGGCTAAATAGGATGACTTAACGTGTTTTCCACTCTGTGAAAGAGGAACAAATAAGGCAGTTGGTTGTAAAAGTTGCCCATGGAAACCACAGCCTGAGAAAGATGAATCAACTCACCTTGCATTTTCCACCTTGCATCTACACCACCCTTTTCTGGACAAACATCTGATTGTATGCCCTTGTGATGGAGGTTCTCAGGGTGCTGGAACTTTTTGTAATTTTTTAAAAATATAGATTAAGAAGAAGACAAAGAAACAAAAAATTACAAACTTCTGCCAATACCAAGAAGAGATTATTGAGAGTAAAAGGTCACCTGTTGGAGCCAGCACTGTGGCACATCAGGTTATAGCCCTGGCCTGAAATACAGGCATCCCATATGAGTGCTGGTAGAGTCCCAGCTGCTCCACTTCCAGTCCAGCCTCCTGCAAATGCACGTGGGAAAACAGTAGAGGATGGTCCAAGTCCTTGGGCCCTTTTGCTCATGTGGGAGACCCAGAAAAAGCTCCTGGCTCCTGGCTTCCGATCAGCTCACTCTCTACCTCTCCATATAACTTTTTCAAATAAATAAAATAATTTTTTTGAAAAATGGTATCCTGCCATACTTCTTTCTTCCCTGTTAATTCCTAGGAATTAAAAATTGTTACGGGCCAGCACTGTGGCAAAATGGGTTATACCAACACCTGCAGCACTAGCATCCTCTATGGGCACCATTGCATGTTCTACTTCTGATGCAGGTCTCTGAAAACATACTGGGAGAGCAGTAGAATATGGTAGAAATCCTTGAGTCTTGCACCCAAGTGAGAGACCTGGATGAAATTTCCCTGACCCCTGGCTTTTTTTTTTTAAAGATTTGTTTATTTATTTGAAAGAGGTACAAACACCCACACACACACACACACTCACACACGCACACACAGAGAGAGAGAGAGAGAGAAAGGTCTTCCATCTGATGGTTTACTCCCCAGCTGGTTGCAATGGCTGGAGCTGCGCTGATCGGAAGCCAGGAGATAAGAGCTTCAAGTTCTCCCATGCATGTGCATGGGCCCAAGCACTTGGGCCATCTTCTACTGCTTTCCCAGGCCATAGCCAGGAGCTAGATCAGAAGTGGTGCAGCAAGGCCTCAAACCAGTGCCCATATGGGATGCCCATAATGTTTTCTTTAATTGGAGAAATGTTCCTTTGATAGAATGAGCGTATGACCCCACAATATTCTCTACTTACTCATAATAGGGTCTGAGATGTAAAAGTCATGATTAATTTCTTAGAAGAAAATTTACATACCCAGAAGCAAAGAGAGAAAATTAACCTTTTGTTTTTCTCATGAATGAATCAGAGTTTCAAAACTTATACTTAACTTGTATTTTAGAGGAGTTAATGACTTAACCATCTCTTCTATTAGAAATACTACGTTGTGGCCAGTGCTGTGGCATGGTGGGTTAAAAAACTGGCCTGAAGTGCCAGCATCCCATATGGGCTCCGGTTCTAATCCCGGCTGCTCCTCTTCTGATCCAGCTCTCTGCTATGGCCTGGGAAAGCAATAGATGGCCCAAGTCTTTGGGCTGTTCTGAAGCTCTTAGCATAGTGAACATATCTTAGATTCTCATTAGTGAAATCTTTAGAAATGTCAGAAAGCATGTAACTTTCTTTAACGATCTGAAACAGAGATGAGATCCATAAGGGCAGAACTGCTCAGCAGCCACACTGCAGGAATATGTATCTTTCTGACGATATCTTCATCTGCTTCTTGCAGTTGCAGCCAGTCTATGAGCTCTTGGTCTGTTTTCTGCCCTTGGGAGGGCCTAGGGTGCTCTATATTGTCTGTAAGGATTCAAAATTTGTTGTATATAAGTGTCTAATCATAAAATTTCCAAAGTGACAAGCTGCATGTAATAAACTATTCCAGACTGCAAAAAAAAAAAAAAAAACAACAAGAAAATACGAACATGGTGTACTGTCTATAAAGTACAGTGGTAAATCTCTATTATAGAGATACACATCTCTACACAATTCTCTGTTTCTTTCCCTCTGAAAGTCTACATTCAGCTCTCGATGGTATGATTACTTAGGAATAGATTTCATATACTTACTTTCATAATCAGTGAACTCGGAATTATTATTGTAGTATTGAGGATTGTACTGACTAAAACACTATGTTTATTCCATGTTAAATAACATCATCGTATCTTTGGATTCCATTTGTCCTGCTACTGATGTATTCACAGGAGAGGGGAGGTGGGAGGAAAACCCAAGATCCATCGAGGTGGAGGAGGAATGTCAGAGGCTGTGGTTCTATTGTACTGCAGCTTTGGTTCTGGAAGAACACATTAATGGACCCAGATGGTTTGAAGCTAACTGAGGGCCTATGTTCTGTACACTTGTCTGTGGTACTGCATTTTCATTTATGTAAAATTTATTTCCTTCAAGTAATATATTAATTTGGATGAAAATGAAGATGTTAAGGAATTTTCAGAATGGGTCTGTTTAACCCTCATTGGCTTTGTTTTTAGGCACTTAACTCAGAAAAGAAAAGATAGAAAAATACATTTTGGGTTCTCTTCATCTGTACCACGGCACTCTTTGGTTAAGATTTGTCATTTTGTTATATTTGATTCTCTAGACTCCCTGAAAAATCCCCTACTTCATTAGATGGAGTCCGTGTCTCACCATGGCAGTGAAAAGTTTAAAATGTTCCAGCTTTGCATTTAGCTAGGCCGTGGACACATGCCATGGCACTTGCCAGCCAATTGTGTCAGGGGCATCATCTGAATCAGAATTCTTGCATGAAAAAAAGGAGTTGCAGATTCTTCCAGTGAAAGTGGAGAGGAGCAGGAGCTGCAGCACATTGCCAGGGGTGAGTGTGCCATGGGATGCCATGTGGTGGCTGGTGTCTGGGGTGCTGGTTCTGCAGAAGATAGGGCTTATGGGGGCTGGTGCTGTGGTGTAGCAGGTAAGGCTGCCTCCTGCAGTGCCAGCATCCCATATGGTCACCGGTTCGAGTCCTGACTGCTCCATTTCTGATCCAGCTGTGCTGTGGCCTGAGAAAGCAGTAGAAGATGGCCCATGTCCTTGGACCCCTGAACCCACATGGGACACCTGGAAGAAGCTCCTAGCTCCTGGCTTTGGATCAGCTCTGCTCTGGCCATTGCATCCAATTGGGGAGTAAACCAGCAGATGGACGATTCTCTCTCTCTCTCTCTCTCTCTCTCTCTGCCTCTCCTCTCTCTGTAATTCTGACTTTCAAATAAATAAATCTTTTTTTTAAAAAAAAAAGCTTATGCTTAAGGGTAGTGTTCATGGAAAATGTGTGGGACATTTTTCAGCAAGATTTTAGATGAATTTTCCAACCCCTGAACCTCCTAGAGATTAGAATAGACTTCTAATGCCAACTTCTACTTATGCTTAATTAGGTTTTTGTTTTGAATTGTTTTTGATGAAACAGCAAGGAATTCTGAGTTATAGACTTCCTATTTCAGAGACAGGAAAACACTGATGCCTGCATTATAATTAAATAATGCCTATCACCCTTTCTTAAGCAACAAATGATCACAGATTCTCTCTTTGCTGCTAAGTAATGAGCATGGTGATTCTTCCCACCGTAACCACCTTCCCACCTACACTCCCTCCCCTCTTCCTCCTTCCTCTCCTATTGACATGGAATGCCTTACATAGCTAGGCTGAACTTTTAATCCACTTGGCCCTAGGTGTTCATACACTTCAACTCTGTGTGATTATTCATATGCCCTTTTTATGACAAGGCTTATGTCAGAATGACATATTATGTATTCACCTAATACTGAGAGTCATCAAATTGATTTCTATTTTCTTCTCTCTTAGGCAGTTCTTGAGGGGCAGAAATATTTATTTTGTATATCATGTATTTATTCAACTAAAAGACTGACTGTCAAGATGCTGAGTTTTAGTGTCAAAGCAAATATGTTTCTAGACCCCATGAAGTTTACAGTCTGGCAAGAAAGAACCATCTACCCAAAGAATATTGTTTAACATAGTAAATGCTGGTGTGAAGTCAGTGGATAAAGATTGAAGCATTCTTAATCTAGCACCAACTCTAATCCCATGATCTCTAATTGAGAGAAGTAATCAGAAACAGAATTCCATGTTACCCAGTTATCTCTTTGAATTTCTGATTAAAAAATAAAACATATCAAACAACACACAAATACCTAGGAGTGCATAATATTTATATACTATCTTGATATTAAAAATAAGAAAAAATAACCATGAAATAAGAGCAACTTTGAATCTCCTTTGTTTTCTAGACAAGTTATAATCCTATGTGGTTCTTTACAGTAAATTATTACCGTAAATTACAGTACATCATTACAGTAAATTATTACAGTAAATAATTACAGTAAATTATTTTTGTAGGTACTCTTCATCTCACTCACATTTTTTCCCTTTGAGAAATCAGATTTTAAAAACTGAGACCCAAGACAAAAGAAAGATTTTTAAGCTAGTATTATATATTGATTGGCTCTCTAAAAAAGATTTATTTATTTATTTGAAAGTCAGAGTTACACAGAGGAGAAGGAGAGAGAGAGAGAGAGAGATCTTCCATCTTTTGGTTCACCCACCAATTGGTCACAATGACTGGAGCCGTACTAATCCGATGCCAGCAGCCAGGAGCTTCTTCTGGGTCTCCCACACAGATGCAGCTGCCCAAGGACTTGGGCCATCTTCCACCGCTGTCCCTGGCCATAGCAGAGAGTTGCATTGAAAGCAGACTAGCCGGGCTCAACCTCCACCCATATGGAATGTCAATGCTTTACCTGCTATGCCACAGTGCTGGCCCCTTCATTGGCCTTTAACTTAGACTTTTTATGATATTAAAAAAACACCATGCTTTTCTAAGCTCTTTCCATTCAGTTTCTACTTTGTAAACTCCAGATAATACTGTCCCCAGAATTAATCTAAGGTATAAGTGATATGATATAAGGCATTTAACCCCTTAACCTGTCTCTTTGAATACGCAGCTATGTTAGCTCTGTGTCCATTCTTCTGTCTCTGTACTAGATGAATAAAAAGACAGTGTAAAATGATTTGAAAAGAACTATAAGGGGTCGGCGCTGTGGTGCTGCTGTCAATTGGGGAATGAACCAGCAGATGGTAAACCTCTCTCTCTCTCTCTCTCTCTCTGTCTCTGCCTCTCCTTCTCTGTAACTCTGACTTCCACATAAATCAATAAATCTTAAAAGAACTATAAACATCAATAAAACACAAATGAAAATTGTATTCTCAAAACTGGATATTAAACCATGCCTTCTACACCTCTGTTAAAAGTTACATTCTATCATAGTCATTTATGATTTCTAGGGCCAAAGTAGTAAATAAGATTTTTCTGGAAGAGACAGAGGTTATGAGGGAGCCAGGATTTGGGGTCAGTTAGCAGCAGTGAGTGTCACTCTTTCAGATTTGATTCAGGAAAGGAAGAAAGCAACTGATCCCTGAGATTTTGATGGGGGGAAGGAAAGGAAGGAGGGACTGAATAAAAGCAAAGGCCCTCTGGTTGTGGGCACCCACCCCTGACTACAGCCTTTGGGAGGGTCAGCTGGTGTCTCTAGGGATGCTGCGGCCTGTACTCCATTTCCCAGAGTTCCCAGGAGCTCAGATGTATTATGCCTTCTGAATGCCTGTGCACATGCGCGTGCTGCTGCCATTCCCTGGGGCCTGAGTTGGACCAGAGAGAGTTCATTCCCTGATCAGGGTCAGCCCTGGGGGCTGTGGTGCTCCTTCTCTGGCATTTACTGCATCTCCTGCTCTGCACGTGCGATCCCAGGGAGTTTCCAAGTGCTCACCCCGAGCCTGCCTCCTGCTGCTTCTTCCCTATTCATCCTCCACCTGTGTGTCCCACTTACCAGGGAGTCTCTTCCTGCCACTCCCCGAATCGCTCCCCACGTGTCCAGAAGAAAGGGTACCTGCTCCAGGGACTTTCTGCTGAAGGTTTGGCATGCAGGAAGGGGCAGGACATGTGTGGGAGAAGGGTGGTTGCCAGGGTGCCATCGATCATGGCAGCTTCCCCCGAGGTCAGGGTTGGGACCCGGGCTGTTCTGTCTCCCACCTCCACTTCCTAGGCTCCCAGTGCCTGGAATCTCTCCTGCAGAACCTCACCCAAACTGTCCCTAATGCACTTTATTTAGTGGTTACAGGAGAGAGGGGGCAGCATTCTGGGAACATGCACACACAGGGAAGGAAGGCAGAAAGACTCCAGCTCTCCACAGTTAAATAAGCTGGGTTCCCACTGTGGGTGGTCTCAGAATGCAGTCTGGCCAGGCCTCTTGATGTTTCCTGGGCTGGTTCCTGCAGGGAGGGGCTGGGTGGCCTTCAGCAGGGAGCCTGGGGCAGCAGAGGGGTGGGCAGGAGGATCTGACTAGGATCTGCCCCACTGCTCTCATCCTGCACCTCATCTTCCTGGTGGGGAGCAGTGTGAAGCGTGCATTGATCCCTCTCAAGTATTAATTATCAAATTTTTCCAATGTGGAATTTGAAGCTGTTCCAGAAACCTGGGGTGGGAAAACTCTCTTCTTTCAAACAGGCACAGAGACAGTGGAGGATCCAAGGAGTTTCTATTAATGGCCCTAGGCTCAGCTGGAATGATTTCCTGAGAACTGAGCATCAAATTCAAGTTTCTTAGCTGTTACAGCATTGGTGGGTTTAAATGGCAGCCTACATGACTTAGGCCCTCATTTCCAATGGTCAGTGGGTCCAGTATGTTTGTAAAAGAGATGCCAGGGACAGATTTATTAGGATAGATTTATGACTGGAGTTTACAGAAGCAGAACTTAGGACATCTTCCCTCCCTAGATAAGATTTCAGTGGGCAGCTGTTTCACTAGTTGTCGCTCCCCCTCTTCATGGAGGAACGACACAGGACCCTGCGCTGTTCTTTCGTTTGCTGCTGGTTCTTCCCGGGTTGGCTACCGACCCTTCCACCTCCGTGGAAGGGCGGTTCCCCCTAGCCACATTCCCCACTTCCGCTGGGGAGCGGCACACCACCGGCCGGCTCTCCTGGGGGCTGCACAGGTGTTCCTTCAGATAGATGTTCCTCATGCATGTTGTCTCTCTCCTCCTTTATAGTCCTCTTCCACCAATCCCAACTCTGCTACCCACACGCCGAGTACGCTGCTCTCCTCCAATCAGGAGCAGGTCCTACAGTTTGTTGGTTGAACTGGAGGCAGCTGTGTAGAAGCTGTTTCTCCCTTCTCAGCGCCATATTGTGGGAGAGCAGATGCATAGAATAAGTCTTAATTCCAGTAACTTAGTCTAGTCCGAGTTACTCCCCACAACTCATTAATTGTGAGCATCCACTTTTAAAGGTTTGTGTTGGATGGGGTCCACTTCTCTTTCTTTGATGATGTATTTGGCTGCTCTTCATTTTCTGTCTTCAGCTATTTCTTCTTCTGTTAGCAAGGCTCTCAACTGTTTTGACCTGCCACTGATCCCTTTGCAAAATAAGAAGGGAACTAAAATTAATGCAAGTCTACTGTGTTGTCAATAACTGGAGCTACTTTTTTAAAGATTTATTTATTCATTTGAAAGAGTTACACAGAGAGAGGAGAGAGAGAGAGAGAGAAAGAGAGAGAGACGTCTTCCGTCCGATGGTTCACTCCCCAATTGGCAGCAACAGCTGGAGCTGTGCCAGTCTGAAGCCAGGAGCTTCTTCTGGGATGAAGCTGTTTTTTGAAATAATTATTTATTTATTTGAAAGGCAGAGTTACAGAGTGGTAGAAGCAGAGATGGATGGCTGGAGCTGTTTGGATCCACAACCAGAAGCCAGGAGCTTTGTTCAGGTCTCATAGGTGGGTGCAGGAGATGAGGGATTTGGGCCATCTTCTACTGTTTTCCCAGGCCACAGCAGAGAGCTGGATAGGAAGTGCAGCAGCCAGGATCCCAACCGGCACCCATATAGGATGCTGAAACTGCAGGCAGTAGCTTTACCCACTATGCAACAGTGTTGCCCACTAACTGGAGCTCTTTTAATCTGAGTTTGCATAAAGTGGAGAATTACAACATCATAAATACAGATAAGTAACATCTTTTTCTCTGCCCAGTACTTTACAGTTACCCAGTGATCCACTGAGAATCTTACATTCCACACTGTGTAATTAAGAAGGCCAGTTACTTGTCTTATTTTGGGTTTTGTGTTTAAACCCATGACATTTTTGATATGGGAGGATATTAGTTCTACAATTTCATAGAGACTGGTCTGTGGAAGCATCAATAGAAGTTATAACTGTGAGAGTGGTAAGAAAGAAGAGGGGAAGAAATAAGTGCCCCTTACCCCACACAGAGATGTCCACAAATGGAGTAGAAGATGTGCCCTTGAAAACTATGGCTGACTTTCTGGGACAAACTGTGTTTGAGTGCTTCACATGTTCTGATAGAAAGGTGTTGCCACCTGGTTATTAGTATATTTATTTAGTTAGTTTTTAAAGATTTATTTATTTATTTGAAAATCAGAGCTACACAGAGAGACAGAGACAGAGACAGAGAGAGAGAGAGAGAGAGAGAGAGAGAGAGATGTCTTCCATCAGGTTCATTTCCCCAATGGCTTCATCATTGTGAACTTTGCTCAGTTCCTGACCTATACCTTTCCTTTAACCTAGTACTTTGCCATGTAGTAGCCCATGAAAACTGCAGACTGCATAAATGAATGAATACTTGGAGGGTTGTGATTTCTTAGAGGAACATCATGAGACAGAAGGAATAAAACAAAACAAAAGTATCCTCCGTATATAAAAGATATACTGTTTTTGCAAGCTACAGAGAAGAGGAAGAAGAAGGAAAGTAGTGAGACTGGAAAGTTTGTGGCAAAGGTAATAGGCACTGGTCAAGAATTCAACAAGCCCATTAGGAAAGTATTAAGGATTCTTTACTTCCATGTAGACTCTGCCCTCTAATGGTGAACAGAGTCCTCTAAACCCACTTGTTGCACAAATGAAAACCCAAGCATTGTCTTCTCCCACAGATGGAGTCTGCTATTGGTTTTGATTTACATTTCCCTAATGGCTAGTGATATTGGGCATGTTCATATATGTCTTGACCATTGAGATTTCTTCTTCTGAGAAACATCTATTCTGATCATTGCCCATTTCTTAAGTGTACATTGTGCTTCTTGTTTGGAGATTTTCCAGTTCTATATATGTATGTTCTGGCTATCAATCTTTTGTCATAGTCAGAGTTTTCAGTGTTTCCTGCTATTCTGTCCATTGTAGCTTCACTCTGTTGATTACTTTGTTGTGAAGATGTATCTTAATTTGATATGCTCAAATTTGTATATTTCATTTTTGTTACTTGTGCTTTTGGAATCTTACCCAAAACTGTTGTCTATGCTAATGTTTTACAGTTTCTCATATGTTTACTTAGGTTTTGGGTTTTTTTTTAACATACATAATTTTATTACAAAATTTAAAAAAAAAAACACAGAATGCAACATCCTAACAAAAAATCCAAATTTACAAATGATACTAATTCCTACAACTTTGCTGTGCTACCATACACAAGTCAAGAAATTAAAGAAACCATTAAATATTTAGGAACATTCAACATCAGAAGCTTTAAAATCTAACTGTATGTAGTAGCCCCTCAAAAAGCTACAACCTGCATTTTTTAAAAAAAGTATTTTCTCTACAAAGAATCTTATCAGCTATACAAAAATCTGTACAGTTTTTTTATACTGAAGCTAATATTGAGCTGCACTTGAATTCACATTCTTAGCAAAACAACTGCCTGAGCACACACGCACACTCCACACTCATCATTACACGATAGCCATTTTATTCTTCATCTTCATCCTCTTCCTCATCATCTTTATCTTCTTCCTCTTCCTCTTCTTCCTCCTCATCTTCAGGTTCATTCTTCTTCTATGAGCCTGTGGGCCTACCAGGGCCCTTCTTTCCCGCTTCACTTTTGCCCTTGGCACGGTATGCAGCAATATCCTTTTCATATTTCTCCTTTAGCTTAGCTGCTTTCTGTTCATATGGTTGTTTATCTTTGACTGAGTGTTCAGACCACATCTCACCCAATTTTTTTGCAGTGTCCCCAATGGACAGGCCAGGGTGTTCACTTTTGATCTTTGGGCGATGTTCAGAGCAAAAGAGAAAGAAGGCAGATGGTGGTCTTTTAGGAGCATTGGGATCCTTTTTCTTTCCCTTCTTATCACCCTTGGGAGGAACGTAATTTTTCATCTCCCTGTCATAACGAGCCTTATCACTTTTTGCCATATCTTCAAACTTGGACTTTTCCTTTGCAGACATGGTCTTCCATCTCTCCGAGCATTTCTTAGAGAATTCTGCGATATTGACCGAAGAGTCAGGGTGTTTCTTCTTGTGCTCTTCCCGGCACGTCTGCATGAAGAAGGCATAGGAGGACATTTTGCCCCTTGGCTTGTTGGGGTCTCCTTTACCCATGACGACGGAACGGTGGACACCTGGTGCGAGTTGTTCCTCAGACTCCCGCAGAGTGGCCGGATCCGACGGCATCGCTTCCTTCCCTCAGCTCCGGCGTGAACTCAGGATGTGAGGGCGATCTGGCTGCGACATCTGTCACCCCATTGATCGCCAGGGTTGATTCGGCTGATCTGGCTGGCTAGGTGGGTGTCCACTTCCTCCCTCACCGCTCCACGTGTGTCCCTCCCAAAGCTGCGCGCTCGGTCGAAGAGGACGACCTTCCCCGCTAGAGGAGGACTGGTCTTCGGTCAAGGGTATACGAGTAGTTGCACTCCCCTGCTAGAACCTCCAAACAAGCTCTCAAGGTTTTGGTTTTATATTTAGACTTTTAATTCACCTTGAGTTGCTTTTACATAGTGTATGAGGTGTTGGGGTATCTTTTCAGGCTTCTACATATGGATAATCACTTTCCTTTAAACCATTTGCTAAAGGGATTCTTCTTTCTCCTGTTTGTTTTCTTTCCTTTATTAAATAGGGGTTGGCTGTAGAAAAGTTGGTTTATTTCAGCTGCCTATTTTTTTCCATTGAACTATGTGTCTGTTTTTCCAACAGTGCTAACACTGCTTCTATTTTTTTAAGATTTATTTATTTATTGGAAAAGCCAGATGCTTCTTCCAAGTCTCTCATGTGGGTGCCAGCACTCAAGAACATGGTCCATCTTCCACCAATTTCCCAGGTGCATTAGTAGGGAGCTGGATTGGAAGTGGAGAACCTGGTCTTCTAGCAACAACATATGGGATGCATGCACAGCAGGACAAGGAATTAACCCACTACACCACAGCATCAAACCCTTCCTTATTTACTTCTGCTGTGATCTTTCATTATTCACTTTTTTCCACTGCCCTGCAACTTGACTCATTCCTGTTTTTTTTTTTTTCTGGGTCCTGGAGGATGGTAGTAGGTTGCTTCTGGGATATCTTTTTTATGTTAGTAGATACTTGGTAATCTAAAATCATAGTTTTTAGTTTCTATATTTCTCTGCTAATCACGAGGAACTTCTAGATGACAGCAGAAAATGCTGGCAGAAATGAGGATATATAAATTTGCTAAGAAAATACCACAGAACATATGATTTAAATCATGGAATTTTACTTCTCAGAGTTGTAGAGGTTGAAAATATCAGATCAAGGTCCTAATAGGCTTGATTTTTCCAGAAGCCCTTCTCTGATGTGACAGACACATCTATCATTTGATCTGCTTAAAAGCACTTTCTTCAGGTAGAGTTATGTTAGTGATGAACACTTAAGTGTTTGAGTTTTAGGGAGGCACATTTCAGTCCACAACAGCAAAGGGACCCTATGGTCTACTTCAATGACAGCCATCTCTGCGGAGGACAGAAAGTTTGGAATCAGCATTAGGATTTCTCACAGTATTACTGTCAGTGCTATCTCCATCAAATGTATGTGCATTCATGCACACACAAACAAAACTACCTGTACACATAAACACATTCAACAGTGGAAATGCCTGATGGTTGTGTACAGGTAACATCAATATAATAATCCATAAGATGGCCTATTAGCAGACATTAAAAGAGAATTAGAAAGAATGACAACAAAATCTGCAGTTACCTATATTTATGTCTATATGTATGATATTCAGTATTTATAGTTGCTAAAAGATGAATACTGATGTGTGGGAATAAAAGCTAAACCTTACCTTGCAATATTGCAGCCTAGTCTACATGAAAAATGTCTTCCTAAAACCTTTCCCTGGGCCCACTCTGTGGCATAGTAGATTAAGCATCCACCTGCAGCGCCAGCATCCCACATAGGCACCAGTTTGAGTCCCTGCTCCTGCACTTCCAATCCAGCTCTTTACTAATGGCCTAGGAAAATAGTGGAATATGCCCTGAGTGCTTGGGCCCCTGCACCCATGTGAGAGACCTGGAGGAAGCTGCTGACTCCTGGCTTCTGGCACCTGGCGTCAGATCGGCCCAGCTCCAGCCATTCTGGCCATTTAGGGGGGAACCAGTCGATAGAAGACCTCTCTTTCTTCCTCTCTGTATCTGTCACTCTGCCTCACAATAAAGAAATACATTTTTTTAAAAACCTTTACCTTTTTAAATTTCTTAATTGTTTTAAAGATTTATTTATTTATTTATGTGCAAGTCAAGTTACAGACAGAGAGGAGAGCCAGAGAGAAAGAGAGAGGTCTTCCATCTGATGTTCACTCCCTAATTGATTGCAACTGCCAGAGCTGTGCTGATCCGAAGCCAGGAGCCAGGAGCTAGTTACAGGTCTCCCAGATGGGTACAGGGGCCCAAGGACTTGGGCCATCTTCTACTACTTTGCCAGGCCATAGCAGAGATCAGGATCAGAAGTGGAGCAGCTGAGTATTGAACCGGCCCCCATATGGGAGGCTGGCGCTTCAGTCCAGTGTGTTAACCTGCTCCACCACAGCACCAGTCCAACATTTTAAATTTCTGATACTCTAAAGTAGCACAGGACTGCATTACATCTAGGAAAGATGTATTTAAAAATTATAAATCTAGTGCATTTTAGCAGAAGTTTCAACAAATACTTCTGATTTTCTCAACATTATGTATAAATAAATGACAGAATGAGTCATTGTCAGATTAATAGAAGGAGTTTGAGAGGATTGTCTCTCTTTCAATTGTGTTGAATATTTGAGAAGCATTAGTTCTTTAAAAGACTTGTAGAATTCAATAGTGAGGCTGTCTGATCCTGGACTTTTCTTTCTTGGGAGGGTCTTTATTACTCATCCAATCTCTGTCTTGGTTTTTGATTTGTTTAGCTTTTCTATGTGTCTTCATGATTCAATTTTGGCATATTGTGTATGTCCAGGAATCTGTTGATTTTTCCTCTAGGTTTTCCAATTTGTTAACCATCACAACAGATGCCCACATCGTATATTGCAGTGCTAATCTGAGTTTTGGGTACTACACTTCCAAATCAGTTTCATGTTAATATCCCTGGGAAGAAATGGATAATAGCTCCAATTCTTTCCTTCTTGTCATCTAATTTGGAGAACTGTAACCTCAATGGGGACTTGAAACATGGTCTTGCACAGTTGTAGCCATATAGAAAGTGAACCAGCAGATGGGATATCTCTCTGCTTCTCTTTCCTTCTTTCTTTGTCTCTGTGTCTCTCTGCCTTTTTTTTATCATATTAAAATATTTAATTACTTATTTGAAAGAGTTACAGAGAGAGGGAGAGACAGAAATCTTCCACCACCTAATTCATTTTTGAGATGACTTTAATAGCCAGAGTGTGGCCAGGTTGAAGCCAGGAGCTTTTCCTCCGATGTGCATGGCAGCATCCCAGCACTTGGGCCAACTTTCCCTGCTTTTTCAGTCCATTGGTAAGGAGCTGGATCAGAAATGGAATAGCTGGTACTTGAACTGGTGCACATACAGGATGCCAATGTAACAGACAGCAGCTTTGTCCACTGCACCACAACCACCAGCTCCTCTTTCTGCCTTTCCAATAAATAAATCTTTTGAAAAAGAACTGAAGGTAGTAAAAGTCATCATGACTGAGCAATGACAAATTTATTGAAGTGATCGACTTTCTTAAAGGTCTATTTATGAATTTGAAAGGCAGCACTAGAAAGAGAGAGTGGGAGAGATGTTCACTCCTCAAATGGCTGCAGTGACTGTGGCTAGGACAGACTGATATCAGGAGCCAGGGGCTTCTTCCAGGTCTCTCACATGGGTGCAGGAGCCCCAATATTTGAGTCACCCTGTGCTGCTTTTCCAGACACATTAGCAGGGAACTGGATCCGTTTGGAGCATTAATGTCTATGATACTCTCCTTGCAGTTGAAGGATTTAGAATCCATTTCAATTATGGGTGGGCCAAGTACAACAGCTCCCAATTGTCCTAGGTTTGGATTAGATGGGTTCTGAGAAATTTTGTTAAAATAGTTATTAATCATAACTCTCAGTTTAAGCCTTTCTTACCAAATTTTCATGTTTGCTGATGTTTATATCTATGGGAAAATTGGGTCTCTGGATTGCAACCAATGAAAGCATCCAGACTAACAGTAATAAGGTCAACAGTCAGCAGAATGATGTCCAGCTGAACTGAAATAGCTTTTCTTATTTGGTAGAGGGGTTACCTCCTGCATTATACTGACATACTGACATAGACAGTAGATATTGGAGCCTGTCCCTTCTGCCAAATGGAGAATGCCGCATTTTGATCCATCATATATATATTTATATATTATAATATATATTATATATTTCTATACATAATATAGAATTACATATAATTATCATAAATATATAAAATATAATTATATATAAATATTATATATGAATTTATTTATATATAAATATATAATTATTTCTGATCCAGCTCCATACCAATGGATTGAAAAAGCAATGAAAGATGGTCCAAGTGCCTGGGTTGCTGCCACACACATCAGAGGAGAAGCTCCTGGCTTCAACCTGGCCACACTCTGGCTATTGAAGTCATCTCAATAATATATATATATATATAATATATATATAATACTTATAATAAATTATATAATATTATCTGTTTATAATTATTATATATTATATAATATATTATATGATAAAGCATAATATATTTATATATGAATATATTTATATACATAAATATATATAAATAAATGTAAATATATATATAAAGAATTTATTTACATATTTGACAGGTGTACTTACAGACAGTGAGAGGAAGAGACAGAGAGAAAGGTCTTCCATATGCTCATTTACTCCCCTAATGACTGCAATGTCTGCAGCTGGGCCAATCTGAGCTAGGAGCTTCCAGGTTTCCCACATTTTGGCAGGGACCAAAGCACTTGGAACAGCTTCTACTGCTTTCCCAGGCTATTGCAGAGAGCTGGATGGGAAAAGGAGAAATGGGGACCAGAACTGGTGCTCATATGGGGTACCAGCACTGCAGGTAAAGGATTACACCACTGCACCACAGTGCTGGCCCCAATCTATCCTTTATTAAGGAGATCTCAGTAATCATGTTCAGGTATTGCTGTCCTATATTCATGGCCAAAGTCCTAGCAGACAACATGGTTTGGAGAATCGTAAGCACAAGGTGTGTAGGAGACTTCATTTCTCATACAGCACAGTCAATAACAAGGTTCCAAGAGGGGAAATTACTTGCATCAGTCTTTGAGAACTAATGGACAGCACAGGTGATCTAAAGAATTTAGAAGGTTTGTGAGCCCCTAGAGTAAAAAAGTCACTGGGAGCACAAGGACAGTGCCTAGAGTTTATTTTGATGGATTTTAGCCCCTTTCATTGGAGGGAGGCCCGAAGAAGCTGGACTGATTAGTAAACCTCAGAAGTGTCTTTTCAAGGTGAAGGCAAACTGATACTGAGGGGTTTTTGGAAAAACGTTGAACAAAAGACATTTCCCACACTTGGTTAAGACACATCATTTATCTACTGATTTTCATCAGATCTGTTAACATTAGGTATAAGGTACAGTGGACATGGTGGATGGCATATAGCAATATGATTTTAGTAACATATCATGAGGTGCTTTTTCTTTTAATGGATTTAGCAGGTAAAATTGGGCTACCTAATGGGATGTAGCTGGAATAATCACCTTTTTGTTAAATAAATCTGAGGTAATAAATGTTAGTGTATGAAGACATTGAGTTTTCTTTTATTGGGCCTTCTTGGTTATTTTAATCTGGGATCTGCGAATTCTCATTTTCTCTAGGCAAGTTGTAACTGAAAATCATTATTTTATTCCTCATCATGTCGGACCAACTCTGTTGCTTCTGGGATTTTTTTTAATACATCTAACAATTGGAAATTTAGACAATAGTATAGTTAAAATGAGATGTACCAAGTAAAGTATTTATTTTTATTCTAATACATATTTTGGAATTCTTCTAAAATTCCTATTGAGTATCCTTGTTAAATTTAGTTGCATCCCAGGTTAAGACTTATTGGAGACAGGTGCCATGGCTCAATAAGCTAATCCTCCACCTGCGGTGCATGCACACCAAGTTCTAGTCCTGCTGGGAGAGCCAGATTCTGTTGCAGTTGCTCCTCTTCCAGTCCAGCTCTCTACTATGGCCCAGGAGTGCAATGGAGGATGGCCAAAGTGCTTGGGCCCCGTACCTGCATGGGAGACCAGGAGGAAGCACTTGGCTCCTGCTTTGGATCAGCGCCATGTGCCAGCCGCAGCACACTGGCTGCAGCGGTCACTAGGGGGTAAACCAACAGAAAAAGGAAGACCTTTCTCTCTGTCTCTCTCACTATCCACTCTGCCTGTCAAAATAAAAAATAATTTTTATAAAAAGACTTATTGGAGCCACTCTAGTGATTATACCCATGAAACTTTGTTAATTAATGCAAATAGAACCTGGGAAAATTGATGTATATCTTATGCTGTAGAGACTTAAGATTGAACATCTTTTTTTTATCTTTTTTAATTATATAATTTAAAAACAAATTTTAGATTTTTTTTTTACTTTACTAAGTCACAGCTCTGGCCCCATTAATATGACTTAACAATGTTTTTTCCTCTCAGACTTATCTCTATTGTTTCAGTTAACTGGATGCCTTTTCTTTACATTCAGATTCTCTCAGCTGTCAAAGCTGATTCATCTTAATTCTGTTGTTCCTATTTCCCTCCCTTTTATTCTGTCCCTAGGCTAATTGAGGTCATGAATCTCCATTCCTTCTGTGTGGTGTCACAGTAGCCTTGAAGTGTTCTTTTTCTCTTCTGATTTCTAAAGAAAGAAATTATGTATTCCCCCAGTTTAGATATTTTAATAATTCATTCTAAAACAAAGGTTAAATGTTCTTAATTTGACAAGAATTTTTGGGGCCAGCGGTGTGGCATAGTGGGTAGAGCCACCACTTGTAGTGCTGGCAGCTCATATGGATCCAGATCTCTGCTATAGCCTGGGAAAGCAGTAGAAGATAGCCCAAGTCCTGGGCCCCTGTACCCATGTGGGAGACCTGGAAGAAGCTCCTTGCTCCTGGCTTTGGATCGGCACAGCTCTGGCCATTGCAGCCAACTGGGGAGTGAACCAGTGGATGGAAGACCCCTCTCTCTTCTCTGCCTCTCTCTGTGCAACTCTGACTTTCAAATAAATAAATAAATCTTTAAAAAAAGAATTTTTTCTAATTTTAGATTTGTTCTACTTCATTGCCACTTCAGGGTGTGTGTAAAGAGTGCATATCCAGTTTTTCTATTTTGGATTTTTGGGATTTTGTATTAGCTCTGCTGTGTATTCATTTTTCTCGAGCATTGGTGATATCTTCTCCTTAGTTGTATTAAGAGAGAGAGCAATAGCCCTCATGTCTTTTTAGGTAAGTAAGACATATTAAAAACAGAGCATTCAGTATACAGTCATAGTATTTTGACTTGTTCAATTGATTTTCCTGACCTCCCTTGGATATTCTTGGTCTTTGCTGTACAACTTTCTATACTCATTAATTCTTTGATATTCCCAAATCCAGAAAATGAATGATTCAACAGCTGTGTTCCTGTATTTGCTGGGACTCAGGGTAAGAAGCAAAGTGGAGGTGTTCAGGAATCTAAAGTTACATGCTACATAGCAAAGCACACCATTTCCTATACAAAGTGACTGGGAAATCCAGAATCTTTTGCACACATATTGGATCCTGAACTATTACTGGACTATTCAGTAATATTTTAATGTATTTATTTTCTGTGTGTGTGTTTGTATTTCTAAATAAACTCTGCTGGGCTACTTAACATTAACATGTATTGCAGAATTCTTTCATCAGTTTTTACTTTTAAAAAGTTTCTTTTTCAGTTTTATGGGAGAGGGTAGAAGTTTTCTGCTATGTAACTGAAAATTCATTCATTCATTAAAGTTAAAAATATTTGTTGCAAATTGGTAGAATACTATTAATTCTCATGTAATTTACATGAAACTAAATACATTCTCTGTTTTGTTTTGCTTAAAATTTCTGCATGTGTGGACTTCTTTTTTCCTTATTGCCCCAAATCCCTTTGTGTATTGGGATGGCAAATGGGTTTTACACTGGACAAAACATGTTATTTTGGCAAAGAAGTACTTAGCGTTCCTGCTTCAAGTATTCAAATATTGCATTGGAAATCAGTATATTTGTTTACTGTACAAATGTCCTTCATACAATTTTGTAATCTTCTGGGATGGGAGAGGAAGCAGGAAATAGGAGGATTATGGGTGGGAGGGATGTTTTGGGGGAGGGGAAGCCACTGTAATCCAAAAGCTGTACTTTGGAAATTTATATTTATGAAAAAAATATGGGGGGAAGCCATTGTAATCCATAAGTCGTACTTTGGAAATTTATATTCATTAAACAAATGTTTTAAAAAAAATAAAATAAAATAAAATAAAAAAAATTAAACAATTTTGTAATCTTCATCTTCCTTTTTATTTCTTCCTTTTTAAAAAAAAGATTCATTTATTTTACTTGAAAGTCAGAGTTACACAGAGAAGGAGAGAGAGAGAGAGAGAGAGAGCAGTCTTCCAACTGCTGGTTCACTCCCCATTTGGCCACAATGGCTGGAGCTCTGCCAATCCAAAGCCAGGAGCCAGCAGCTTCTTTTTGGTCTCCTATGCAGGTGCAGGAGCCCAAGGGCCTGGGCCATCCTCTACTGCTGGAGAGTAAGTCTTACTTGCCTAAAAAGATGGATAGTAATTTGAGTAGCCAGGACTTGAACTGGCACCCAATTGGAATGTCAGCACTGCAAGCAACAGCTCTACTTGCTACTCCACAGCATCGGCCCCCTAAATTCTTATGAGTATTGCTACACGATTGGAATTTATAATTGATAATGCTGAACAATTGAAACTGTCTTATTTACAATTGTAGGACTGGATATGGCAGTTTTACTTGAAGTAAAGTATGTAGCCTGCTTATTGTATGATTTTCGGAAAAGCATGTATTTATATATAACAGCAGATCTGTTAATCATTTAAAAGTGAATTGTCATGATTACCCAGATGTAAAGAATGCAATATGTGCTAATGAGTTAGCAGTCACAGACATTTAGAATTAGAGGGATTTTAGAACTTTTTCAATACTGCAGTTTTTATGAAAAACTAATAATTTTTTTATTTGACAGGTAGAGTTATATACAGTGAGAAATCAGAAAGGTCTTCCTTCCATTGGTTAAGTCCCCAAATGGCCGCCACAGTTGGAGCTGTGCCCATCCAAAGCCAGGAGTCAGGTGCTTTCTCCTGGTCTCCCATCCGGGTGCAGGGCCCAAGCACTTGGGCCATCCTCCACTGCCTTCCTGGGCCATAGCAGAAAGCTGGACTGAAAGAGGAGCAACCAGGACTAGAACACTTTGCCCATAAGGGATACCAGCACCACAGGTGGAGAATTAACCAAGTGAGCCACGGCGCTGGCCCCCGATAAATTTACTCTTAACAAAATATCAAAATATCTTATTCAGTATAAAGTTAGTAGTGAAAAGAGACTACCTTGTTGAACACAGAAATTTGAGATTATATTTCTTGGTATTAATTTGCATCTTAAGGCTTATTGCCTAGTTTATTTCAATATTTCAATCTAATATTACTAATAATATCTTGTACTTAGTGGTTCACTGTGTGCCAGACAATATTCTTTTGATTTTTTAAAAGATTTATTTATTTATTTATTTATTTGGAAGTCAGAGTTACACAGATATTGAACAAGAGGAAGAGAGAGAGAGAGAGAGGTCCTCCATCTGCTGGTTCACTCCCCAGATGGCCTAAAAGGTCAGAGATATGCCAATCTGAAACCAGGAGCCAGGACCTCTTCAGGGTCTCCCATGCAGATTCAGGGGCCCAAGGACTTGGGCCAACTTCCTACTGCTCTCCCAGGCTATAGCAGACAGCTGAATGGAAAGTGGAGCAGCCTGGACTTGAACCGGCCTCCATATGGGATGCCCCCACTGCATGCAGTGGCTTTACTAGCTACACCACAGCACTGGCCTCAAGACAATGCTCTAAAATGACACATTAATTATTCCCAAATATTGAAAAGTGGCATGGTACACATTTGAATGTGTTGTTTTGTACTAGTTGTAGAAACAGTTTAAAATATATTTATATTTAAAAATGTAAGCTTTGATCTAAAGGTTTACTTTCCCTTAAGGTGCCTGTTTGGAAACTGAGAGATCATTGAAGTCTCAAGATAGAGTACAACTGATCTTATCCAAGCCTCCTTTATCACATGAGGATGGTAAATGCCAAGCCCAGAGAAGTAAAGTGAACTGTTCAAGGTCACATAGGTAAGTTGTGTCAGGGATAATTCTGTATTAGCATTAGGTATCCTGATACATAGGCCACTGTTCTGTCAATTTTGTACTCCTTCTGGAGTTAAAGATTCTAAGTTGTGGAAAATTGAATTTGGAAATTTAGTGGTTGCTATGTTGTTATGGTGAGAAATTTCTGTGTATAGCTATGAGTTGCTTAAATTTTATTCAATATATTTTTCTAGTATGTTTGCTATTTATTTGAAATGTACAACAAGTAGCTTCATCTATTTGCCAAAAGAATTTTTTAAAGATTTATTTATATTATTTGAAAGTCAGAATTACACAGAGAGAGAAGGACAGGCAGAGAGAGTGGTCTTCCATTCACTGGTTCACTCCACAGTTGGCCTCCATGGCTGGAGCTGTGCTGACTGGAAGGCAGGAGCCAGGAGCCTCTTCCTGGTCTCCTATGCAGGTGCAGGGGCCCAAGGACTTGCACCATTTTATAATGCTTTCCCAGGCCATAGCAGAGAGCTGGATAGGAAGTGGAGCAGCCAGGTCTTGAACTGATGCCCCTATGGAATACCAGCACTGCAGGTGGCAGCCTCACCCACTATGGCACAGTGCCAGCCCTTGCCAAAAGAATTTATAGAAGCTATTCCATATATACACTTAACAATTATTTAGTTACTTGACACGAACTATCCCTGCATATTTGAAAATTTTGAATGGTATCACTTGGGTTTTAAGAATGTTATATTTTAGGTCTCTTAATATTTTTAGTGATGATGTTTTAAAGGCCCTTTCTGTTTTATGAAAAATGATAAGGATTTTGTTTTACAATGGCCATAGTATTACTACTTAAAGCAATAGATTAAATAACACTTTTAAACAAAGTCATTTAATACTGAATTCTAACACACTGGTATATTTTAAAGTGAGAAACCGGATTTCTTTCAGATATTCTAAAGAAGAATGATAATCAAAATTGAAGACATCTACAGTTTTTAATCACTTGTTTTAAATAATGGTCATAATGGTCCAATTTTGAGTTTAATTTTAATTAGCTTTTAAATGATTCAATATGTTTTATAGAAAAAATTCGGAGAACATAATTATATACTCAACCTCCCTCCCTTCTTTTTCCTTCTTTGTCATTTTTTTTAGCTTATGAAATGACATTTTCAGTTTACATTACATTAAAAATGGTTGTTGAATCAAGGGACAAGTTTAACAGGCAAAAAGCAAAAAGATCCTAATTTAGAGGGAATACAGACAATGGCTCTAAACAATATTTGAATATCACATCTAAACAATATTTGAAGAAATTGATAAATATTTTAATTTCTCCTACTAAAATGCTCAAAGTCTTTAATTATTTATCAAATATTAGTGCAAAATTATGGATTTAAATGATCCCAAAAAGTGATGAATTTTTGTGTAATAAAGTCCAATTTTTGTCAAGGCTTTTTGACAGTCTCACAGAAAACTTATGTTTGTGAATGGGAAGAATAATACCAAAATATCCATACTACCAAAAGCAATTTGCAAATTCAATGCAATCCCAATCAACATACCAACGATGTTCTCAGAGCTAGAAAAAATGATGCTAAAATTCACATAGAAACATGAGAGATGCTTAACATCTAAAGCAATATTATAAAGCAAAAAAAAAGCTGGAGACATCACACCATATTTTAAGACATATTACAGGGGTCAGCACTATGACAAAGCAGATAAAGTCACCGTCTGCAGTGCCGGCATCTCATATGGGTGCCAGTATGTTTCCCAGCTGCTCCACTTCTTATACCCCTCTCTGGTATAGCCTGAGAAAAAAGTAGAAAATGGCCAAAGTCTTTGGGCCCCTGCACCTGCATAGAGACCTGGAAGAAGCTCCTGACACTTTGATTCAGATCAAGACAGCTCCGGCCATTGTGGCCATTTGGGGAGTAAACCAGTGGATGGAAGACCTCTCTCTCTCTGCCTCTACCTCTCTGTAACTCTGCCTTTCAAATAAATAAACTGCAAAAAAAAAAAAGAAGAAGAAGTGTTAGCACTGATATAATAACAGACACATAGTTCAATGGAAAAGACTTGGTAGCATAGAAATAAACCCAAATTTCTACCAGCAACTCATATTTAACAAAGGAACTAAAATGAACTGGAGAAAGAAGAATCTCTTTCACAAGTGGTGCAGAGGAACTTGATTATCCATATGTAGAAGCCTGAAAAGAGACTCCAACATCTCTTACACTATGTGAAAGTGAACTCACAGTGAATTAAAATGTAATCATAAGACCCAAACCCAAGTAAACATAGGGAAACTCTAAATATTGTCAACACACAATAGCTTTTGGGTAAGATTCCAATAGCAATAGTCACAAAAATAAAAACAGAGACATTTGAGTATATCCAACTAAGATACTTCTTCACAACAAAGTAAACATCAGAGTGTAGATACAATGAACAGATGGCAGGAAAAATTAAAACTCTGAATGTTTACAGATTTCCAGAACATTTACATGAATTGGAAAAACTCCAAAAAATACAGTGAAGAAACAGGCAAGGATCTGAATAGACATTTCTCAGAAGAAATGTACATGGTCAAAACATGTGAATATGCCCGATGTCACTAGCCATTATGTAAATATAAATCAGAACACCATATCAGTCTCCAACACCTGTGGGAGAATACAACACTCAGGTGTTTGTGTGTGCAGCAAGTGGGTTTAGAGGACCCTGTTCACCTCTGGAGAGCAGAGCCTACAGGGAGGTAAAGAAACCTTACTGCGCAGGGGCATGCTAATCTTCTCTGTATCATTCGAATTTTAGTATATGTGCTGCCGAAGCGAGCACATGTGCTGCCGAAGCGAGAAAGAGATGAAAAGAATTTATCTCAGCTAGCCACTAATATTCAAGAAACAAGGTCTTCAGGAAAGCCAACTCAACTGACATTTTCATGTCATTGTTAAATAAAGGAAAAATTATCTAGGTTCAGCAATACGTAGTTTATAAGAGAAAGACTACAGAGTAATTTCCTTGGCATAGAAATAACTTTTTTTTTGTTTGTTTGTTTTTTTTTGTTTTTTTTTTTTTTTTTTATCTATGAGGGCTTGCTATCACCACCACACACCCACATCCCATATACAAATGCCTGGCTTGAGTGGTAGCTTCTCTGCTTTGAGGCAAGTTTCTGCTAGTGTGCACCCTGGGAGGAGACGGAGGATGGCAGAAGTGCTTGGGTCCCTGCACCCAAATGGGACATCCAGAATGAATTCCCAGTTCCTGGTTTTGGCTTGGTCAAGCTTTGGCTATTGCAAGTGTCTGGGGAGTGAAACAGTGGTTCCCTCTTCCTGTCACTCTGCCTTTCAAATCAATAACTGTTGTTGGTAATGACTAATAATGATATTCACTGATTGTCAAATTTTGAATCTATTAATTATAGACAATTTCTCTTTGTATTTTTAAACTTTCATAATGTTCTGTAGCCAATTTCATCACTAGAAATAAAAACTTTTCCTCAAAAAAAAAAAAGAAACCTTACTGCTTTCCTAATGTGCTTATTAAGTTCTTGACCAGCGCCTGTTAGTCTTGCCACAGACTTTCTAGTCTTACTACTTTCCTTCTTCTTCCTCTTCTCTGTGACTTGTAAAATAGTATACATTCTATATACTGTGGATACTTTTGATTTATTTTATTCCTTCGGTCTCCTATGAAGTTCCTCCACAAAAGCACAGCCCTCAAAATATTCATTCATTTATGCAGTCTGCAGATTTCATGAGCTACTAAATTCCACGTAGTATGTTAAAGGCAAGATCTGGGCCTAACAGAAAAGTGGTCTAAATTCTGTGCCTAGAAGAGGATTTGGGACATAGTAGAACTTCAGTGAAGTGCTATGTGAATGACATGCACTCATTAAATGAGTAATCTAAAGCATACACTTCATTTAAGCAACACAGCAGCCCTACTCACCTCAGGTAGAGCAATTGAGAGGAATAATGTGAACAAAAATAAGACATCAATAAGTTGAATAATAACAGAGAAAAAACAAAATGAGATAGATGCCAACATTACTGAGCTATTTTTGAGGAATTAAATTGATCGAGGGGCTGGCATTGTGGCCAAGTGGGGAAAGCTGCAATCTGTGAGGCCAGCATAACATCTGAGTTCCACTTTGAGTTTAGGAATCTCCACTTCCAATTTAGCTCACTGCTAAACACCTGGGAAACCAGCAGAAGATGGACGAAGGACTCAGGTCCTTGCCACTCATGTGGGAGACTTGGATGAAGCTCCTGACTCCAGCATGCCCCAGGCTCAACTGTTGAAACTCTCTGGGGTGTGAGCCAGCATATGAAAGCTATCTCTGTCTTTCCCTCTCTCTCTAAATCCACCTTTCAAATAATAAAGATTTAATAAACAAATTAACTGATTTCAAAATACACAAAAACATGAACAATACTATATCATTTTTATGCCAAACTGATAAAAAATAACAAATGCTAGAGAGCACATGGGAAAAGAAAACCATCATATATGGTGGGTGAAAACACAAGTTAGTACAGATGTTATGCAGAACAGTATGGTCATTCCTTAAAAAGGATAAAAATTGGGGCCGGCGCTGTTGTGCAGTGAGTTAAAGCCCTGGCCTGAAGGGCCAGCATCCCATTTGGGTGCCAGTTCTAGTTCCAGCTGCTGTTCTTCCAATCCAGCTCTCTGCTATCTCCTGGGATAGCAGTAGAAGATGGCCCAAGTCCTTGGGCCCATGCACCCATGTGGGAGACCCAGAGGAAGCTCCTGTCTCCAGGTTTCAGAATGGCATAACTCTGGCCTTTGTAGTCATCTGTAGAGCGAACCAGCTAATGGAGGACCTCTCTGTGTCTCTACCTCTATTGTAACTCTTTCAAATAAATAACAAAAATTAAACTAAGATAAAAATTGACCTACCATTTGAGAGTTATCTTGCTCTTGGCTATATAGAATAAGGAAATTTTATTAGAAGGAAAGGAGGAGAGCATATCAAAGATACAGCAATTTTCCCATAACACAGCCACTATAACACAGTTCACTGCAGCCAGGATTTGAAACCAATCTAGCTGTCCATCAATGAAAAAAAATGGACAGGGCAACCTCTTTTATATACAAAAAAAGAACAAAATATTATTAAATTAATTGAAATAAGCCAGAAGCAGGAACACAAATGACACCTGGTCCTTGTCACATGTGGAAGTGAAAGAAAATAATGGATCTGAACACAGAACTGTGATTCCTAGAGGCTGAGAAGGGAAGCAGCTAGGGATAGAGGGGGATTGGATAATAGGTATCAAAAATCAAAGAGGCAGAAAGAACTTCTGGTGTTCCATAATATAATGAGATGACTACATTCAACCATATTAGGTTCTGTGTAAAGAACTGAAGGAGAGGAGCTGGTAGTCTCAAATCATGGAGAAGAATTAGAAACTGTAGTTGCTTGGGGGCCAGCATTGTGGCACAGTGGGCTAACGCCCTGGCCTGAAGCACCAGCATCCCCTGTGGGTACCAGTTCTAGTCCTGGCTGCTCCTCTTCTGATCCAACTCTCTGCTATGGCCTGGGAAAGCAGTAGAAGATGGCCCAAGTCCTTGGGTCCCTGCACCCAAGTGGGAGATCTGGAAGAAGCTCCTGGTTCCTGGCATCAGATTGGCAGAGCTCCGGCCATTGTGGCCATCTGGGGAGTGAACCGGCAGAGGAAGACCTCTCTCTCTCTCTGCTGCTACTTCTCTCTGTAACTCTGTCTTTCAAATAAATAAATCTTTAAAAACTTAATAAAACTGTAGTTGCTTAGCTTGATCAGTTTTTACTGCATAAATGTGTGCAAATATTGCACTACACCCTCTAATAATGCATGACTAGTACACATTAATCACAAATTATTTCAATGAAATTTTAAAAATTAGAAGCATTTCTTTATATTAACAATGAACTATTTGAAAATGAAATTAGAGAAACATTTCCATGCATAGCAGCATAAGAACCAGGAACCAATGTCTTGAATGTTATCAGTGATGAATCAGATTCACAGCCCCCAGCACTCAGTTTTTGCCATATACCTTACCATGGCAATTGTGGGCATATAGTAGTAAATCAATGGACAGGAATCCTTTGTCTCTAAATCTGCTAAATAAATAAACAAGGAATTAATCAAAGAAAAAGAGATATCAATTTGGATGCCAGGCACAAAAACACATGCACTTGAGCTATCCTCCAGTTTGTGACGCCAACAAATCTTTCAGACATGTTACATTTTCAGAGACTTTTCTGTAATCTTGCTAAGCTTTCTGGAACTCTGCCTTATAGCAAAGCGATTCCCAATTCCATTACATTCATGATTTTTCTTTTGTGTGAGTTATTAGTTTACCATCTAGAGATAATTTATGGTACAAAACTTTTCTATGCATGCATGTTTTCTCATTTGTGAGTCTATTCGTGGGAATTGAAGACTGATTTATAGCAGAAATACTTTTTCCAAATTCATTGCATAGACTTTTGTTCCTTATGAATTCTCTGAAGTCTGTTGATGTCTAATTTCTGGCTAAAGTTTTTATCGTATTTACAGCATGCAAAGACTATCACCTTTTGTGAATTCTGTATCTATACAAGCCTGAAATAAAGAAAATGTTTTTGCACAATCAGTATACGCCTAAGAAACCACCTGTGTCAATTCTCTGATGTACCATTGACTTCTGACTCTAATAATATTTATAAGCTTTCTCCTTTACATGAGTCTCTGTTGGATAGGATGTGCTTTCCAGCAAAAGGTTTTGTCACAATACTTACATGAATTTTGGAGAAAAGCTCTTCCACATTCATTATATTGTTAAGGTCTCTCCCTTGTTCAAATTCCATGATGGATTATGAGGCATTACCTATGTGAAATGACTTTCTCACATTTATTTCATTCATTAGATATATATGTTGTGCATTCTGATATAAGGAGAGATTTGGGCAGAGCTTTCCAACACTCATTACACCCATAAGGTTTCTCTCCCATGTGAATTCCCTGTTGTCGTATGAGGTATGGCTTATAATTAAAGGGATTTTACTTTCAAAGGAGTTTTTCCCTATATGAATTTGATGATGTACAATGAGGGCTGAATTATGGTAAAAGGCTCTGAGTCATTACATTCATAAAATTGCTCCCCATGAGAATTCTTTTATGTTTGATGAGGTCTGATTTGCACCACAAAGGCTATTCACATGTATTACATTCATGCATTTCTCCCCTTGGTGAATTCTCTAATATTTCATGAGATATAACTTGCACAAAAAGGTCAAGTAGAAAATTCCCTGTGTGGATACTCTGATATCTTATGAGTTATGAAGTACAGCAAAGAGGCTTTCCACCATCCTTCCATCCATAAAACCTACCTAAATTGAGCAACAAAGATATAGAAAACCTAAACACACACATAACCAGATGGAAATGATACCAGTAATAAAGACCCTCACTACCAAGAAAACCCCAAAACTGGAAGGCTTCACTGCTGAATTCTAACAGACATTTAAAGCACTAACTGCAATTCTTCTCAAGTTATTCAAAACAATTGAGAGAGAGGCGATTCTCCCAAATTCTGTCTATGAAGCCAACATCACCTTCATTCCTAAACCTGAAAAAAGTGCAACAAAGAAAGTAATTATAGACCAACTTCCCTGATGAACATACATGCAAAGATCTGCAACAGAATTCTGGCCAATTGAATCCAACAATGCATCAGAAAGATCATCCACCCAGACCAAGTGGGATTTATCCTTGGTATGCAAGGATGGGACCAAAGGCTTTTCCACAGTCATTTCATTTATAAGCTTTCTCCATGGTGTGAAGGCTCTGATACTTTCTGAGGTTTGACTTCTCAGCAAAGGTTTTTCCACAGTCATTGCAATCATAAGGTTTCCCCCAGTACAAATTGTCTGATGCTTTGTGAGCTTTGATTTCTCAGCAAAGGCTTTTCCACAATGATTGCATTCATAAGGTTTCTCCCCTCTGTGAATTCTCTGATGATTTATGAGGTTTGCCTTCTGGCCAAAGGATTTTCCACAGTCATTGCATTCATAAGGTTTCTCACCTGTGTGAATTCTCTGATGATTTATGAGGTTTGCCTTCTGGCCAAAGGATTTTCCACAGTCATTACATTCATAAGGTTTCTCACCTGTGTGAATTCTCTGATGATTTATGAGGTGTTTCTTCTGGCCAAAGAACTTCCCACAGTCATTAGATTTGTAAGATTTCAACCCTGTGTGAATTCTCTGATGTCTAATGAGATCTGACTTCTGGTGAGTGGTTTCTCCACAATCATTACACACATGAGGGTTTTCCACAATATGAGTGCTGTGATGGAGGGTATGGCAGAATTTAATACTGAATGACTTCCCACAAGGTTTACATGCATAGAATTTCTTCCCTATATTTGGTCTATGATTCAGTCTAACATGTGATTGGTAAATGACAGGTTCCACAGTCACAATATACTTATAAATGTTCTCTCTTTTCAGGTGAATACAATCAGAATTCCACAGTCAGTCAGCTGGGAGGGGTGGATGAATCCGGAAACAGCTGGTTTCCTTGTACTAAAACAAGCGCCATATCACAAAGGACTCTTGCATTTCTTTTTCTTTTTTGCATTTTTCACATTTTCTTATTTATCATGGTTTGTAATAAATTTTCTGATGTGGGTTGTGGTTTTGAGGCTGGCTTAAGGAGTTCAGGGAACCAGAGGAAAGGTCTTTTTCAATTAGGGCACAGCTGTTGGCTCTCTCCAATTCTGGCTTTCTGTCATTGCTTTGGGTGCCTCAGCCAATTTTTCGCTTTGAGCGACAATTTCCTAAATGTTTTGTTGGTCTGAGTTGGTTTTGCCTTTTTCCTTTTCAAATTGTGTATTCTGATGCAATACAAACAAGGGTTTAGAATGAGGATCCATTATGAAATTGAAAAACAAAACATATTGGGCTTTGATGCTTAGAAATCATAGGCAACATGACCAAGAAGAGTTTTTGGAAAATGACATAGAACCCTTCCACAGAGGGGCAGATATTAATTTCCTCGAAATCCAGAGTGAGTGCGATTTTCAGGTGAATTCAATCAGAATTCCACAGCCAGTCAGCTAGGAGGGGTGGATGAATCCGGAAACAGCTGGTTTCCTTGTGTCTAAATCCAGCCAAATATCACAAAGGACTCTTGCATTTCTTTGGCTTTTTTCTCATTTTTCTTTTTTTCATGGTTTGTAATGAATTTTCTGATGTGAGCTTTGGTTTTGAGGCTGCAATATGGAGTTCAGGGCACCGGAGGAATAGTCTTTTTCAAACACGGCACAGCTGTTGGCGTGCTCCAATTCTGGCTTTTGTCATTGTTTTGGGTGCCTCAGCTGACTTTTGGTTTCTTGAGTGGCAATTTCCTAAATGTTTTCTGGGTCTGAGTCAGTTTTGCCTTCTTATTGCCAAATTTTGTATTCTGATGAAATACAAGCAAGATTTTGGACAGAGTAGCCATTATGAAAGAAAAAAAAAAACACAGCAAATTACCCTTTCAGGATTAGAAATCTATAGGCAACAAGACCAAAATGAGTTTCTGTTTTTTGGAAAATGACATGGAACGCTTCTGCTGAGGGGACAGATTCTAATTCCCTCCAAATTGAGTGTGAGTGTGATTTTGAGGTGAATTCAAACAGAATTCCAAAGTCAGTCTGTGGAAGGGGGGGATGAATCTGGTAACAGCCAGTTTCCTTGTGTCTAAATCCAGCGAAATATCACAAAGGACTCTTGCATTTCTTTGGCTTTTTCAAATTTCCCTTATTTATCATGGTTTGTAATGAATTTTATGATGTTAGGTTTGGTTTTGTGGCTGCAATATGCAGTTCAGGGCACCGGAGGAGGGTCTTTTTCAAACAGGGCACAGCTGTTGGCTTGCTCCAATTCTGGCTTGCTGTCATAGTTTTGGGTGCCTCAGCTGAAATTTGGTTTCTTGAGTTTCACTGCGATTTTCAGGTTAATTCAGTCAGAATTCCACAGGCAGTCAGCTGGAGGGGTGAATGAATCTGGGAACAGCCGGTTTCCTTGCAACTAAATCAAGCCCAATATCATTATGAATTCTTGCATTTCTTTGGCTTTTTTCTCTTTTTTCTTATTTATCATGGTTTGTAATGAATTATCTGATGTGAGCTTTGGTTTTCAGGCTGCAATATTGAGTTCAGGGCACAAGAGGAAGGTTCTTTTTCAATCAGGGCACAGCTGTTGGCTTGCTCCAATTCTGGCTTGCTGTCATTGTTTTGAGTGCCTCAGCCGATTTGTGGTTTCTTGAGTGGCAATTTCCCAAATGTTTTCTGGGTCTGAGTTGGCTTTGCCTTCTTCCTTCCCAAATTTTGTATTCTGATGCAATGCAAAGAAGAGTTTGGACAGAGTAGCCATTATGAAATAAAAAACACAACACATAAGTGTTTGAAGCTTAGAAATCTACAGGTAACACGACCAAGGTGAGTTTTTGTGTTTTGGAAAATAAAATGGAACACTTTGGCTGAGGTGACAGATATTAATTGCCTCCAAACCGAGTTTCACTATGATTTTCAGGTTAATTCAGTCAGAATTCCACAGGCAGTCAGCTGGAGGGGTGGATGAATCTGGGAACAGCCGGTTTCCTTGCAACTCAATCAAGCCCAATATCATTATGGATTCTTGCATTTCTTTGGCTTTTTTCTCATATTTCTTATTTATCATGGTTTGTAATGAATTTTCTGATGTGAGCTTTGGTTTTGAGGCTGCAATATGGAGTTCAGGGCACCAACAGAATGGTCTTTTTCAATCAGAGCACAGCTGTTGGCTTGCTCGAATTCTGGCTTGCTTTCATTGTTTTGGGTGCCTCAGCTGACTTTTGGTTTCTTGAGTGGCAATTTCCCAAATGTTTTCTGGGTCTGAGTCGGTTTTGCCTTCTTATTGCCAAATTTTGTATTCTGATGAAATACAAGCAAGATTTTGGACAGAGTAGCCATTATGAAAGAAAAAAAAAACACAGCAAATTGCCCTTTCAGGATTAGAAATCTATAGGCAACACGACCAAGATGAGTTTCTGTGTTTTGGAAAATGACATGGAACGCTTCTGCTGAGGGGACAGATTCTAATTCCCTCCAAATTGAGTGTGAGTGTGATTTTGAGGTGAATTCAAACAGAATTCCAAAGTCAGTCTGTGGAAGGGGGGGATGAATCTGGTAACAGCCAGTTTCCTTGTGTCTAAATCCAGCGAAATATCACAAAGGACTCTTGCATTTCTTTGGCTTTTTCAAATTTCCCTTATTTATCATGGTTTGTAATGAATTTTATGATGTTAGGTTTGGTTTTGTGGCTGCAATATGCAGTTCAGGGCACCGGAGGAGGGTCTTTTTCAAACAGGGCACAGCTGTTGGCTTGCTCCAATTCTGGCTTGCTGTCATTGTTTTGGGTGCCTCAGCTGAAATTTGGTTTCTTGAGTTTCACTGCGATTTTCAGGTTAATTCAGTCAGACACCACAGACACTCACCTGGGAGGTGTGGATGAATCTGGAAACAGCCATTAACAAGGGAATAAATCAAGCCCAATATCACTAAGAACTCCTGCATTTCTTTAGCTTTTTCTGATTTTTCTTATTTATCATGGTTTGTAATGAATTTTCTGATGTGAGCTTTGGTTTTGAGGCTGGCATATTGAGTTCAGGGCACAAGAGGAAGGTTCTTTTCAACCAGGGCACAGCTGTTGGCTTGCTCTAATTTTGGCTTGCTGTCATTGTTTTGGGTGCCTCAGCCAATTTGTGGTTTCTTGAGTGGAAATTTCCTAAATGTTCTCTGGGTCTGAGTTGGTTTTGCCTTCTTCCTTCCCAAATTTTGTATTCTGACGCAATACAAGCAAGATTTTGGACAGAGTAGCCATTATGAAATAAAAAACACAACAAATAAGCGTTTGAAGCTTATAAATCTGCAGGTAACATGACCAAGGTGAGTTTTTGTGTTTTGGAAAATAAAATGGAACACTTTGGCTGACGTGACAGATATTAATTGCCTCCAAACTGAATTCACTACAATTTTCAGGTTAATTCAGTCAGAATTCCAAAGGCATCAGCTGGAGGGGTGGATGAATCCAGGAACTTTTGGTTTTCTTGCAACTAAATCAAGCCCTATATCATTATGGATTCTTGCATTTCTTTGGCTTTTTTCTCTTTTTTCTTATTTATCATGGTTTGTAATGAATTTTCTCATGTGAGCTTTGGTTTTGAGGCTGGCATATTGAGTTCAGGGCACAAGAGGAAGGTTCTTTTTCAATCAGGGCACAGCTGTTGGCTTGCTCCACTTCTGGCTTGCTGTCATTGTTTTGAGTGCCTCAGCCGATTTGTGGTTTCTTGTGTGGCAATTTCCTAAATGTTTTCTTGTTCTGAGTTGGTTTTGCCTTCTTATTCCCAAATTTTGTATTCTGATGCAATACAAGCAAGATTTTGGACAGAGTAGACATTATGAAAGAAAAAAAAAAAAGCACAGCAAATTGACCTTTCAGGATTAGAAATCTATAGGCAACACGACCAAGATGAGTTTCTGTGTTTTGGAAAATGACTTGGAACTCTTCTGCTGAGGGGACAGATTCTAATTCCCTCCCAATTGAGTGTGAGTGCGATGTTGAGGTGAATTCAATCAGAATTCCAAAGTCAGTCTGTGGACGCAGGGTATGTATCTGGAAACAGCCAGTTTCCTTGTGTCTAAATCCAGCGAAATATCACAAAGGACTCTTGTATCTCTTTGGCTTTTTCACATTTCCCTTATTTGTCATGGTTTGTAATGAATTTTCTGCTGTGAGCTTTGGTTTTGAGGCTGCAATATGGAGTTCAGGGCACTGGAGAAATTGTCTTTTTGAAACAGGGTACAGCTGTTGGCATGCTCCAATTCTGGCTTTCTGTCATTGTTTTCGGTGCCTCGGCTGAATTTTATTTTCTTGAGTTTCACTGCGATTTTCAGGTAAATTCAGTAAGAACTCCACAGACAGTCAGCTGGAGTGGTGGTTGAATCTGTGAACAGACAGTTTCCTTGTGACTAAATCAAGCCCAATATCATTATGTATTCTTGCGTTTCTTTGGCTTTTTTCTCTTTTTTCTTATTTATCATGGTTTGCAATGAATTTTCTGATGTGAGCTTTGGTTTTGAGGCAGGCATATTGAGTTCAGGGCACCGGAGAAATGGTCTTTTTCAATCAGGGCACAGCTGATGGCTTGCTCCAATTCAGGCTTGCTGTAACTGTTATGGGTGCCTCAGCTGATATTGGTTTCTTCAGTGGCAATTTCCTAAATGTTTTCTGGGTCTGAGTTGGTTTTGCCTTCTTCCTTCCCAAATTTTGTATTCTGACGCAATACAAACAAGAGTTTGGACAGAGTAGCCATTATGAAATAAAAAACACAACACATAAGCGTTTGAAGCTTAGAAATCTACAGGTAACACGACCAAGGTGAGTTTTTGTGTTTTGGAAAATAAAATGGAACACTTTGGCTGAGGCCACAGATATTAATTGCCTCCAAACTGAGTTTCACTGCGATTTTCAGGTTAATTCAGTCAGAATTCCACAGGCAGTCAGCTGGAGGGGTGGATGAATCTGGGAACAGCCGGTTTCCTTGCAACTAAATCAAGCCCTATATCATTATGGATTCTTGCATTTCTTTGGCTTTTTTCTCATTTTTCATATATATCATGGTCTGTAATGAATTTTCTGATGTGAGCTTTGGTTTTGAGGCTGGCATATTTAGTTCAGGGCACAAGAGGTATGGTCTTTTTCAATCAGGGCACAGCTGTTGGCCTGCTCCAATTCTGGCTTGCTGTCATTGGTTTGGATGCCTCAGCAGATCTGTGGTTTCCTGAGCAGCAATTTCCTAAATGTTTTCTTGCTCTGTGTTGGCTTTGCCTTCTTCATTCCCAAATTTTGTATCTCATGCAATACAAACAAGAGTTTGGGCAGAGTAGCCATTATGAAATAAACAACACAACAAATAGGCGTTTGAAGCTTAGAAATCTACAGGTAACACGACCAACGTGATTTTTTGCGTTTTGGAAAATACAATGGAACACTTTGGCTGAGGTGACAGATATTAATTGCCTCCAAACTGAGTTTCACTGCGATTTTCAGGTAAATTCAGTCAGAATTCCACAGGCAGACAGCTGGAGGGCTGGTTGAATCCGGGAACAGCCATTTTCCTTGTGACTGAATCAAGCCCTATATCATTATGGATTCTTGCATTTCTTTGGCTTTTTTCTCTTTTTTCTTATTTATCATGGTTTGTAATGAATTATCTGATGTGAGCTTTGGTTTTCAGGCTGGCATATTGAGTTCAGGGCACCAGCAGAATGGTCTTTTTCAATCAGGGCACAGCTGTTGGCTTGCTGCAATTCTGGCTTGCTGTCATTGTTTTGGGTGCCTCAGCCAATTTGTGGTTTCTTGAGTGGCAATTTCCTAAATGTTTTCTGGGTCTGAGTTGGTTTTGCCTTCTTCCTTCCCAAATTTTGTATTCTGCCCCAATACAACCAAGAGTTTGGACAGAGTAGCCATTATGCAATAAAAAACACAACAAATATGCGTTTGAAGCTTAGAAATCTACAGGTAACACGACCAAGGTGAGTTTTTGTGTTTTGGAAAATCAAATGGAACACTTTGGCTGAGGTGACAGATATTAATTGCCTCCAAACTGATTTTCACTGCTATGTTCAGGTTATTTCAGTCAGAATTCGACAGGCAGTCAGCTGGAGGGGTGGATGAATGCAGGAACAGCCAGTTTCCTTGCAACTAAATCAAGCCCTATATCATTATGGATTCTTGCATTCTTTCATGTTAATTCAGTCAGAAACCACAGACACTCAGCTGGGAGGTGTGGATGAATCTTGAAACAGCCATTAACAAGGGAATAAATCAAGCCCAATATCACTAAGAGCTCCTGCATTTCATTGGCTTTTTTCTCATTTTTATTATTTATCATGGTTTGTAATGAATTTTCTGATGTGAGCTTTGGTTTTGAGGCTGGCATATTGAGTTCAGGGCACAAGAAGAAGGTTCTTTTTCAATCAGGGCACAGCTGTTGGCCTGCTCCAATTCTGGCTTGCTGTCATTGTTTTGGGTGCCTCAGCCGATTTGTGGTTTCTTGTCTGGCAATTTGCTAAATGTTTTCTGGGTCTGAGTTGGTTTTGCCTTCTTATTCCCAAATTTTGTATTCTGATGCAATACAAGCAAGATTTTGGACAGAGTAGCCATTATGAAAGAAAGAAAAAAACACAGCAAATTGCACTATCAGGATTAGAAATCTACCAGCAACACAACCAAGATGAGTTTCTGTGTTTTGGAAAATGACATGGAACTCTTCTGCTGAGGGGACAGATTCTAATTCCCTCCCAATTGAGTGTGAGTGCGATTTTGAGGTGAATTCAATCAGAATTCCAAAGTCAGTCTGTGGAAGGGGGGGATGAATCTGGAAACAGCCAGTTTCCTTGTGTCTAAATCCAGCGAAGTATCACAAAGGACTCTTGCATTTCTTTGGCTTTTTTTCTCATTTTTCTTATTTATCCTGGTTTGTAATGAATTTTCTGATGTGAGCTTTGGTTTTGAGGCTGGCATATTGAGTTCAGGGCACAAGAGGATGGTTCTTTTTGAATCAGGGCAAAGCTGTTGGCCTGCTCCAATTCTGGCTTGCTGTCATTGTTTTGGGTGCCTCAGCCAATTTGTGGTTTCTTGAGCGGCAATTTCCTAAATGTTTTCTGGGTGTAGTTGGTTTTGCCTTCTTCCTTCCGAAATTTTGTATTCTGACGCCATACAAGCAAGAGTTTGGGCTGAGTAGCCATTATGAAATAAACAACACAAGAAATAGGCGTTTGAACCTTAGAAATCTACAGGTAACACGACCAAGGTGAGTTTTTGTGTTTTGGAAAATAAAATGGAACACTTTGGCTGAGGTGACAGATATTAATTGCCTCCAAACTGAGTTTCACTGCGATTTTCAGGTTAATTCAGTCAGAATTCCACAGGCAGTCAGCTGGAGGGGTGGATGCATCCGGAACAGCTGGTTTCCTTGCGCCTAAATCAAGCCCAATATCATTATGGATTCTTGTATTTCTTTGGCTTTTTTCTCATTTTTCTTATTTATCATGGTTTGCAATGAATTATCTGATGTGAGCTTTGGTTTTGAGGCTGGCATATTGAGTTCAGGGCACAAGAGGAAGGTACTTTTTCAATCAGGACTCAGCTGTTGGCTTGCCTCAATTCTGGCTTGCTGTCCTTGGTTTGGGTGCCTCAGATGACTTTTGGTTCCTTGAGCGATAATTTCCAAAATGTTTTCTGGGTCTGAGTTGGTTTTGCCTTCTTCCTTCCCAAATTTTATATTCTGATGCAATACAAACAAGAATTCGGGCAGAATAGCCGTGATGAAATAAAAAACACAACAAATAGGCGTTTGAAGCTTAGAAATCTACAGGTAATATGACCAAGGTGAATTTTTGTGTTTCAGAAAATAAAATGGAACACTTTGGCTGAGGTGACAGATATGAATTGCCTCCAAACTGAGTTTCACTGCGATTTTCAGGTTAATTCAGTCAGAATTCCACAGGCAGTCAGCTGGAGGGGTGGATGAATCTGGGAACAGCCGGTTTCCTTGCAACTAAATCAAGCCCAATATCATTATGGATTCTTGCATTTCTTTGGCTTTTTTCTCATTTTTCATATTTATCAGGGTTTGTAATGAATTTTCTGATGTGAGCTTTGGTTTTGAGGCTGCAATATGGAGTTCAGGGCACCGGAGGAATGGTCTTTTTCAAATAGGGCACAGCTGTTGGCTTGCTGCATTTCTGGCTTGCTGTCATTCTTTTGGGTGTCTCAGCTGACTCTTGGTTTCTTGAGCGGCAATTTCCTAAATGTTTTCTGGGTCGGAGTTGGTTTTGCCTTCTTCCTTCCCAAATTTTGTATTCTGACGCAATACAAACAAGAGTTTGGACAGAGTAGACATTATGAAATTAAAAACACAACAAATGGGCATTTGAAGCTTGTAAATCTACAGGTAACACGACCAAGGTGAGTTTTTGTGTTTTGGAAAATCAAATGGAACACTTTGGCTGAGGTGACAGATATGAATTGCCTCCAAACTGAGTGTCACTGCGATTTTCAGGTTAATTCAGTCAGAATTAAACAGGCAGTCAGCTGGATGGGTGGATGAATTTGGGAACAGCTGGTATCCTTGCGACTAAATCAAGCACAATATCATTATGGATTCTTGCATTGCTTTGGCTTTTTTCTCATTTTTCTTATTTATCATGGTTGTAATCAATTTTCTGATGTGAGCTTTGGTTTTGAGGCTGGCATATTGAGTTCAGGGCCCAAGAGGAAGGTTCTTTTTCAAACAGGGCACAGCTCTTGGATTTCTCCAATTCTGGCTTGCTGTCATTGTTTTGGGTGCCTTAGCTGATTTTAGGTTTCTAGAGCGGCAATTTCCTAAATGTTTTCTGGGTCTGAGTCTGTTTTGCCTTCTTATTCAAATTTTGTAGTCTGATGCAATACAAGCATAATTTTGGACAGAGTAGCCATTATGAAAGAAAAAAAAAACACAGCAAATTGCCCTTTCAGGATTAGAAATCTACAGGCAACACGACCAAGATGAGTTTCTGTGTTTTGGAAAATAAGATGGAACCCATCTGCTGAGGGTTCAGATTCTAATTCCCTCCAAATTGAGTGTGAGTGCAATTTTGAGGTGAATTCAATCAGAATTCCAAAGTCAGTCTATGGAAAGGGGGGATGAATCTGGAAACAGCCACTTTCCTTGTGTGTAAATCCAGCCAAATATCACAAAGGACTTTTGCATTTCTTTGGCTTTTTTCTCTTTTTTCTCATGTATCATGGTTTGTAATGAATTGTCTGATGTGAGCTTTGGTTTTCATGCTGCAATATGGAGTTCAGGGCACTGGAGGAATGGTCTTTTTCAAACAGGGCACAGCTGTTGGCTTGCTCAAATTCTGGCTGGCTGTCATTGTTTTCGGTGCCTCAGCTGACTTTTTGTTTCTTGAGCGGCAATTTCCTTAATGTATTCTGGGTTTGAGTTGAATTTGCCTTCTTCCTTCCCAAATTTTGTATTCTGACACAATACAAACAAGAGTTTGGGCAGACTAGCCATTATGAAATAAAAAACACAACAAACAGGCGTTTGAAGCTTAGAAATCTACAGGTAACAAGACCACGGTGAGTTTTTGTGTTTTGGAAAATCAAATGGAACACTTTGGCTGAGGTGACAGATATTAATTGCCTCCACACTGAGTTTCAGTGTGATTTTCACGTTAATTCAGTCAGAACTCCACAGGCAGTCAGCTGGAGGGGTGGATGAATCTGGAAAAAGCCTGTTTCCTTGTGTCTAAATCCAGCCAAATATCACAAAGGACTCTTGCATTTCTTTGGCTTTTTCACATTTCCCTTATTTATCATGGTTTGTAATGAATTTTCTGATGTGAGCTTTGGTTTTGAGGCTACAATATGGAGTTTACGGCACGGGTGGAATGATCTTTTTCAATCAGGACTCAGCTGTTGGCTTGCTCCAATTCTGGCTTGCTGTCATTGTTTTGAGTGCCTCAGCTGACTTTTGGTTTCTTGTGTTTCAATTTCCTAAATGCTTTCTGGGTTTGAGTTGGTTTTGCCTTCTTATTCCCAAATTTTGTATTCTGACACAATACAAACAAGAGTTTGGACAGAGTAGCCATTATGAAATAAAAAACACAACAAATATGCGTTTGAACCTTAGAAATCTACAGGTAACATGACCAAGGTGAGTTTTTGTGTTTTGGAAAATAAAATGGAACATTTTGGCTGAGGTGAGAAATATTTATTGCCTCCAAACTGAGTTTCACTGAGATTTTCAGGTTAATTCAGTCAGAATTCCACCGGCAGTCAGCTGGAGGGGTGGATGAATCCCTGAACAGCCGGTTTCCTTGCAACTAAATCAAGCGCAATATCATTATTCATTCTTGCATTTCTTTGGCTTTTTTCTCTTTTTTCTTATTTATCATGGTTGTAATCAATTTTCTGATGTGAGCTTTGGTTTTGAGGCTGGCATATTGAGTTCAGGGCCCAAGAGGAAGGTTCTTTTTCAAACAGGGCACAGCTCTTGGATTTCTCCAATTCTGGCTTGCTGTCATTGTTTTGGGTGCCTTAGCTGATTTTAGGTTTCTAGAGCGGCAATTTCCTAAATGTTTTCTGGGTCTGAGTCTGTTTTGCCTTCTTATTCAAATTTTGTAGTCTGATGCAATACAAGCATAATTTTGGACAGAGTAGCCATTATGAAAGAAAAAAAAAAACACAGCAAATTGCCCTTTCAGGATTAGAAATCTACAGGCAACACGACCAAGATGAGTTTCTGTGTTTTGGAAAATAAGATGGAACCCATCTGCTGAGGGTTCAGATTCTAATTCCCTCCAAATTGAGTGTGAGTGCAATTTTGAGGTGAATTCAATCAGAATTCCAAAGTCAGTCTATGGAAAGGGGGGATGAATCTGGAAACAGCCAGTTTCCTTGTGTGTAAATCCAGCCAAATATCACAAAGGACTTTTGCATTTCTTTGGCTTTTTTCTCTTTTTTCTCATGTATCATGGTTTGTAATGAATTGTCTGATGTGAGCTTTGGTTTTCATGCTGCAATATGGAGTTCAGGGCACTGGAGGAATGGTCTTTTTCAAACAGGGCACAGCTGTTGGCTTGCTCAAATTCTGGCTGGCTGTCATTGTTTTCGGTGCCTCAGCTGACTTTTTGTTTCTTGAGCGGCAATTTCCTTAATGTATTCTGGGTTTGAGTTGAATTTGCCTTCTTCCTTCCCAAATTTTGTATTCTGACACAATACAAACAAGAGTTTGGGCAGACTAGCCATTATGAAATAAAAAACACAACAAACAGGCGTTTGAAGCTTAGAAATCTACAGGTAACAAGACCACGGTGAGTTTTTGTGTTTTGGAAAATCAAATGGAACACTTTGGCTGAGGTGACAGATATTAATTGCCTCCACACTGAGTTTCAGTGTGATTTTCACGTTAATTCAGTCAGAACTCCACAGGCAGTCAGCTGGAGGGGTGGATGAATCTGGAAAAAGCCTGTTTCCTTGTGTCTAAATCCAGCCAAATATCACAAAGGACTCTTGCATTTCTTTGGCTTTTTCACATTTCCCTTATTTATCATGGTTTGTAATGAATTTTCTGATGTGAGCTTTGGTTTTGAGGCTACAATATGGAGTTTACGGCACGGGTGGAATGATCTTTTTCAATCAGGACTCAGCTGTTGGCTTGCTCCAATTCTGGCTTGCTGTCATTGTTTTGAGTGCCTCAGCTGACTTTTGGCTTCTTGTGTTTCAATTTCCTAAATGCTTTCTGGGTCTGAGTTGGTTTTGCCTTCTTATTCCCAAATTTTGTATTCTGACGCAATACAAACAAGAGTTTGGACAGAGTAGCCATTATGAAATAAAAAATACAACAAATATGCGTTTGAACCTTAGAAATCTACAGGTAACATGACCAAGGTGAGTTTTTGTGTTTTGGAAAATAAAATGGAACATTTTGGCTGAGGTGAGAAATATTTATTGCCTCCAAACTGAGTTTCACTGAGATTTTCAGGTTAATTCAGTCAGAATTCCACCGGCAGACAGCTGGAGGGGTGGATGAATCCCTGAACAGCCGGTTTCCTTGCGACTAAATCAAGCGCAATATCATTATTCATTCTTGCATTTCTTTGGCTTTTTTCTCTTTTTTCTTATTTATCATGATTTGTAATGAATTATCTGATGTGAGCTTTGGTTTTGAGGCTGGAATATTGAGTTCAGGGCACAAGAGGTATGGTCTTTTTCAAACAGGGCACAGCTTTTGGCTTGCTCCAATTGTGGCTTGCTGTCATTGTTGTAGGTGCTTCAGCCAATTTGTGGTTTCTTGTGTGGCAATTTCCTAAATGTTTTCTGGGTCTGAGTTGGTTTTCCCTTCTTCCTTCCCAAATTTTGTATTCTGACGCAATACAAACAAGAGTGTGGAGACAGTAGCCATTATGAAAGAAAAAAAAAAACACAGCAAATTGCCCTATCAGTATTAGAAATCTACAGGCAACACGATCAAGATGAGTTTTTGTGTTTTGGAAAACGACATGGAACCCTTCTGCTGAGGGGACAGATTCTAATTCCCTACAAATTGAGTGTGAGTGCAATTTTGAGGTGAATTCAATCAGAATTCCAAAGTTAGTCTGTGGAAAGGGGGGATGAATCTGGAAACAGCCACTTTCCTTGTGTCTAAATCCAGCCAAATATCACAAAGGACTCTTGCATTTCTTTGGCTTTTTCACATTTCCCTTATTTATCATGGTTTGTAATGAATTTTCTGATGTGAGCTTTGGTTTTCATGCTGCAATATGGAGTTCAGGGTACCTGAGGAATGGTCTTTTTCAATCAGGGCACAGCTGTTGGCTTGCTCCAATTCTGGCTTGCTGTCATTGGTTTGGATGCCTCAGCAGATCTGTGGTTTCCTGAGCGGCAATTTCCTAAATGTTTTCTGGGTCTGAGTTGGCTTTGCCTTCTTCATTCCCAAATTTTGTATCTCATGCAATACAAACAAGAGTTTGGGCAGAGTAGCCATTATGAAATAAACAACACAACAAATAGGCGTTTGAAGCTTGTAAATCTACAGGTAACACGACCAAGGTGAGTTTTTGTGTTTTGGAAAATACAATGGAACACTTTGGCTGAGGTGACAGATATTAATTGCCTCCAAACTGAGTTTCACTGCGATTTTCAGGTAAATTCAGTCAGAATTCCACAGGCAGTCAGCTGTAGGGTGGATGAATCCGGGAACAGCCATTTTCCTTGTGACTGAATCAAGCCCAATATCATTATGGATTCTTGCATTTCTTTGGCTTTTTTCTTTTTTTCTTATTTATCATGGTTTGTAATGAATTTTCTGATGTGAGCTTTGGTTTTGAGGCTGGCATATTGAGTTCAGGGCACCAGCAGAATGGTCTTTTTCAATCAGGGCACAGCTGTTGGCTTGCTGCAATTCTGGCTTGCTGTCATTGTTTTGGGTGCCTCAGCCAATTTGTGGTTTCTTGAGTGGCAATTTCCTAAATGTTTTCTGGGTCTGAGTTGGTTTTGCCTTCTTCCTTCCCAAATTTTGTATTCTGCCCCAATACAAACAAGAGTTTGGACAGAGTAGCCATTATGCAATAAAAAACACAACAAATATGCGTTTGAAGCTTAGAAATCTACAGGTAACACGACCAAGGTGAGTTTTTGTGTTTTGGAAAATCAAATGGAACACTTTGGCTGAGGTGACAGATATTAATTGCCTCCAAACTGATTTTCACTACGATGTTCAGGTTATTTCAGTCAGAATTCGACAGGCAGTCAGCTGGAGGGGTGGATGAATCCAGGAACAGCCAGTTTCCTTGCAACTAAATCAAGCCCTATATCATTATGGATTCTTGCATTCTTTCATGTTAATTCAGTCAGAAACCACAGACACTCAGCTGGGAGGTGTGGATGAATCTTGAAACAGCCATTAACAAGGGAATAAATCAAGCCCAATATCACTAAGAGCTCCTGCATTTCATTGGCTTTTTTCTCATTTTTCTTATTTATCATGGTTTGTAATGAATTTTCTGATGTGAGCTTTGGTTTTGAGGCTGGCATATTGAGTTCAGGGCACAAGAAGAAGGTTCTTTTTCAATCAGGGCACAGCTGTTGGCTTGCTCCAATTCTGGCTTGCTGTCATTGTTTTGGGTGCCTCAGCCGATTTGTGGTTTCTTGTCTGGCAATTTGCTAAATGTTTTCTGGGTCTGAGTTGGTTTTGCCTTCTTATTCCCAAATTTTGTATTCTGATGCAATACAAGCAAGATTTTGTACAGAGTAGACATTATGAAAGAAAGAAAAAAACACAGCAAATTGCACTATCAGGATTAGAAATCTACCAGCAACACAACCAAGATGAGTTTCTGTGTTTTGGAAAATGACATGGAACTCTTCTGCTGAGGGGACAGATTCTAATTCCCTCCCAATTGAGTGTGAGTGCGATTTTGAGGTGAATTCAATCAGAATTCCAAAGTCAGTCTGTGGAAGGGGGGGATGAATCTGGAAACAGCCAGTTTCCTTGTGTCTAAATCCAGCGAAGTATCACAAAGGACTCTTGCATTTCTTTGGCTTTTTTTCTCATTTTTCTTATTTATCCTGGTTTGTAATGAATTTTCTGATGTGAGCTTTGGTTTTGAGGCTGGCATATTGAGTTCAGGGCACAAGAGGATGGTTCTTTTTGAATCAGGGCAAAGCTGTTGGCCTGCTCCAATTCTGGCTTGCTGTCATTGTTTTGGGTGCCTCAGCCAATTTGTGGTTTCTTGAGCGGCAATTTCCTAAATGTTTTCTGGGTGTAGTTGGTTTTGCCTTCTTCCTTCCGAAATTTTGTATTCTGACGCCATACAAGCAAGAGTTTGGGCTGAGTAGCCATTATGAAATAAACAACACAAGAAATAGGCGTTTGAACCTTAGAAATCTACAGGTAACACGACCAAGGTGAGTTTTTGTGTTTTGGAAAATAAAATGGAACACTTTGGCTGAGGTGACAGATATTAATTGCCTCCAAACTGAGTTTCACTGCGATTTTCAGGTTAATTCAGTCAGAATTCCACAGGCAGTCAGCTGGAGGGGTGGATGCATCCGGAACAGCCGGTTTCCTTGCGCCTAAATCAAGCCCTATATCATTATGGTTTCTTGTATTTCTTTGGCTTTTTTCTCATTTTTCTTATTTATCATGGTTTGGAATGAATTATCTGATGTGAGCTTTGGTTTTGAGGCTGGCATATTGAGTTCAGGGCACAAGAGGAAGGTACTTTTTCAATCAGGGCACAGCTCTTGGCATGCTCCAATTCTGGCTTGCTGTCCTTGGTTTGGGTGCCTCAGCTGACTTTTGGTTCCTTGAGCGATAATTTCCTAAATGTTTTATGGGTCTGAGTTGGTTTTGCCTTCTTCCTTCCCAAATTTTATATTCTGATGCAATACAAACAAGAATTCGGGCAGAATAGCCGTGATGAAATAAAAAACACAACAAATAGGCGTTTGAAGCTTAGAAATCTACAGGTAATATGACCAAGGTGAATTTTTGTGTTTCAGAAAATAAAATGGAATACTTTGGCTGAGGTGACAGATATTAATTGCCTCCAAACTGAGGTTCACTGCAATTTTCAGGTTAATTCAGTCAGAATTCCACAGGCAGTCAGCTGGAGGGGTGGATGAATCCGGGAACAGCCGGTTTCCTTGCAACTAAATCAAGCCCAATATCATTATGGATTCTTGCATTTCTTTGGCTTTTTTCTCATTTTTCTTATTTATCAGTGTTTGTAATGAATTTTCAATGTGAGCTTTGGTTTTGAGGCTGCAATATGGAGTTCAGGGCACCGGAGGAATGGTCTTTTTCAAATAGGGCACAGCTGTTGGCTTGCTGCAATTCTGGCTTGCTGTCATTCTTTTGGGTGTCTCAGCTGACTTTTGGTTTCTTGAGCGGCAATTTCCTAAATGTTTTCTGGGTCGGAGTTGGTTTTGCCTTCTTCCTTCCCAAATTTTGTATTCTGATGCAATACAAACAAGAGTTTGGACAGAGTAGCCATTATGAAATAAAAAACACAACAAATGGGCATTTGAAGCTTAGAAATCTACAGGTAACACGACCAAGGTGAGTTTTTGTGTTTTGGAAAATAAAATGGAACACTTTGGCTGAGGTGACAGATATTAATTGCCTCCAAACTGAGGTTCACTGCAATTTTCAGGTTAATTCAGTCAGAATTCCACAGGCAGTCAGCTGGAGGGGTGGATGCATCCGGAACAGCCGGTTTCCTTGCGCCTAAATCAAGCCCTATATCATTATGGTTTCTTGTATTTCTTTGGCTTTTTTCTCATTTTTCTTATTTATCATGGTTTGGAATGAATTATCTGATGTGAGCTTTGGTTTTGAGGCTGGCATATTGAGTTCAGGGCACAAGAGGAAGGTACTTTTTCAATCAGGGCACAGCTCTTGGCATGCTCCAATTCTGGCTTGCTGTCCTTGGTTTGGGTGCCTCAGCTGACTTTTGGTTCCTTGAGCGATAATTTCCTAAATGTTTTATGGGTCTGAGTTGGTTTTGCCTTCTTCCTTCCCAAATTTTATATTCTGATGCAATACAAACAAGAATTCGGGCAGAATAGCCGTGATGAAATAAAAAACACAACAAATAGGCGTTTGAAGCTTAGAAATCTACAGGTAATATGACCAAGGTGAATTTTTGTGTTTCAGAAAATAAAATGGAATACTTTGGCTGAGGTGACAGATATTAATTGCCTCCAAACTGAGGTTCACTGCAATTTTCAGGTTAATTCAGTCAGAATTCCACAGGCAGTCAGCTGGAGGGGTGGATGAATCCCGGGAACAGCCGGTTTCCTTGCAACTAAATCAAGCCCAATATCATTATGGATTCTTGCATTTCTTTGGCTTTTTTCTCATTTTTCTTATTTATCAGTGTTTGTAATGAATTTTCAATGTGAGCTTTGGTTTTGAGGCTGCAATATGGAGTTCAGGGCACCGGAGGAATGGTCTTTTTCAAATAGGGCACAGCTGTTGGCTTGCTGCAATTCTGGCTTGCTGTCATTCTTTTGGGTGTCTCAGCTGACTTTTGGTTTCTTGAGCGGCAATTTCCTAAATGTTTTCTGGGTCGGAGTTGGTTTTGCCTTCTTCCTTCCCAAATTTTGTATTCTGACGCAATACAAACAAGAGTTTGGACAGAGTAGCCATTATGAAATAAAAAACACAACAAATGGGCATTTGAAGCTTAGAAATCTACAGGTAACACGACCAAGGTGAGTTTTTGTGTTTTGGAAAATAAAATGGAACACTTTGGCTGAGGTGACAGATATTAATTGCCTCCAAACTGAGTGTCACTGCGATTTTCAGGTTAATTCAGTCAGAATTCCACAGGCAGTCAGCTGGAGGGGTGGATGAATTTGGGAACAGCTGGTATCCTTGCGACTAAATCAAGCCCAATATCATTATGGATTCTTGCATTGCTTTGGCTTTTTTCTCTTTTTTCTTATTTATCATGGTTGTAATCAATTTTCTGATGTGAGCTTTGGTTTTGAGGCTGGCATATTGAGTTCAGGGCCCAAGAGGAAGGTTCTTTTTCAAACAGGGCACAGCTCTTGGATTTCTCCAATTCTGGCTTGCTGTCATTGTTTTGGGTGCCTTAGCTGATTTTAGGTTTCTAGAGCGGCAATTTCCTAAATGTTTTCTGGGTCTGAGTCTGTTTTGCCTTCTTATTCAAATTTTGTAGTCTGATGCAATACAAGCATAATTTTGGACAGAGTAGCCATTATGAAAGAAAAAAAAACACAGCAAATTGCCCTTTCAGGATTAGAAATCTACAGGCAACACGACCAAGATGAGTTTCTGTGTTTTGGAAAATAAGATGGAACCCATCTGCTGAGGGTTCAGATTCTAATTCCCTCCAAATTGAGTGTGAGAGCGATTTTGAGGTGAATTTAATCAGAATTCCAAAGTCAGTCTATGGAAAGGGGGGATGAATCTGGAAACAGCCACTTTCCTTGTGTGTAAATCCAGCCAAATATCACAAAGGACTTTTGCATTTCTTTGGCTTTTTTCTCTTTTTTCTCATGTATCATGGTTTGTAATGAATTGTCTGATGTGAGCTTTGGTTTTCATGCTGCAATATGGAGTTCAGGGCACTGGAGGAATGGTCTTTTTCAAACAGGGCACAGCTGTTGGCTTGCTCAAATTCTGGCTGGCTGTCATTGTTTTCGGTGCCTCAGCTGACTTTTTGTTTCTTGAGCGGCAATTTCCTTAATGTATTCTGGGTTTGAGTTGAATTTGCCTTCTTCCTTCCCAAATTTTGTATTCTGACACAATACAAACAAGAGTTTGGGCAGACTAGCCATTATGAAATAAAAAACACAACAAACAGGCGTTTGAAGCTTAGAAATCTACAGGTAACAAGACCACGGTGAGTTTTTGTGTTTTGGAAAATCAAATGGAACACTTTGGCTGAGGTGACAGATATTAATTGCCTCCACACTGAGTTTCAGTGTGATTTTCACGTTAATTCAGTCAGAACTCCACAGGCAGTCAGCTGGAGGGGTGGATGAATCTGGAAAAAGCCTGTTTCCTTGTGTCTAAATCCAGCCAAATATCACAAAGGACTCTTGCATTTCTTTGGCTTTTTCACATTTCCCTTATTTATCATGGTTTGTAATGAATTTTCTGATGTGAGCTTTGGTTTTGAGGCTACAATATGGAGTTTACGGCACGGGTGGAATGATCTTTTTCAATCAGGACTCAGCTGTTGGCTTGCTCCAATTCTGGCTTGCTGTCATTGTTTTGAGTGCCTCAGCTGACTTTTGGTTTCTTGTGTTTCAATTTCCTAAATGCTTTCTGGGTCTGAGTTGGTTTTGCCTTCTTATTCCCAAATTTTGTATTCTGACGCAATACAAACAAGAGTTTGGACAGAGTAGCCATTATGAAATAAAAAACACAACAAATATGCGTTTGAACCTTAGAAATCTACAGGTAACATGACCAAGGTGAGTTTTTGTGTTTTGGAAAATAAAATGGAACATTTTGGCTGAGGTGAGAAATATTTATTGCCTCCAAACTGAGTTTCACTGAGATTTTCAGGTTAATTCAGTCAGAATTCCACCGGCAGACAGCTGGAGGGGTGGATGAATCCCTGAACAGCCGGTTTCCTTGCGACTAAATCAAGCGCAATATCATTATTCATTCTTGCATTTCTTTGGCTTTTTTTCTCTTTTTTCTTATTTATCATGATTTGTAATGAATTATCTGATGTGAGCTTTGGTTTTGAGGCTGGAATATTGAGTTCAGGGCACAAGAGGTATGGTCTTTTTCAAACAGGGCACAGCTTTTGGCTTGCTCCAATTGTGGCTTGCTGTCATTGTTGTAGGTGCTTCAGCCAATTTGTGGTTTCTTGTGTGGCAATTTCCTAAATGTTTTCTGGGTCTGAGTTGGTTTTATCTTCTTCCTTCCCAAATTTTGTATTCTGACACAATACAAACAAGAGTGTGGAGACAGTAGCCATTATGAAAGAAAAAAAAAAAACACAGCAAATTGCCCTATCAGTATTAGAAATCTACAGGCAACACGATCAAGATGAGTTTTTGTGTTTTGGAAAACGACATGGAACCCTTCTGCTGGGGGGACAGATTCAAATTCCCTACAAATTGAGTGTGAGTGCAATTTTGAGGTGAATTCAATCAGAATTCCAAAGTTAGTCTGTGGAAAGGGGGGATAAATCTGGAAACAGCCACTTTCCTTGTGTCTAAATCCAGCCAAATATCACAAAGGACTCTTGCATTTCTTTGGCTTTTTCACATTTCCCTTATTTATCATGGTTTGTAATGAACTTTCTGATGTGAGCTTTGGTTTTCATGCTGCAATATGGAGTTCAGGGTACCTGAGGAATGGTCTTTTTCAATCGGGCACAGCTGTTGGCTTGCTCCAATTCTGGCTTGCTGTCATTGGTTTGGATGCCTCAGCAGATCTGTGGTTTCCTGAGCGGCAATTTCCTAAATGTTTTCTTGCTCTGAGTTGGCTTTGCCTTCTTCATTCCCAAATTTTGTATCTCATGCAATACAAACAAGAGTTTGGGCAGAGTAGCCATTATGAAATAAACAACACAACAAATAGGCGTTTGAAGCTTGTAAATCTACAGGTAACACGACCAAGGTGAGTTTTTGTGTTTTGGAAAATACAATGGAACACTTTGGCTGAGGTGACAGATATTAATTGCCTCCAAACTGAGTTTCACTGCGATTTTCAGGTAAATTCAGTCAGAATTCCACAGGCAGTCAGCTGTAGGGTGGATGAATCCGGGAACAGCCATTTTCCTTGTGACTGAATCAAGCCCAATATCATTATGGATTCTTGCATTTCTTTGGCTTTTTTCTTTTTTTTTTTTTTTTTTTTTTTTTTTTTTGACAGGCAGAGTGGACAGTGAGAGAGAGAGACAGAGAGAGAAAGGTCTTCCTTTTTGCCGCTGGTTCACCCTCCAATGGCCGCCGCTGCAGCCGGCGCACCGCGCTGATCCTGGCAGGAGCCAGGAGCCAGGTGCTTTTCCTGGTCTCCCATGGGGTGCAGGGCCCAAGCACCTGGGCCATCCTCCACTGCACTCCCTGGCCATAGCAGAGAGCTGGCCTGGAAGAGGGGCAACCGGGACAGAATCCGGCGCCCCAACCGGGACTAGAACCCGGTGTGCCGGCGCCGCAAGGTGGAGGATTAGCCTATTGAGCCACGGCGCCGGCTGGAGTTCAGGGCACTGGAGGAATGGTCTTTTTCAAACAGGGCACAGCTGTTGGCTTGCTCAAATTCTGGCTGGCTGTCATTGTTTTCGGTGCCTCAGCTGACTTTTTGTTTCTTGAGCGGCAATTTCCTTAATGTATTCTGGGTTTGAGTTGAATTTGCCTTCTTCCTTCCCAAATTTTGTATTCTGACACAATACAAACAAGAGTTTGGGCAGACTAGCCATTATGAAATAAAAAACACAACAAACAGGCGTTTGAAGCTTAGAAATCTACAGGTAACAAGACCACGGTGAGTTTTTGTGTTTTGGAAAATCAAATGGAACACTTTGGCTGAGGTGACAGATATTAATTGCCTCCACACTGAGTTTCAGTGTGATTTTCACGTTAATTCAGTCAGAACTCCACAGGCAGTCAGCTGGAGGGGTGGATGAATCTGGAAAAAGCCTGTTTCCTTGTGTCTAAATCCAGCCAAATATCACAAAGGACTCTTGCATTTCTTTGGCTTTTTCACATTTCCCTTATTTATCATGGTTTGTAATGAATTTTCTGATGTGAGCTTTGGTTTTGAGGCTACAATATGGAGTTTACGGCACGGGTGGAATGATCTTTTTCAATCAGGACTCAGCTGTTGGCTTGCTCCAATTCTGGCTTGCTGTCATTGTTTTGAGTGCCTCAGCTGACTTTTGGCTTCTTGTGTTTCAATTTCCTAAATGCTTTCTGGGTCTGAGTTGGTTTTGCCTTCTTATTCCCAAATTTTGTATTCTGACGCAATACAAACAAGAGTTTGGACAGAGTAGCCATTATGAAATAAAAAATACAACAAATATGCGTTTGAACCTTAGAAATCTACAGGTAACATGACCAAGGTGAGTTTTTGTGTTTTGGAAAATAAAATGGAACATTTTGGCTGAGGTGAGAAATATTTATTGCCTCCAAACTGAGTTTCACTGAGATTTTCAGGTTAATTCAGTCAGAATTCCACCGGCAGACAGCTGGAGGGGTGGATGAATCCCTGAACAGCCGGTTTCCTTGCGACTAAATCAAGCGCAATATCATTATTCATTCTTGCATTTCTTTGGCTTTTTTCTCTTTTTTCTTATTTATCATGATTTGTAATGAATTATCTGATGTGAGCTTTGGTTTTGAGGCTGGAATATTGAGTTCAGGGCACAAGAGGTATGGTCTTTTTCAAACAGGGCACAGCTTTTGGCTTGCTCCAATTGTGGCTTGCTGTCATTGTTGTAGGTGCTTCAGCCAATTTGTGGTTTCTTGTGTGGCAATTTCCTAAATGTTTTCTGGGTCTGAGTTGGTTTTCCCTTCTTCCTTCCCAAATTTTGTATTCTGACGCAATACAAACAAGAGTGTGGAGACAGTAGCCATTATGAAAGAAAAAAAAAAACACAGCAAATTGCCCTATCAGTATTAGAAATCTACAGGCAACACGATCAAGATGAGTTTTTGTGTTTTGGAAAACGACATGGAACCCTTCTGCTGAGGGGACAGATTCTAATTCCCTACAAATTGAGTGTGAGTGCAATTTTGAGGTGAATTCAATCAGAATTCCAAAGTTAGTCTGTGGAAAGGGGGGATGAATCTGGAAACAGCCACTTTCCTTGTGTCTAAATCCAGCCAAATATCACAAAGGACTCTTGCATTTCTTTGGCTTTTTCACATTTCCCTTATTTATCATGGTTTGTAATGAATTTTCTGATGTGAGCTTTGGTTTTCATGCTGCAATATGGAGTTCAGGGTACCTGAGGAATGGTCTTTTTCAATCAGGGCACAGCTGTTGGCTTGCTCCAATTCTGGCTTGCTGTCATTGGTTTGGATGCCTCAGCAGATCTGTGGTTTCCTGAGCGGCAATTTCCTAAATGTTTTCTGGGTCTGAGTTGGCTTTGCCTTCTTCATTCCCAAATTTTGTATCTCATGCAATACAAACAAGAGTTTGGGCAGAGTAGCCATTATGAAATAAACAACACAACAAATAGGCGTTTGAAGCTTGTAAATCTACAGGTAACACGACCAAGGTGAGTTTTTGTGTTTTGGAAAATACAATGGAACACTTTGGCTGAGGTGACAGATATTAATTGCCTCCAAACTGAGTTTCACTGCGATTTTCAGGTAAATTCAGTCAGAATTCCACAGGCAGTCAGCTGTAGGGTGGATGAATCCGGGAACAGCCATTTTCCTTGTGACTGAATCAAGCCCAATATCATTATGGATTCTTGCATTTCTTTGGCTTTTTTCTTTTTTTCTTATTTATCATGGTTTGTAATGAATTTTCTGATGTGAGCTTTGGTTTTGAGGCTGGCATATTGAGTTCAGGGCACCAGCAGAATGGTCTTTTTCAATCAGGGCACAGCTGTTGGCTTGCTGCAATTCTGGCTTGCTGTCATTGTTTTGGGTGCCTCAGCCAATTTGTGGTTTCTTGAGTGGCAATTTCCTAAATGTTTTCTGGGTCTGAGTTGGTTTTGCCTTCTTCCTTCCCAAATTTTGTATTCTGCCCCAATACAAACAAGAGTTTGGACAGAGTAGCCATTATGCAATAAAAAACACAACAAATATGCGTTTGAAGCTTAGAAATCTACAGGTAACACGACCAAGGTGAGTTTTTGTGTTTTGGAAAATCAAATGGAACACTTTGGCTGAGGTGACAGATATTAATTGCCTCCAAACTGATTTTCACTACGATGTTCAGGTTATTTCAGTCAGAATTCGACAGGCAGTCAGCTGGAGGGGTGGATGAATCCAGGAACAGCCAGTTTCCTTGCAACTAAATCAAGCCCTATATCATTATGGATTCTTGCATTCTTTCATGTTAATTCAGTCAGAAACCACAGACACTCAGCTGGGAGGTGTGGATGAATCTTGAAACAGCCATTAACAAGGGAATAAATCAAGCCCAATATCACTAAGAGCTCCTGCATTTCATTGGCTTTTTTCTCATTTTTCTTATTTATCATGGTTTGTAATGAATTTTCTGATGTGAGCTTTGGTTTTGAGGCTGGCATATTGAGTTCAGGGCACAAGAAGAAGGTTCTTTTTCAATCAGGGCACAGCTGTTGGCTTGCTCCAATTCTGGCTTGCTGTCATTGTTTTGGGTGCCTCAGCCGATTTGTGGTTTCTTGTCTGGCAATTTGCTAAATGTTTTCTGGGTCTGAGTTGGTTTTACCTTCTTATTCCCAAATTTTGTATTCTGATGCAATACAAGCAAGATTTTGTACAGAGTAGACATTATGAAAGAAAGAAAAAAACACAGCAAATTGCACTATCAGGATTAGAAATCTACCAGCAACACAACCAAGATGAGTTTCTGTGTTTTGGAAAATGACATGGAACTCTTCTGCTGAGGGGACAGATTCTAATTCCCTCCCAATTGAGTGTGAGTGCGATTTTGAGGTGAATTCAATCAGAATTCCAAAGTCAGTCTGTGGAAGGGGGGGATGAATCTGGAAACAGCCAGTTTCCTTGTGTCTAAATCCAGCGAAGTATCACAAAGGACTCTTGCATTTCTTTGGCTTTTTTTCTCATTTTTCTTATTTATCCTGGTTTGTAATGAATTTTCTGATGTGAGCTTTGGTTTTGAGGCTGGCATATTGAGTTCAGGGCACAAGAGGATGGTTCTTTTTGAATCAGGGCAAAGCTGTTGGCCTGCTCCAATTCTGGCTTGCTGTCATTGGTTTGGGTGCCTCAGCAGATTTTAGGTTTCTTGAGCGGCAATTTCCTAAATGTTTTCTGGGTGTAGTTGGTTTTGCCTTCTTCCTTCCGAAATTTTGTATTCTGACGCCATACAAACAAGAGTTTGGGCTGAGTAGCCATTATGAAATAAACAACACAAGAAATAGGCGTTTGAACCTTAGAAATCTACAGGTAACACGACCAAGGTGAGTTTTTGTGTTTTGGAAAATAAAATGGAACACTTTGGCTGAGGTGACAGATATTAATTGCCTCCAAACTGAGTTTCACTGCGATTTTCAGGTTAATTCAGTCAGAATTCCACAGGCAGTCAGCTGGAGGGGTGGATGCATCCGGAACAGCCGGTTTCCTTGCGCCTAAATCAAGCCCTATATCATTATGGTTTCTTGTATTTCTTTGGCTTTTTTCTCATTTTTCTTATTTATCATGGTTTGGAATGAATTATCTGATGTGAGCTTTGGTTTTGAGGCTGGCATATTGAGTTCAGGGCACAAGAGGAAGGTACTTTTTCAATCAGGGCACAGCTCTTGGCATGCTCCAATTCTGGCTTGCTGTCCTTGGTTTGGGTGCCTCAGCTGACTTTTGGTTCCTTGAGCGATAATTTCCTAAATGTTTTATGGGTCTGAGTTGGTTTTGCCTTCTTCCTTCCCAAATTTTATATTCTGATGCAATACAAACAAGAATTCGGGCAGAATAGCCGTGATGAAATAAAAAACACAACAAATAGGCGTTTGAAGCTTAGAAATCTACAGGTAATATGACCAAGGTGAATTTTTGTGTTTCAGAAAATAAAATGGAATACTTTGGCTGAGGTGACAGATATTAATTGCCTCCAAACTGAGGTTCACTGCAATTTTCAGGTTAATTCAGTCAGAATTCCACAGGCAGTCAGCTGGAGGGGTGGATGAATCCGGGAACAGCCGGTTTCCTTGCAACTAAATCAAGCCCAATATCATTATGGATTCTTGCATTTCTTTGGCTTTTTTCTCATTTTTCTTATTTATCAGTGTTTGTAATGAATTTTCAATGTGAGCTTTGGTTTTGAGGCTGCAATATGGAGTTCAGGGCACCGGAGGAATGGTCTTTTTCAAATAGGGCACAGCTGTTGGCTTGCTGCAATTCTGGCTTGCTGTCATTCTTTTGGGTGTCTCAGCTGACTTTTGGTTTCTTGAGCGGCAATTTCCTAAATGTTTTCTGGGTCGGAGTTGGTTTTGCCTTCTTCCTTCCCAAATTTTGTATTCTGATGCAATACAAACAAGAGTTTGGACAGAGTAGCCATTATGAAATAAAAAACACAACAAATGGGCATTTGAAGCTTAGAAATCTACAGGTAACACGACCAAGGTGAGTTTTTGTGTTTTGGAAAATAAAATGGAACACTTTGGCTGAGGTGACAGATATTAATTGCCTCCAAACTGAGTGTCACTGCGATTTTCAGGTTAATTCAGTCAGAATTCCACAGGCAGTCAGCTGGAGGGGTGGATGCATCCGGAACAGCCGGTTTCCTTGCGCCTAAATCAAGCCCTATATCATTATGGTTTCTTGTATTTCTTTGGCTTTTTTCTCATTTTTCTTATTTATCATGGTTTGGAATGAATTATCTGATGTGAGCTTTGGTTTTGAGGCTGGCATATTGAGTTCAGGGCACAAGAGGAAGGTACTTTTTCAATCAGGGCACAGCTCTTGGCATGCTCCAATTCTGGCTTGCTGTCCTTGGTTTGGGTGCCTCAGCTGACTTTTGGTTCCTTGAGCGATAATTTCCTAAATGTTTTATGGGTCTGAGTTGGTTTTGCCTTCTTCCTTCCCAAATTTTATATTCTGATGCAATACAAACAAGAATTCGGGCAGAATAGCCGTGATGAAATAAAAAACACAACAAATAGGCGTTTGAAGCTTAGAAATCTACAGGTAATATGACCAAGGTGAATTTTTGTGTTTCAGAAAATAAAATGGAATACTTTGGCTGAGGTGACAGATATTAATTGCCTCCAAACTGAGGTTCACTGCAATTTTCAGGTTAATTCAGTCAGAATTCCACAGGCAGTCAGCTGGAGGGGTGGATGAATCCCGGGAACAGCCGGTTTCCTTGCAACTAAATCAAGCCCAATATCATTATGGATTCTTGCATTTCTTTGGCTTTTTTCTCATTTTTCTTATTTATCAGTGTTTGTAATGAATTTTCAATGTGAGCTTTGGTTTTGAGGCTGCAATATGGAGTTCAGGGCACCGGAGGAATGGTCTTTTTCAAATAGGGCACAGCTGTTGGCTTGCTGCAATTCTGGCTTGCTGTCATTCTTTTGGGTGTCTCAGCTGACTTTTGGTTTCTTGAGCGGCAATTTCCTAAATGTTTTCTGGGTCGGAGTTGGTTTTGCCTTCTTCCTTCCCAAATTTTGTATTCTGACGCAATACAAACAAGAGTTTGGACAGAGTAGCCATTATGAAATAAAAAACACAACAAATGGGCATTTGAAGCTTAGAAATCTACAGGTAACACGACCAAGGTGAGTTTTTGTGTTTTGGAAAATAAAATGGAACACTTTGGCTGAGGTGACAGATATTAATTGCCTCCAAACTGAGTGTCACTGCGATTTTCAGGTTAATTCAGTCAGAATTCCACAGGCAGTCAGCTGGAGGGGTGGATGAATTTGGGAACAGCTGGTATCCTTGCGACTAAATCAAGCCCAATATCATTATGGATTCTTGCATTGCTTTGGCTTTTTTCTCTTTTTTCTTATTTATCATGGTTGTAATCAATTTTCTGATGTGAGCTTTGGTTTTGAGGCTGGCATATTGAGTTCAGGGCCCAAGAGGAAGGTTCTTTTTCAAACAGGGCACAGCTCTTGGATTTCTCCAATTCTGGCTTGCTGTCATTGTTTTGGGTGCCTTAGCTGATTTTAGGTTTCTAGAGCGGCAATTTCCTAAATGTTTTCTGGGTCTGAGTCTGTTTTGCCTTCTTATTCAAATTTTGTAGTCTGATGCAATACAAGCATAATTTTGGACAGAGTAGCCATTATGAAAGAAAAAAAAAACACAGCAAATTGCCCTTTCAGGATTAGAAATCTACAGGCAACACGACCAAGATGAGTTTCTGTGTTTTGGAAAATAAGATGGAACCCATCTGCTGAGGGTTCAGATTCTAATTCCCTCCAAATTGAGTGTGAGAGCGATTTTGAGGTGAATTTAATCAGAATTCCAAAGTCAGTCTATGGAAAGGGGGGATGAATCTGGAAACAGCCACTTTCCTTGTGTGTAAATCCAGCCAAATATCACAAAGGACTTTTGCATTTCTTTGGCTTTTTTCTCTTTTTTCTCATGTATCATGGTTTGTAATGAATTGTCTGATGTGAGCTTTGGTTTTCATGCTGCAATATGGAGTTCAGGGCACTGGAGGAATGGTCTTTTTCAAACAGGGCACAGCTGTTGGCTTGCTCAAATTCTGGCTGGCTGTCATTGTTTTCGGTGCCTCAGCTGACTTTTTGTTTCTTGAGCGGCAATTTCCTTAATGTATTCTGGGTTTGAGTTGAATTTGCCTTCTTCCTTCCCAAATTTTGTATTCTGACACAATACAAACAAGAGTTTGGGCAGACTAGCCATTATGAAATAAAAAACACAACAAACAGGCGTTTGAAGCTTAGAAATCTACAGGTAACAAGACCACGGTGAGTTTTTGTGTTTTGGAAAATCAAATGGAACACTTTGGCTGAGGTGACAGATATTAATTGCCTCCACACTGAGTTTCAGTGTGATTTTCACGTTAATTCAGTCAGAACTCCACAGGCAGTCAGCTGGAGGGGTGGATGAATCTGGAAAAAGCCTGTTTCCTTGTGTCTAAATCCAGCCAAATATCACAAAGGACTCTTGCATTTCTTTGGCTTTTTCACATTTCCCTTATTTATCATGGTTTGTAATGAATTTTCTGATGTGAGCTTTGGTTTTGAGGCTACAATATGGAGTTTACGGCACGGGTGGAATGATCTTTTTCAATCAGGACTCAGCTGTTGGCTTGCTCCAATTCTGGCTTGCTGTCATTGTTTTGAGTGCCTCAGCTGACTTTTGGTTTCTTGTGTTTCAATTTCCTAAATGCTTTCTGGGTCTGAGTTGGTTTTGCCTTCTTATTCCCAAATTTTGTATTCTGACGCAATACAAACAAGAGTTTGGACAGAGTAGCCATTATGAAATAAAAAACACAACAAATATGCGTTTGAACCTTAGAAATCTACAGGTAACATGACCAAGGTGAGTTTTTGTGTTTTGGAAAATAAAATGGAACATTTTGGCTGAGGTGAGAAATATTTATTGCCTCCAAACTGAGTTTCACTGAGATTTTCAGGTTAATTCAGTCAGAATTCCACCGGCAGACAGCTGGAGGGGTGGATGAATCCCTGAACAGCCGGTTTCCTTGCGACTAAATCAAGCGCAATATCATTATTCATTCTTGCATTTCTTTGGCTTTTTTTCTCTTTTTTCTTATTTATCATGATTTGTAATGAATTATCTGATGTGAGCTTTGGTTTTGAGGCTGGAATATTGAGTTCAGGGCACAAGAGGTATGGTCTTTTTCAAACAGGGCACAGCTTTTGGCTTGCTCCAATTGTGGCTTGCTGTCATTGTTGTAGGTGCTTCAGCCAATTTGTGGTTTCTTGTGTGGCAATTTCCTAAATGTTTTCTGGGTCTGAGTTGGTTTTATCTTCTTCCTTCCCAAATTTTGTATTCTGACACAATACAAACAAGAGTGTGGAGACAGTAGCCATTATGAAAGAAAAAAAAAAAAACACAGCAAATTGCCCTATCAGTATTAGAAATCTACAGGCAACACGATCAAGATGAGTTTTTGTGTTTTGGAAAACGACATGGAACCCTTCTGCTGGGGGGACAGATTCAAATTCCCTACAAATTGAGTGTGAGTGCAATTTTGAGGTGAATTCAATCAGAATTCCAAAGTTAGTCTGTGGAAAGGGGGGATAAATCTGGAAACAGCCACTTTCCTTGTGTCTAAATCCAGCCAAATATCACAAAGGACTCTTGCATTTCTTTGGCTTTTTCACATTTCCCTTATTTATCATGGTTTGTAATGAACTTTCTGATGTGAGCTTTGGTTTTCATGCTGCAATATGGAGTTCAGGGTACCTGAGGAATGGTCTTTTTCAATCGGGCACAGCTGTTGGCTTGCTCCAATTCTGGCTTGCTGTCATTGGTTTGGATGCCTCAGCAGATCTGTGGTTTCCTGAGCGGCAATTTCCTAAATGTTTTCTTGCTCTGAGTTGGCTTTGCCTTCTTCATTCCCAAATTTTGTATCTCATGCAATACAAACAAGAGTTTGGGCAGAGTAGCCATTATGAAATAAACAACACAACAAATAGGCGTTTGAAGCTTGTAAATCTACAGGTAACACGACCAAGGTGAGTTTTTGTGTTTTGGAAAATACAATGGAACACTTTGGCTGAGGTGACAGATATTAATTGCCTCCAAACTGAGTTTCACTGCGATTTTCAGGTAAATTCAGTCAGAATTCCACAGGCAGTCAGCTGTAGGGTGGATGAATCCGGGAACAGCCATTTTCCTTGTGACTGAATCAAGCCCAATATCATTATGGATTCTTGCATTTCTTTGGCTTTTTTCTTTTTTTCTTATTTATCATGGTTTGTAATGAATTTTCTGATGTGAGCTTTGGTTTTGAGGCTGGCATATTGAGTTCAGGGCACCAGCAGAATAGTCTTTTTCAATCAGGGCACAGCTGTTGGCTTGCTGCAATTCTGGCTTGCTGTCATTGTTTTGGGTGCCTCAGCCAATTTGTGGTTTCTTGAGTGGCAATTTCCTAAATGTTTTCTGGGTCTGAGTTGGTTTTGCCTTCTTCCTTCCCAAATTTTGTATTCTGCCCCAATACAAACAAGAGTTTGGACAGAGTAGCCATTATGCAATAAAAAACACAACAAATATGCGTTTGAAGCTTAGAAATCTACAGGTAACACGACCAAGGTGAGTTTTTGTGTTTTGGAAAATCAAATGGAACACTTTGGCTGAGGTGACAGATATTAATTGCCTCCAAACTGATTTTCACTACGATGTTCAGGTTATTTCAGTCAGAATTCGACAGGCAGTCAGCTGGAGGGGTGGATGAATCCAGGAACAGCCAGTTTCCTTGCAACTAAATCAAGCCCTATATCATTATGGATTCTTGCATTCTTTCATGTTAATTCAGTCAGAAACCACAGACACTCAGCTGGGAGGTGTGGATGAATCTTGAAACAGCCATTAACAAGGGAATAAATCAAGCCCAATATCACTAAGAGCTCCTGCATTTCATTGGCTTTTTTCTCATTTTTCTTATTTATCATGGTTTGTAATGAATTTTCTGATGTGAGCTTTGGTTTTGAGGCTGGCATATTGAGTTCAGGGCACAAGAAGAAGGTTCTTTTTCAATCAGGGCACAGCTGTTGGCTTGCTCCAATTCTGGCTTGCTGTCATTGTTTTGGGTGCCTCAGCCGATTTGTGGTTTCTTGTCTGGCAATTTGCTAAATGTTTTCTGGGTCTGAGTTGGTTTTGCCTTCTTATTCCCAAATTTTGTATTCTGATGCAATACAAGCAAGATTTTGTACAGAGTAGACATTATGAAAGAAAGAAAAAAACACAGCAAATTGCACTATCAGGATTAGAAATCTACCAGCAACACAACCAAGATGAGTTTCTGTGTTTTGGAAAATGACATGGAACTCTTCTGCTGAGGGGACAGATTCTAATTCCCTCCCAATTGAGTGTGAGTGCGATTTTGAGGTGAATTCAATCAGAATTCCAAAGTCAGTCTGTGGAAGGGGGGGATGAATCTGGAAACAGCCAGTTTCCTTGTGTCTAAATCCAGCGAAGTATCACAAAGGACTCTTGCATTTCTTTGGCTTTTTTTCTCATTTTTCTTATTTATCCTGGTTTGTAATGAATTTTCTGATGTGAGCTTTGGTTTTGAGGCTGGCATATTGAGTTCAGGGCACAAGAGGATGGTTCTTTTTGAATCAGGGCAAAGCTGTTGGCCTGCTCCAATTCTGGCTTGCTGTCATTGGTTTGGGTGCCTCAGCAGATTTTAGGTTTCTTGAGCGGCAATTTCCTAAATGTTTTCTGGGTGTAGTTGGTTTTGCCTTCTTCCTTCCGAAATTTTGTATTCTGACGCCATACAAACAAGAGTTTGGGCTGAGTAGCCATTATGAAATAAACAACACAAGAAATAGGCGTTTGAACCTTAGAAATCTACAGGTAACACGACCAAGGTGAGTTTTTGTGTTTTGGAAAATAAAATGGAACACTTTGGCTGAGGTGACAGATATTAATTGCCTCCAAACTGAGTTTCACTGCGATTTTCAGGTTAATTCAGTCAGAATTCCACAGGCAGTCAGCTGGAGGGGTGGATGCATCCGGAACAGCCGGTTTCCTTGCGCCTAAATCAAGCCCTATATCATTATGGTTTCTTGTATTTCTTTGGCTTTTTTCTCATTTTTCTTATTTATCATGGTTTGGAATGAATTATCTGATGTGAGCTTTGGTTTTGAGGCTGGCATATTGAGTTCAGGGCACAAGAGGAAGGTACTTTTTCAATCAGGGCACAGCTCTTGGCATGCTCCAATTCTGGCTTGCTGTCCTTGGTTTGGGTGCCTCAGCTGACTTTTGGTTCCTTGAGCGATAATTTCCTAAATGTTTTATGGGTCTGAGTTGGTTTTGCCTTCTTCCTTCCCAAATTTTATATTCTGATGCAATACAAACAAGAATTCGGGCAGAATAGCCGTGATGAAATAAAAAACACAACAAATAGGCGTTTGAAGCTTAGAAATCTACAGGTAATATGACCAAGGTGAATTTTTGTGTTTCAGAAAATAAAATGGAATACTTTGGCTGAGGTGACAGATATTAATTGCCTCCAAACTGAGTTTCACTGCGATTTTCAGGTTAATTCAGTCAGAATTCCACAGGCAGTCAGCTGGAGGGGTGGATGAATCCGGGAACAGCCGGTTTCCTTGCAACTAAATCAAGCCCAATATCATTATGGATTCTTGCATTTCTTTGGCTTTTTTCTCATTTTTCTTATTTATCAGTGTTTGTAATGAATTTTCAATGTGAGCTTTGGTTTTGAGGCTGCAATATGGAGTTCAGGGCACCGGAGGAATGGTCTTTTTCAAATAGGGCACAGCTGTTGGCTTGCTGCAATTCTGGCTTGCTGTCATTCTTTTGGGTGTCTCAGCTGACTTTTGGTTTCTTGAGCGGCAATTTCCTAAATGTTTTCTGGGGCTGAGTTGGTTTTGCCTTCTTCCTTCCCAAATTTTGTATTCTGACGCAATACAAACAAGAGTTTGGACAGAGTAGCCATTATGAAATAAAAAACACAACAAATGGGCATTTGAAGCTTAGAAATCTACAGGTAACACGACCAAGGTGAGTTTTTGTGTTTTGGAAAATAAAATGGAACACTTTGGCTGAGGTGACAGATATTAATTGCCTCCAAACTGAGTGTCACTGCGATTTTCAGGTTAATTCAGTCAGAATTCCACAGGCAGTCAGCTGGAGGGGTGGATGCATCCGGAACAGCCGGTTTCCTTGCGCCTAAATCAAGCCCTATATCATTATGGTTTCTTGTATTTCTTTGGCTTTTTTCTCATTTTTCTTATTTATCATGGTTTGGAATGAATTATCTGATGTGAGCTTTGGTTTTGAGGCTGGCATATTGAGTTCAGGGCACAAGAGGAAGGTACTTTTTCAATCAGGGCACAGCTCTTGGCATGCTCCAATTCTGGCTTGCTGTCCTTGGTTTGGGTGCCTCAGCTGACTTTTGGTTCCTTGAGCGATAATTTCCTAAATGTTTTATGGGTCTGAGTTGGTTTTGCCTTCTTCCTTCCCAAATTTTATATTCTGATGCAATACAAACAAGAATTCGGGCAGAATAGCCGTGATGAAATAAAAAACACAACAAATAGGCGTTTGAAGCTTAGAAATCTACAGGTAATATGACCAAGGTGAATTTTTGTGTTTCAGAAAATAAAATGGAATACTTTGGCTGAGGTGACAGATATTAATTGCCTCCAAACTGAGGTTCACTGCAATTTTCAGGTTAATTCAGTCAGAATTCCACAGGCAGTCAGCTGGAGGGGTGGATGAATCCCGGGAACAGCCGGTTTCCTTGCAACTAAATCAAGCCCAATATCATTATGGATTCTTGCATTTCTTTGGCTTTTTTCTCATTTTTCTTATTTATCAGTGTTTGTAATGAATTTTCAATGTGAGCTTTGGTTTTGAGGCTGCAATATGGAGTTCAGGGCACCGGAGGAATGGTCTTTTTCAAATAGGGCACAGCTGTTGGCTTGCTGCAATTCTGGCTTGCTGTCATTCTTTTGGGTGTCTCAGCTGACTTTTGGTTTCTTGAGCGGCAATTTCCTAAATGTTTTCTGGGTCGGAGTTGGTTTTGCCTTCTTCCTTCCCAAATTTTGTATTCTGACGCAATACAAACAAGAGTTTGGACAGAGTAGCCATTATGAAATAAAAAACACAACAAATGGGCATTTGAAGCTTAGAAATCTACAGGTAACACGACCAAGGTGAGTTTTTGTGTTTTGGAAAATAAAATGGAACACTTTGGCTGAGGTGACAGATATTAATTGCCTCCAAACTGAGTGTCACTGCGATTTTCAGGTTAATTCAGTCAGAATTCCACCGGCAGTCAGCTGGAGGGGTGGATGAATTTGGGAACAGCTGGTATCCTTGCGACTAAATCAAGCCCAATATCATTATGGATTCTTGCATTGCTTTGGCTTTTTTCTCTTTTTTCTTATTTATCATGGTTGTAATCAATTTTCTGATGTGAGCTTTGGTTTTGAGGCTGGCATATTGAGTTCAGGGCCCAAGAGGAAGGTTCTTTTTCAAACAGGGCACAGCTCTTGGATTTCTCCAATTCTGGCTTGCTGTCATTGTTTTGGGTGCCTTAGCTGATTTTAGGTTTCTAGAGCGGCAATTTCCTAAATGTTTTCTGGGTCTGAGTCTGTTTTGCCTTCTTATTCAAATTTTGTAGTCTGATGCAATACAAGCATAATTTTGGACAGAGTAGCCATTATGAAAGAAAAAAAAAACACAGCAAATTGCCCTTTCAGGATTAGAAATCTACAGGCAACACGACCAAGATGAGTTTCTGTGTTTTGGAAAATAAGATGGAACCCATCTGCTGAGGGTTCAGATTCTAATTCCCTCCAAATTGAGTGTGAGTGCAATTTTGAGGTGAATTCAATCAGAATTCCAAAGTCAGTCTATGGAAAGGGGGGATGAATCTGGAAACAGCCACTTTCCTTGTGTGTAAATCCAGCCAAATATCACAAAGGACTTTTGCATTTCTTTGGCTTTTTTCTCTTTTTTCTCATGTATCATGGTTTGTAATGAATTGTCTGATGTGAGCTTTGGTTTTCATGCTGCAATATGGAGTTCAGGGCACTGGAGGAATGGTCTTTTTCAAACAGGGCACAGCTGTTGGCTTGCTCAAATTCTGGCTGGCTGTCATTGTTTTCGGTGCCTCAGCTGACTTTTTGTTTCTTGAGCGGCAATTTCCTTAATGTATTCTGGGTTTGAGTTGAATTTGCCTTCTTCCTTCCCAAATTTTGTATTCTGACACAATACAAACAAGAGTTTGGGCAGACTAGCCATTATGAAATAAAAAACACAACAAACAGGCGTTTGAAGCTTAGAAATCTACAGGTAACAAGACCACGGTGAGTTTTTGTGTTTTGGAAAATCAAATGGAACACTTTGGCTGAGGTGACAGATATTAATTGCCTCCACACTGAGTTTCAGTGTGATTTTCACGTTAATTCAGTCAGAACTCCACAGGCAGTCAGCTGGAGGGGTGGATGAATCTGGAAAAAGCCTGTTTCCTTGTGTCTAAATCCAGCCAAATATCACAAAGGACTCTTGCATTTCTTTGGCTTTTTCACATTTCCCTTATTTATCATGGTTTGTAATGAATTTTCTGATGTGAGCTTTGGTTTTGAGGCTACAATATGGAGTTTACGGCACGGGTGGAATGATCTTTTTCAATCAGGACTCAGCTGTTGGCTTGCTCCAATTCTGGCTTGCTGTCATTGTTTTGAGTGCCTCAGCTGACTTTTGGTTTCTTGTGTTTCAATTTCCTAAATGCTTTCTGGGTCTGAGTTGGTTTTGCCTTCTTATTCCCAAATTTTGTATTCTGACGCAATACAAACAAGAGTTTGGACAGAGTAGCCATTATGAAATAAAAAACACAACAAATATGCGTTTGAACCTTAGAAATCTACAGGTAACATGACCAAGGTGAGTTTTTGTGTTTTGGAAAATAAAATGGAACATTTTGGCTGAGGTGAGAAATATTTATTGCCTCCAAACTGAGTTTCACTGAGATTTTCAGGTTAATTCAGTCAGAATTCCACCGGCAGACAGCTGGAGGGGTGGATGAATCCCTGAACAGCCGGTTTCCTTGCGACTAAATCAAGCGCAATATCATTATTCATTCTTGCATTTCTTTGGCTTTTTTTCTCTTTTTTCTTATTTATCATGATTTGTAATGAATTATCTGATGTGAGCTTTGGTTTTGAGGCTGGAATATTGAGTTCAGGGCACAAGAGGTATGGTCTTTTTCAAACAGGGCACAGCTTTTGGCTTGCTCCAATTGTGGCTTGCTGTCATTGTTGTAGGTGCTTCAGCCAATTTGTGGTTTCTTGTGTGGCAATTTCCTAAATGTTTTCTGGGTCTGAGTTGGTTTTCCCTTCTTCCTTCCCAAATTTTGTATTCTGAAACAATACAAACAAGAGTGTGGAGACAGTAGCCATTATGAAAGAAAAAAAAAAAACACAGCAAATTGCCCTATCAGTATTAGAAATCTACAGGCAACACGATCAAGATGAGTTTTTGTGTTTTGGAAAACGACATGGAACCCTTCTGCTGAGGGGACAGATTCAAATTCCCTACAAATTGAGTGTGAGTGCAATTTTGAGGTGAATTCAATCAGAATTCCAAAGTTAGTCTGTGGAAAGGGGGGATGAATCTGGAAACAGCCACTTTCCTTGTGTCTAAATCCAGCCAAATATCACAAAGGACTCTTGCATTTCTTTGGCTTTTTCACATTTCCCTTATTTATCATGGTTTGTAATGAACTTTCTGATGTGAGCTTTGGTTTTCATGCTGCAATATGGAGTTCAGGGTACCTGAGGAATGGTCTTTTTCAATCGGGCACAGCTGTTGGCTTGCTCCAATTCTGGCTTGCTGTCATTGGTTTGGATGCCTCAGCAGATCTGTGGTTTCCTGAGCGGCAATTTCCTAAATGTTTTCTTGCTCTGAGTTGGCTTTGCCTTCTTCATTCCCAAATTTTGTATCTCATGCAATACAAACAAGAGTTTGGGCAGAGTAGCCATTATGAAATAAACAACACAACAAATAGGCGTTTGAAGCTTGTAAATCTACAGGTAACACGACCAAGGTGAGTTTTTGTGTTTTGGAAAATACAATGGAACACTTTGGCTGAGGTGACAGATATTAATTGCCTCCAAACTGAGTTTCACTGCGATTTTCAGGTAAATTCAGTCAGAATTCCACAGGCAGTCAGCTGTAGGGTGGATGAATCCGGGAACAGCCATTTTCCTTGTGACTGAATCAAGCCCAATATCATTATGGATTCTTGCATTTCTTTGGCTTTTTTCTTTTTTTCTTATTTATCATGGTTTGTAATGAATTTTCTGATGTGAGCTTTGGTTTTGAGGCTGGCATATTGAGTTCAGGGCACCAGCAGAATAGTCTTTTTCAATCAGGGCACAGCTGTTGGCTTGCTGCAATTCTGGCTTGCTGTCATTGTTTTGGGTGCCTCAGCCAATTTGTGGTTTCTTGAGTGGCAATTTCCTAAATGTTTTCTGGGTCTGAGTTGGTTTTGCCTTCTTCCTTCCCAAATTTTGTATTCTGCCCCAATACAAACAAGAGTTTGGACAGAGTAGCCATTATGCAATAAAAAACACAACAAATATGCGTTTGAAGCTTAGAAATCTACAGGTAACACGACCAACGTGAGTTTTTGTGTTTTGGAAAATCAAATGGAACACTTTGGCTGAGGTGACAGATATTAATTGCCTCCAAACTGATTTTCACTACGATGTTCAGGTTATTTCAGTCAGAATTCGACAGGCAGTCAGCTGGAGGGGTGGATGAATCCAGGAACAGCCAGTTTCCTTGCAACTAAATCAAGCCCTATATCATTATGGATTCTTGCATTCTTTCATGTTAATTCAGTCAGAAACCACAGACACTCAGCTGGGAGGTGTGGATGAATCTTGAAACAGCCATTAACAAGGGAATAAATCAAGCCCAATATCACTAAGAGCTCCTGCATTTCATTGGCTTTTTTCTCATTTTTCTTATTTATCATGGTTTGTAATGAATTTTCTGATGTGAGCTTTGGTTTTGAGGCTGGCATATTGAGTTCAGGGCACAAGAAGAAGGTTCTTTTTCAATCAGGGCACAGCTGTTGGCTTGCTCCAATTCTGGCTTGCTGTCATTGTTTTGGGTGCCTCAGCCGATTTGTGGTTTCTTGTCTGGCAATTTGCTAAATGTTTTCTGGGTCTGAGTTGGTTTTGCCTTCTTATTCCCAAATTTTGTATTCTGATGCAATACAAGCAAGATTTTGTACAGAGTAGACATTATGAAAGAAAGAAAAAAACACAGCAAATTGCACTATCAGGATTAGAAATCTACCAGCAACACAACCAAGATGAGTTTCTGTGTTTTGGAAAATGACATGGAACTCTTCTGCTGAGGGGACAGATTCTAATTCCCTCCCAATTGAGTGTGAGTGCGATTTTGAGGTGAATTCAATCAGAATTCCAAAGTCAGTCTGTGGAAGGGGGGGATGAATCTGGAAACAGCCAGTTTCCTTGTGTCTAAATCCAGCGAAGTATCACAAAGGACTCTTGCATTTCTTTGGCTTTTTTTCTCATTTTTCTTATTTATCCTGGTTTGTAATGAATTTTCTGATGTGAGCTTTGGTTTTGAGGCTGGCATATTGAGTTCAGGGCACAAGAGGATGGTTCTTTTTGAATCAGGGCAAAGCTGTTGGCCTGCTCCAATTCTGGCTTGCTGTCATTGGTTTGGGTGCCTCAGCAGATTTTAGGTTTCTTGAGCGGCAATTTCCTAAATGTTTTCTGGGTGTAGTTGGTTTTGCCTTCTTCCTTCCGAAATTTTGTATTCTGACGCCATACAAACAAGAGTTTGGGCTGAGTAGCCATTATGAAATAAACAACACAAGAAATAGGCGTTTGAACCTTAGAAATCTACAGGTAACACGACCAAGGTGAGTTTTTGTGTTTTGGAAAATAAAATGGAACACTTTGGCTGAGGTGACAGATATTAATTGCCTCCAAACTGAGTTTCACTGCGATTTTCAGGTTAATTCAGTCAGAATTCCACAGGCAGTCAGCTGGAGGGGTGGATGCATCCGGAACAGCCGGTTTCCTTGCGCCTAAATCAAGCCCTATATCATTATGGTTTCTTGTATTTCTTTGGCTTTTTTCTCATTTTTCTTATTTATCATGGTTTGGAATGAATTATCTGATGTGAGCTTTGGTTTTGAGGCTGGCATATTGAGTTCAGGGCACAAGAGGAAGGTACTTTTTCAATCAGGGCACAGCTCTTGGCATGCTCCAATTCTGGCTTGCTGTCCTTGGTTTGGGTGCCTCAGCTGACTTTTGGTTCCTTGAGCGATAATTTCCTAAATGTTTTATGGGTCTGAGTTGGTTTTGCCTTCTTCCTTCCCAAATTTTATATTCTGATGCAATACAAACAAGAATTCGGGCAGAATAGCCGTGATGAAATAAAAAACACAACAAATAGGCGTTTGAAGCTTAGAAATCTACAGGTAATATGACCAAGGTGAATTTTTGTGTTTCAGAAAATAAAATGGAATACTTTGGCTGAGGTGACAGATATTAATTGCCTCCAAACTGAGGTTCACTGCGATTTTCAGGTTAATTCAGTCAGAATTCCACAGGCAGTCAGCTGGAGGGGTGGATGAATCCGGGAACAGCCGGTTTCCTTGCAACTAAATCAAGCCCAATATCATTATGGATTCTTGCATTTCTTTGGCTTTTTTCTCATTTTTCTTATTTATCAGTGTTTGTAATGAATTTTCAATGTGAGCTTTGGTTTTGAGGCTGCAATATGGAGTTCAGGGCACCGGAGGAATGGTCTTTTTCAAATAGGGCACAGCTGTTGGCTTGCTGCAATTCTGGCTTGCTGTCATTCTTTTGGGTGTCTCAGCTGACTTTTGGTTTCTTGAGCGGCAATTTCCTAAATGTTTTCTGGGGCTGAGTTGGTTTTGCCTTCTTCCTTCCCAAATTTTGTATTCTGATGCAATACAAACAAGAGTTTGGACAGAGTAGCCATTATGAAATAAAAAACACAACAAATGGGCATTTGAAGCTTAGAAATCTACAGGTAACACGACCAAGGTGAGTTTTTGTGTTTTGGAAAATAAAATGGAACACTTTGGCTGAGGTGACAGATATTAATTGCCTCCAAACTGAGTGTCACTGCGATTTTCAGGTTAATTCAGTCAGAATTCCACAGGCAGTCAGCTGGAGGGGTGGATGCATCCGGAACAGCCGGTTTCCTTGCGCCTAAATCAAGCCCTATATCATTATGGTTTCTTGTATTTCTTTGGCTTTTTTCTCATTTTTCTTATTTATCATGGTTTGGAATGAATTATCTGATGTGAGCTTTGGTTTTGAGGCTGGCATATTGAGTTCAGGGCACAAGAGGAAGGTACTTTTTCAATCAGGGCACAGCTCTTGGCATGCTCCAATTCTGGCTTGCTGTCCTTGGTTTGGGTGCTTCAGCTGACTTTTGGTTCCTTGAGCGATAATTTCCTAAATGTTTTATGGGTCTGAGTTGGTTTTGCCTTCTTCCTTCCCAAATTTTATATTCTGATGCAATACAAACAAGAATTCGGGCAGAATAGCCGTGATGAAATAAAAAACACAACAAATAGGCGTTTGAAGCTTAGAAATCTACAGGTAATATGACCAAGGTGAATTTTTGTGTTTCAGAAAATAAAATGGAATACTTTGGCTGAGGTGACAGATATTAATTGCCTCCAAACTGAGGTTCACTGCAATTTTCAGGTTAATTCAGTCAGAATTCCACAGGCAGTCAGCTGGAGGGGTGGATGAATCCCGGGAACAGCCGGTTTCCTTGCAACTAAATCAAGCCCAATATCATTATGGATTCTTGCATTTCTTTGGCTTTTTTCTCATTTTTCTTATTTATCAGTGTTTGTAATGAATTTTCAATGTGAGCTTTGGTTTTGAGGCTGCAATATGGAGTTCAGGGCACCGGAGGAATGGTCTTTTTCAAATAGGGCACAGCTGTTGGCTTGCTGCAATTCTGGCTTGCTGTCATTCTTTTGGGTGTCTCAGCTGACTTTTGGTTTCTTGAGCGGCAATTTCCTAAATGTTTTCTGGGTCGGAGTTGGTTTTGCCTTCTTCCTTCCCAAATTTTGTATTCTGACGCAATACAAACAAGAGTTTGGACAGAGTAGCCATTATGAAATAAAAAACACAACAAATGGGCATTTGAAGCTTAGAAATCTACAGGTAACACGACCAAGGTGAGTTTTTGTGTTTTGGAAAATAAAATGGAACACTTTGGCTGAGGTGACAGATATTAATTGCCTCCAAACTGAGTGTCACTGCGATTTTCAGGTTAATTCAGTCAGAATTCCACCGGCAGTCAGCTGGAGGGGTGGATGAATTTGGGAACAGCTGGTATCCTTGCGACTAAATCAAGCCCAATATCATTATGGATTCTTGCATTGCTTTGGCTTTTTTCTCTTTTTTCTTATTTATCATGGTTGTAATCAATTTTCTGATGTGAGCTTTGGTTTTGAGGCTGGCATATTGAGTTCAGGGCCCAAGAGGAAGGTTCTTTTTCAAACAGGGCACAGCTCTTGGATTTCTCCAATTCTGGCTTGCTGTCATTGTTTTGGGTGCCTTAGCTGATTTTAGGTTTCTAGAGCGGCAATTTCCTAAATGTTTTCTGGGTCTGAGTCTGTTTTGCCTTCTTATTCAAATTTTGTAGTCTGATGCAATACAAGCATAATTTTGGACAGAGTAGCCATTATGAAAGAAAAAAAAAACACAGCAAATTGCCCTTTCAGGATTAGAAATCTACAGGCAACACGACCAAGATGAGTTTCTGTGTTTTGGAAAATAAGATGGAACCCATCTGCTGAGGGTTCAGATTCTAATTCCCTCCAAATTGAGTGTGAGAGCGATTTTGAGGTGAATTTAATCAGAATTCCAAAGTCAGTCTATGGAAAGGGGGGATGAATCTGGAAACAGCCACTTTCCTTGTGTGTAAATCCAGCCAAATATCACAAAGGACTTTTGCATTTCTTTGGCTTTTTTCTCTTTTTTCTCATGTATCATGGTTTGTAATGAATTGTCTGATGTGAGCTTTGGTTTTCATGCTGCAATATGGAGTTCAGGGCACTGGAGGAATGGTCTTTTTCAAACAGGGCACAGCTGTTGGCTTGCTCAAATTCTGGCTGGCTGTCATTGTTTTCGGTGCCTCAGCTGACTTTTTGTTTCTTGAGCGGCAATTTCCTTAATGTATTCTGGGTTTGAGTTGAATTTGCCTTCTTCCTTCCCAAATTTTGTATTCTGACACAATACAAACAAGAGTTTGGGCAGACTAGCCATTATGAAATAAAAAACACAACAAACAGGCGTTTGAAGCTTAGAAATCTACAGGTAACAAGACCACGGTGAGTTTTTGTGTTTTGGAAAATCAAATGGAACACTTTGGCTGAGGTGACAGATATTAATTGCCTCCACACTGAGTTTCAGTGTGATTTTCACGTTAATTCAGTCAGAACTCCACAGGCAGTCAGCTGGAGGGGTGGATGAATCTGGAAAAAGCCTGTTTCCTTGTGTCTAAATCCAGCCAAATATCACAAAGGACTCTTGCATTTCTTTGGCTTTTTCACATTTCCCTTATTTATCATGGTTTGTAATGAATTTTCTGATGTGAGCTTTGGTTTTGAGGCTACAATATGGAGTTTACGGCACGGGTGGAATGATCTTTTTCAATCAGGACTCAGCTGTTGGCTTGCTCCAATTCTGGCTTGCTGTCATTGTTTTGAGTGCCTCAGCTGACTTTTGGTTTCTTGTGTTTCAATTTCCTAAATGCTTTCTGGGTCTGAGTTGGTTTTGCCTTCTTATTCCCAAATTTTGTATTCTGACGCAATACAAACAAGAGTTTGGACAGAGTAGCCATTATGAAATAAAAAACACAACAAATATGCGTTTGAACCTTAGAAATCTACAGGTAACATGACCAAGGTGAGTTTTTGTGTTTTGGAAAATAAAATGGAACATTTTGGCTGAGGTGAGAAATATTTATTGCCTCCAAACTGAGTTTCACTGAGATTTTCAGGTTAATTCAGTCAGAATTCCACCGGCAGACAGCTGGAGGGGTGGATGAATCCCTGAACAGCCGGTTTCCTTGCGACTAAATCAAGCGCAATATCATTATTCATTCTTGCATTTCTTTGGCTTTTTTTCTCTTTTTTCTTATTTATCATGATTTGTAATGAATTATCTGATGTGAGCTTTGGTTTTGAGGCTGGAATATTGAGTTCAGGGCACAAGAGGTATGGTCTTTTTCAAACAGGGCACAGCTTTTGGCTTGCTCCAATTGTGGCTTGCTGTCATTGTTGTAGGTGCTTCAGCCAATTTGTGGTTTCTTGTGTGGCAATTTCCTAAATGTTTTCTGGGTCTGAGTTGGTTTTCCCTTCTTCCTTCCCAAATTTTGTATTCTGACACAATACAAACAAGAGTGTGGAGACAGTAGCCATTATGAAAGAAAAAAAAAAAACACAGCAAATTGCCCTATCAGTATTAGAAATCTACAGGCAACACGATCAAGATGAGTTTTTGTGTTTTGGAAAACGACATGGAACCCTTCTGCTGAGGGGACAGATTCTAATTCCCTACAAATTGAGTGTGAGTGCAATTTTGAGGTGAATTCAATCAGAATTCCAAAGTTAGTCTGTGGAAAGGGGGGATGAATCTGGAAACAGCCACTTTCCTTGTGTCTAAATCCAGCCAAATATCACAAAGGACTCTTGCATTTCTTTGGCTTTTTCACATTTCCCTTATTTATCATGGTTTGTAATGAACTTTCTGATGTGAGCTTTGGTTTTCATGCTGCAATATGGAGTTCAGGGTACCTGAGGAATGGTCTTTTTCAATCGGGCACAGCTGTTGGCTTGCTCCAATTCTGGCTTGCTGTCATTGGTTTGGATGCCTCAGCAGATCTGTGGTTTCCTGAGCGGCAATTTCCTAAATGTTTTCTTGCTCTGAGTTGTCTTTGCCTTCTTCATTCCCAAATTTTGTATCTCATGCAATACAAACAAGAGTTTGGGCAGAGTAGCCATTATGAAATAAACAACACAACAAATAGGCGTTTGAAGCTTGTAAATCTACAGGTAACACGACCAAGGTGAGTTTTTGTGTTTTGGAAAATACAATGGAACACTTTGGCTGAGGTGACAGATATTAATTGCCTCCAAACTGAGTTTCACTGCGATTTTCAGGTAAATTCAGTCAGAATTCCACAGGCAGTCAGCTGTAGGGTGGATGAATCCGGGAACAGCCATTTTCCTTGTGACTGAATCAAGCCCAATATCATTATGGATTCTTGCATTTCTTTGGCTTTTTTCTTTTTTTCTTATTTATCATGGTTTGTAATGAATTTTCTGATGTGAGCTTTGGTTTTGAGGCTGGCATATTGAGTTCAGGGCACCAGCAGAATAGTCTTTTTCAATCAGGGCACAGCTGTTGGCTTGCTGCAATTCTGGCTTGCTGTCATTGTTTTGGGTGCCTCAGCCAATTTGTGGTTTCTTGAGTGGCAATTTCCTAAATGTTTTCTGGGTCTGAGTTGGTTTTGCCTTCTTCCTTCCCAAATTTTGTATTCTGCCCCAATACAAACAAGAGTTTGGACAGAGTAGCCATTATGCAATAAAAAACACAACAAATATGCGTTTGAAGCTTAGAAATCTACAGGTAACACGACCAAGGTGAGTTTTTGTGTTTTGGAAAATCAAATGGAACACTTTGGCTGAGGTGACAGATATTAATTGCCTCCAAACTGAGTTTCACTACGATGTTCAGGTTATTTCAGTCAGAATTCGACAGGCAGTCAGCTGGAGGGGTGGATGAATCCAGGAACAGCCAGTTTCCTTGCAACTAAATCAAGCCCTATATCATTATGGATTCTTGCATTCTTTCATGTTAATTCAGTCAGAAACCACAGACACTCAGCTGGGAGGTGTGGATGAATCTTGAAACAGCCATTAACAAGGGAATAAATCAAGCCCAATATCACTAAGAGCTCCTGCATTTCATTGGCTTTTTTCTCATTTTTCTTATTTATCATGGTTTGTAATGAATTTTCTGATGTGAGCTTTGGTTTTGAGGCTGGCATATTGAGTTCAGGGCACAAGAAGAAGGTTCTTTTTCAATCAGGGCACAGCTGTTGGCTTGCTCCAATTCTGGCTTGCTGTCATTGTTTTGGGTGCCTCAGCCGATTTGTGGTTTCTTGTCTGGCAATTTGCTAAATGTTTTCTGGGTCTGAGTTGGTTTTGCCTTCTTATTCCCAAATTTTGTATTCTGATGCAATACAAGCAAGATTTTGTACAGAGTAGACATTATGAAAGAAAGAAAAAAACACAGCAAATTGCACTATCAGGATTAGAAATCTACCAGCAACACAACCAAGATGAGTTTCTGTGTTTTGGAAAATGACATGGAACTCTTCTGCTGAGGGGACAGATTCTAATTCCCTCCCAATTGAGTGTGAGTGCGATTTTGAGGTGAATTCAATCAGAATTCCAAAGTCAGTCTGTGGAAGGGGGGGATGAATCTGGAAACAGCCAGTTTCCTTGTGTCTAAATCCAGCGAAGTATCACAAAGGACTCTTGCATTTCTTTGGCTTTTTTTCTCATTTTTCTTATTTATCCTGGTTTGTAATGAATTTTCTGATGTGAGCTTTGGTTTTGAGGCTGGCATATTGAGTTCAGGGCACAAGAGGATGGTTCTTTTTGAATCAGGGCAAAGCTGTTGGCCTGCTCCAATTCTGGCTTGCTGTCATTGGTTTGGGTGCCTCAGCAGATTTTAGGTTTCTTGAGCGGCAATTTCCTAAATGTTTTCTGGGTGTAGTTGGTTTTGCCTTCTTCCTTCCGAAATTTTGTATTCTGACGCCATACAAACAAGAGTTTGGGCTGAGTAGCCATTATGAAATAAACAACACAAGAAATAGGCGTTTGAACCTTAGAAATCTACAGGTAACACGACCAAGGTGAGTTTTTGTGTTTTGGAAAATAAAATGGAACACTTTGGCTGAGGTGACAGATATTAATTGCCTCCAAACTGAGTTTCACTGCGATTTTCAGGTTAATTCAGTCAGAATTCCACAGGCAGTCAGCTGGAGGGGTGGATGCATCCGGAACAGCCGGTTTCCTTGCGCCTAAATCAAGCCCTATATCATTATGGTTTCTTGTATTTCTTTGGCTTTTTTCTCATTTTTCTTATTTATCATGGTTTGGAATGAATTATCTGATGTGAGCTTTGGTTTTGAGGCTGGCATATTGAGTTCAGGGCACAAGAGGAAGGTACTTTTTCAATCAGGGCACAGCTCTTGGCATGCTCCAATTCTGGCTTGCTGTCCTTGGTTTGGGTGCCTCAGCTGACTTTTGGTTCCTTGAGCGATAATTTCCTAAATGTTTTATGGGTCTGAGTTGGTTTTGCCTTCTTCCTTCCCAAATTTTATATTCTGATGCAATACAAACAAGAATTCGGGCAGAATAGCCGTGATGAAATAAAAAACACAACAAATAGGCGTTTGAAGCTTAGAAATCTACAGGTAATATGACCAAGGTGAATTTTTGTGTTTCAGAAAATAAAATGGAATACTTTGGCTGAGGTGACAGATATTAATTGCCTCCAAACTGAGGTTCACTGCAATTTTCAGGTTAATTCAGTCAGAATTCCACAGGCAGTCAGCTGGAGGGGTGGATGAATCCGGGAACAGCCGGTTTCCTTGCAACTAAATCAAGCCCAATATCATTATGGATTCTTGCATTTCTTTGGCTTTTTTCTCATTTTTCTTATTTATCAGTGTTTGTAATGAATTTTCAATGTGAGCTTTGGTTTTGAGGCTGCAATATGGAGTTCAGGGCACCGGAGGAATGGTCTTTTTCAAATAGGGCACAGCTGTTGGCTTGCTGCAATTCTGGCTTGCTGTCATTCTTTTGGGTGTCTCAGCTGACTTTTGGTTTCTTGAGCGGCAATTTCCTAAATGTTTTCTGGGGCTGAGTTGGTTTTGCCTTCTTCCTTCCCAAATTTTGTATTCTGACGCAATACAAACAAGAGTTTGGACAGAGTAGCCATTATGAAATAAAAAACACAACAAATGGGCATTTGAAGCTTAGAAATCTACAGGTAACACGACCAAGGTGAGTTTTTGTGTTTTGGAAAATAAAATGGAACACTTTGGCTGAGGTGACAGATATTAATTGCCTCCAAACTGAGTGTCACTGCGATTTTCAGGTTAATTCAGTCAGAATTCCACCGGCAGTCAGCTGGAGGGGTGGATGAATTTGGGAACAGCTGGTATCCTTGCGACTAAATCAAGCCCAATATCATTATGGATTCTTGCATTGCTTTGGCTTTTTTCTCTTTTTTCTTATTTATCATGGTTGTAATCAATTTTCTGATGTGAGCTTTGGTTTTGAGGCTGGCATATTGAGTTCAGGGCCCAAGAGGAAGGTTCTTTTTCAAACAGGGCACAGCTCTTGGATTTCTCCAATTCTGGCTTGCTGTCATTGTTTTGGGTGCCTTAGCTGATTTTAGGTTTCTAGAGCGGCAATTTCCTAAATGTTTTCTGGGTCTGAGTCTGTTTTGCCTTCTTATTCAAATTTTGTAGTCTGATGCAATACAAGCATAATTTTGGACAGAGTAGCCATTATGAAAGAAAAAAAAAACACAGCAAATTGCCCTTTCAGGATTAGAAATCTACAGGCAACACGACCAAGATGAGTTTCTGTGTTTTGGAAAATAAGATGGAACCCATCTGCTGAGGGTTCAGATTCTAATTCCCTCCAAATTGAGTGTGAGAGCGATTTTGAGGTGAATTCAATCAGAATTCCAAAGTCAGTCTATGGAAAGGGGGGATGAATCTGGAAACAGCCAGTTTCCTTGTGTGTAAATCCAGCCAAATATCACAAAGGACTTTTGCATTTCTTTGGCTTTTTTCTCTTTTTTCTCATGTATCATGGTTTGTAATGAATTGTCTGATGTGAGCTTTGGTTTTCATGCTGCAATATGGAGTTCAGGGCACTGGAGGAATGGTCTTTTTCAAACAGGGCACAGCTGTTGGCTTGCTCAAATTCTGGCTGGCTGTCATTGTTTTCGGTGCCTCAGCTGACTTTTTGTTTCTTGAGCGGCAATTTCCTTAATGTATTCTGGGTTTGAGTTGAATTTGCCTTCTTCCTTCCCAAATTTTGTATTCTGACACAATACAAACAAGAGTTTGGGCAGACTAGCCATTATGAAATAAAAAACACAACAAACAGGCGTTTGAAGCTTAGAAATCTACAGGTAACAAGACCACGGTGAGTTTTTGTGTTTTGGAAAATCAAATGGAACACTTTGGCTGAGGTGACAGATATTAATTGCCTCCACACTGAGTTTCAGTGTGATTTTCACGTTAATTCAGTCAGAACTCCACAGGCAGTCAGCTGGAGGGGTGGATGAATCTGGAAAAAGCCTGTTTCCTTGTGTCTAAATCCAGCCAAATATCACAAAGGACTCTTGCATTTCTTTGGCTTTTTCACATTTCCCTTATTTATCATGGTTTGTAATGAATTTTCTGATGTGAGCTTTGGTTTTGAGGCTACAATATGGAGTTTACGGCACGGGTGGAATGATCTTTTTCAATCAGGACTCAGCTGTTGGCTTGCTCCAATTCTGGCTTGCTGTCATTGTTTTGAGTGCCTCAGCTGACTTTTGGTTTCTTGTGTTTCAATTTCCTAAATGCTTTCTGGGTCTGAGTTGGTTTTGCCTTCTTATTCCCAAATTTTGTATTCTGACGCAATACAAACAAGAGTTTGGACAGAGTAGCCATTATGAAATAAAAAACACAACAAATATGCGTTTGAACCTTAGAAATCTACAGGTAACATGACCAAGGTGAGTTTTTGTGTTTTGGAAAATAAAATGGAACATTTTGGCTGAGGTGAGAAATATTTATTGCCTCCAAACTGAGTTTCACTGAGATTTTCAGGTTAATTCAGTCAGAATTCCACCGGCAGACAGCTGGAGGGGTGGATGAATCCCTGAACAGCCGGTTTCCTTGCGACTAAATCAAGCACAATATCATTATTCATTCTTGCATTTCTTTGGCTTTTTTCTCTTTTTTCTTATTTATCATGATTTGTAATGAATTATCTGATGTGAGCTTTGGTTTTGAGGCTGGAATATTGAGTTCAGGGCACAAGAGGTATGGTCTTTTTCAAACAGGGCACAGCTTTTGGCTTGCTCCAATTGTGGCTTGCTGTCATTGTTGTAGGTGCTTCAGCCAATTTGTGGTTTCTTGTGTGGCAATTTCCTAAATGTTTTCTGGGTCTGAGTTGGTTTTCCCTTCTTCCTTCCCAAATTTTGTATTCTGACGCAATACAAACAAGAGTGTGGAGACAGTAGCCATTATGAAAGAAAAAAAAAAAACACAGCAAATTGCCCTATCAGTATTAGAAATCTACAGGCAACACGATCAAGATGAGTTTTTGTGTTTTGGAAAACGACATGGAACCCTTCTGCTGAGGGGACAGATTCTAATTCCCTACAAATTGAGTGTGAGTGCAATTTTGAGGTGAATTCAATCAGAATTCCAAAGTTAGTCTGTGGAAAGGGGGGATGAATCTGGAAACAGCCACTTTCCTTGTGTCTAAATCCAGCCAAATATCACAAAGGACTCTTGCATTTCTTTGGCTTTTTCACATTTCCCTTATTTATCATGGTTTGTAATGAATTTTCTGATGTGAGCTTTGGTTTTCATGCTGCAATATGGAGTTCAGGGTACCTGAGGAATGGTCTTTTTCAATCGGGCACAGCTGTTGGCTTGCTCCAATTCTGGCTTGCTGTCATTGGTTTGGATGCCTCAGCAGATCTGTGGTTTCCTGAGCGGCAATTTCCTAAATGTTTTCTGGGTCTGAGTTGGCTTTGCCTTCTTCATTCCCAAATTTTGTATCTCATGCAATACAAACAAGAGTTTGGGCAGAGTAGCCATTATGAAATAACACAACAAATAGGCGTTTGAAGCTTGTAAATCTACAGGTAACACGACCAAGGTGAGTTTTTGTGTTTTGGAAAATACAATGGAACACTTTGGCTGAGGTGACAGATATTAATTGCCTCCAAACTGAGTTTCACTGCGATTTTCAGGTAAATTCAGTCAGAATTCCACAGGCAGTCAGCTGTAGGGTGGATGAATCCGGGAACAGCCATTTTCCTTGTGACTGAATCAAGCCCAATATCATTATGGATTCTTGCATTTCTTTGGCTTTTTTCTTTTTTTCTTATTTATCATGGTTTGTAATGAATTTTCTGATGTGAGCTTTGGTTTTGAGGCTGGCATATTGAGTTCAGGGCACCAGCAGAATGGTCTTTTTCAATCAGGGCACAGCTGTTGGCTTGCTGCAATTCTGGCTTGCTGTCATTGTTTTGGGTGCCTCAGCCAATTTGTGGTTTCTTGAGTGGCAATTTCCTAAATGTTTTCTGGGTCTGAGTTGGTTTTGCCTTCTTCCTTCCCAAATTTTGTATTCTGCCCCAATACAAACAAGAGTTTGGACAGAGTAGCCATTATGCAATAAAAAACACAACAAATATGCGTTTGAAGCTTAGAAATCTACAGGTAACACGACCAAGGTGAGTTTTTGTGTTTTGGAAAATCAAATGGAACACTTTGGCTGAGGTGACAGATATTAATTGCCTCCAAACTGATTTTCACTACGATGTTCAGGTTATTTCAGTCAGAATTCGACAGGCAGTCAGCTGGAGGGGTGGATGAATCCAGGAACAGCCAGTTTCCTTGCAACTAAATCAAGCCCTATATCATTATGGATTCTTGCATTCTTTCATGTTAATTCAGTCAGAAACCACAGACACTCAGCTGGGAGGTGTGGATGAATCTTGAAACAGCCATTAACAAGGGAATAAATCAAGCCCAATATCACTAAGAGCTCCTGCATTTCATTGGCTTTTTTCTCATTTTTCTTATTTATCATGGTTTGTAATGAATTTTCTGATGTGAGCTTTGGTTTTGAGGCTACAATATGGAGTTTACGGCACGGGTGGAATGATCTTTTTCAATCAGGACTCAGCTGTTGGCTTGCTCCAATTCTGGCTTGCTGTCATTGTTTTGAGTGCCTCAGCTGACTTTTGGCTTCTTGTGTTTCAATTTCCTAAATGCTTTCTGGGTCTGAGTTGGTTTTGCCTTCTTATTCCCAAATTTTGTATTCTGACGCAATACAAACAAGAGTTTGGACAGAGTAGCCATTATGAAATAAAAAACACAACAAATATGCGTTTGAACCTTAGAAATCTACAGGTAACATGACCAAGGTGAGTTTTTGTGTTTTGGAAAATAAAATGGAACATTTTGGCTGAGGTGAGAAATATTTATTGCCTCCAAACTGAGTTTCACTGAGATTTTCAGGTTAATTCAGTCAGAATTCCACCGGCAGACAGCTGGAGGGGTGGATGAATCCCTGAACAGCCGGTTTCCTTGCGACTAAATCAAGCGCAATATCATTATTCATTCTTGCATTTCTTTGGCTTTTTTCTCTTTTTTCTTATTTATCATGATTTGTAATGAATTATCTGATGTGAGCTTTGGTTTTGAGGCTGGAATATTGAGTTCAGGGCACAAGAGGTATGGTCTTTTTCAAACAGGGCACAGCTTTTGGCTTGCTCCAATTGTGGCTTGCTGTCATTGTTGTAGGTGCTTCAGCCAATTTGTGGTTTCTTGTGTGGCAATTTCCTAAATGTTTTCTGGGTCTGAGTTGGTTTTCCCTTCTTCCTTCCCAAATTTTGTATTCTGACACAATACAAACAAGAGTGTGGAGACAGTAGCCATTATGAAAGAAAAAAAAAAAACACAGCAAATTGCCCTATCAGTATTAGAAATCTACAGGCAACACGATCAAGATGAGTTTTTGTGTTTTGGAAAACGACATGGAACCCTTCTGCTGAGGGGACAGATTCAAATTCCCTACAAATTGAGTGTGAGTGCAATTTTGAGGTGAATTCAATCAGAATTCCAAAGTTAGTCTGTGGAAAGGGGGGATGAATCTGGAAACAGCCACTTTCCTTGTGTCTAATTCCAGCCAAATATCACAAAGGACTCTTGCATTTCTTTGGCTTTTTCACATTTCCCTTATTTATCATGGTTTGCAATGAATTTTCTGATGTGAGCTTTGGTTTTCATGCTGCAATATGGAGTTCAGGGTACCTGAGGAATGGTCTTTTTCAATCGGGCACAGCTGTTGGCTTGCTCCAATTCTGGCTTGCTGTCATTGTTTTGGGTGCCTCAGCCAATTTGTGGTTTCTTGAGTGACAATTTCCTAAATGTCTTCTGGGTCTGAGTTGGTTTTCCTTCTTCCTTCTGAAATTTTATATTCTGACACAATGCAAACAAGAGTTTGGGCAGAGTAGCCATTATGAAATAAACAACACAACAAATAGGCGTTTGAAGCTTGTAAATCTACAGGTAACACGACCAAGGTGAGTTTTTGTGTTTTGGAAAAGACAATGGAACACTTTGGCTGAGGTGAAAGATATTAATTGCCTCCAAACTGAGTTTCACTGCGATTTTCAGGTAAATTCAGTCAGAATTCCACCGGCAGTCAGCTGGAGGGGTGGATGAATCCGGGAACAGCCGGTTTCCTTGTGACTAAATCAAGCCCAATATCATTATGGATTCTTGCATTTCTTTGGCTTTTTTCTCATTTTTCTTATTTATCATGGTTTGTAAAGAATTTTCTGATGTGAGATTTGGTTTTGAGGCTGGCATATTGAGTTCAGGGCAAAAGAGGATGGTTCTTATTCCATCAGGGCACAGCTGTTGGCTTGCTCCAATTCTGGCTTGCTGTCATTGGTTTGGGTGCCTTGGCCGATTTCTGCTTTCTTGTGCGCCAATTTCCTAAATATTTTCTGGGTCTGAGTTGGTTTTGCCTTCTTCCTTCCCAAATTTTGTATTCTGACGCAATACAAACAAGATTTTGGACAGAGTAGCCATTATGAAAGAAAAAACACAACAAATAGGCATTTGAAGCTTATAAATATATAGGTAAAAAGACGAAGGTCAGTTTCTGTGTTTTGGAAAAAAAAAATTGAACACTTTGGCTGAGGTGACAGATATGAATTGCCTCCACACTGAGTTTCACTGCGATTTTCAGGTAAATTCAGTCAGAATTCCACAGGCTGTCAGCTGGAAGGGTGCATGAATCCAGGAACAGCCGGTTTCCGTGCGACTAAATCAAGCCCAATATCATTATGGATTCTTGCATTTCTTTGGCTTTTTTCTCATTTTTCTTGTTTATCATGGTTTGTAATGAATTTACTGATGTGAGCTTTGGTTTTGAGGCTGTAATATGGAGTTCAGTGCACTTGAGGATGGTTCTTTTTCAATCAGGGCGCAGATGTTGGCTTGCTCGAATTCTGGCTTGCCGTCATTGTTTTGGGTGCCTAGGCCTATTTGTGGTTCCTTGAGCGGCAATTTCGTAATGTTTTCTGGGGCTGAGTTGGTTTTGCCTTCTTCCTTCCCAAATGTTGTATTCTGACGCAATACAAACAAGAGTTTGGGCAGAGTAGCCATTATGAAATAAAAAGCACAACAAATAGGCGTTTGAAGCTTAGAAATCTACAGGTAACACGACCAAGGTGAGTTTTTGTGTTTTGGAAAATCAAATGGAACACTTTGGCTAGGTGACAGATATTAATTGCCTCCATACTGAGCTTCACTGTGATTTTCAGGTGAATTCAGTCAGAATTGCACAGGCAGTCAGCTGGAGGGTTGGATGAATCCGGGAACAGCCGGTTTCCTTGCGACTAAATCAAGCCCAATACCATTATGGATTCATGCATTGCTTTGGCTTTTTTCTCTTTTTTCTTATTTATCATGATTTGTAATGAATTATCTGATGTGAGCTTTGGTTTTGAGGCTGGCATATTGAGTTCAGGGCACAAGAGGAAATTTCATTTTCAATCAGGGCATAGCTGTTGGCGTGCTCCAATTCTGGCTTGCTGTCATATGTTTGGGTGCCTCAGCAGATTTTAGGTTTCTTGAGCGGCAATTTCCTAAATGTTTTCTGGGTGTAGTTGGTTTTGCCTTCTTCCTTCCCAAATTTTGTATTCTGACGCAATACAAACAAGAGTTTGGGCTGAGTAGCCATTATGAAATAAACAACACAAGAAATAGGCGTTTGAACCTTAGAAATCTACAGGTAACACGACCAAGGTGAGCTTTTGTGTTTTGGAAAATCAAATGGAACACTTTGGCTGAGGTGACAGATATTAATTGCCTCCAAACTGAGTTTCACTGCGATTTTCAGGTAAATTCAGTCAGAATTCCACAGGCAGTCAGCTGGAGGGGTGGATGAATCCGGGAACAACCGGTTTCCCTGCCACTTAATCAAGTCCAGTATCATTATGCATTCTTGCATTTCTTTGGCTTTTTTCTCATTTTTCTTATTTATCATAGTTTGTAATGAATTTTCTGATGTGAGCTTTGGTTTTGAGGCTGGAATATTGAGTTCAGGGCAAAAGAGGACGGTTCTTTTTCAATCAGGGCACAGCTGTTGGCGTTCTCCAATTCTGGCTTGCTTTCATATGTTTGGGTGCCTCAGCCGATTTGTGGTTTCTTGAGTGGCAATTTCCTAAATGTTTTCTGGGGCTGAGATGGTTTTGCCTTCTTCCTTCCAAAATATTCTTTATGATGTGATACAAACAAGAGTTTGTGCAGCATAGCATTATGAAATGAAAAACACAACAAATAGTAGTTTGAAGCTTATAAATCTACAGGTAACATGACCAAGGTGAGCTTTTGTGTTTTGGAAAATAAAAGGGAACACTTTGGCTGAAGTGACAGATATTAATTGCCTCCAAACTGAGTTTCACTGCGATTTTCAGGTTAATTCAGTCAGAATTCCACAGGCAGTCAGCTTGAGGGGTGGATGAATCCGGGAACAGCCGGTTTCCTCTGACAAATCAAGCCCAATATCATTATGCATTCTTGAATTTCTTTGGCTTTTTCTCATTTTTCTTATTTATCATGGTTTGTAATGAATTATCTGATGTGAGCTTTGGTTAATTTGTTTGGTTTTCGGGTGAAATTTAACCAAATAATCACGGTTAATATGGTTTGGTGAAAAGCACAATCTTTCTGTTCAGCAGATGCATCCAATGTCATGTTTACAAACACAAATGTCATGTTTCCTCAAGTTTCTGAATCTTTCTGCCTAGAACAACGCATGTATTAAGGACCAATTACCTTCTGTGAGCAGAAAACAAAAAGTATCATGCTAAAATGCATTCCAAACCATAAAGTCCGTAGAGAATGTCCAGAAAACACAAACAAACAGAGACTGTAGCAAGTTCTGGGATTGAGATAGCCACAACACACCAGATATTTTTGTTTTCATCCAGGAGTATCTGGACAAATTGTTGTGGATTTCGGGTGAAATTTAACCAAAAAACCAGCATCGAAGTGGTTTTGGAGAAAAGCACAATTTTTCTGTTCGGCAAATGCATCCAATGTCATGTTGACAAATGCAGATATCATGTTTAATCGGGTTTTTGAAGCCTTCTGCCTAGAAAACACGAATGTGTGGAGGATTTCACTCCATGTGGAACCAATTAGCGTTTGCCAGCGGAAAACAAAATCTTACACTCTAAAATGCATTCAAAACCGTAAAGTCCGTAGAGAATGTCCAGAAAACACAAACAGTCCAGAGGCTGTATCAAGATCTGGGATTTAGATAACCACAACACACCAGATATTTTTGTTTTCATCTAGGAGTATCTGGCCGATTTGTTGTGGTTTTCAGGGGTAATGTAACCAAAAAACCACTGTGAAAGTGGTTTTGGAGAAAAGCACAATCTTTCTGTTCGGCAAATGGATAACATGTCATGTTTACAAATGCAAATATCATGTTTAATCGGGTTTCTAAAGCCTTCTGCCTAGAAAACGCGAATGTGTGGAAGATTTCACTCCATGTGGTAACAATTAGGGTTTCCCGGCAGAAAACAAATACTTACATGCTAAAATGCATTCAAAAGCTTAAAGTCCATAGAGAATGTCCAGAAAACACAAACAAACACAGAGGCTGTAGCAAGATCTGGGATTGAGATAGCCATAATACAGAAGATATTTCTGCGTTCATCCCAGAATATCTGGACAAATTGTTGTGGTTTCGTTGAATTTAACAAAGAAATCACCATGAAAGTGGTTTTGGAGAAAAGCACGATATTTCTGTTTGGCAATTGCATCCAATGTCATGTTTACGAACACAAATATCATATTTTCTCGGGTTTCTGAAGCTTTCAGCGTAGAAAACTCGAATGTGTGTGGATTTGACTCCATGTGGAAGCAATTAGCATTTGCCGGAAGAAAACAAAAACTTACATGCTAAAATGCATTAAAAACCTTAAAGTCCCTAGAGAATGCCCAGAAAACACATACAAACACAGAAGATGTAGCAGATCTGGGATACAGTGAGCCACAATACGCGAGACATATCTGCTTTCATCCCAGAAAATCCTGAAAAATTGTTGTGATTTTCAGGGGAAATGTAACCAAAATCCACTGTGAAAGTGCTTTTGGAGAAAAGCACAATCTTTCTGTTCGGCAAATACATTCCATGTCATGTTTACAAATGCAAATATCATGTTTAATCGGGTTTCTGAAGCCTTCCGCCTAGAAAACACGAATGTGTGGAGGATTTGACACCAAGGGGAACCAATTAGCATTTGCCAGCAAAAAACAAAAACTTGCATGCTAAAATGCATTCAAAACCGTAAAGTCCGTAGAAAATGTCCAGAAAACACAAAGAAACACAGAGCCTGTAGCAAGATCTGGGATTGAGATAGCCACAACATACCAGATATTTTTGTTTTCATCCAGGAGTATCTGGACAAATTGTTGTGGAATTCGGGTGAAATTTAACCAAAAAACCAGCATCAAAGTGGTTTTGGAGAAAACCACAATCTTTCTATTTGGCAAATGCATCCCATGTCATGTTTACAAATGCAAATATCATGTTTAATCGGGTTTCTGAAGCCTTCTGCCTAGAAAATGCGAATGTGTGAAGTATTTGACTCCAGGTGGAGCCAATTACCGTCTGTGAGCAGAAAACAAAAAGTGTCATGCTAAAATGCATTCAAAAGCTTAAAGTCCACAGAGATTGTCCAGAAAACAAAAACATACACAGAGGCTGTAGCAAGATCTGGGATTGAGATAGCCACAACACACCACATATTTTTGTTTACATCACGGCAAATCCTGAAAAATTGTTGTGGAATTCGCGTGAAATTTAACCAAAAAATCACCGTCAAAGTGGTTTTGGAGAAAAGCACAATGTTTCTTTTCGGCAACTGGATCCAATGTCATGTTCACAAACACAAATATCATGTTTTCTCAGGTTTCTGAAGCTTTCTGCCTAAAGACTCGAATGTGTGTAGGATTTGACCCCATGTGGAACCAGTTAGCGTTTGCCAGCATAAAACAAAAAGTGTCATGCTAAAATGCATTCAAAACCTTAAAGTCCGAAGAGAATGTCCAGAAAACACAAACAAACACAGAGGCTGTATCAAGATCTGGGATTGAGATAGCCACAACACACCAGATATTTTTGTTTTCATCTAGGAGTATCTGGCTACATTGTTGTGGTTTTTGTGTGAAATTTAACCAAAAAGGCACCGTCAAAGTGGTTTTGAGAAAAGAACAATCTTTCTGTGCGGCCAATGCATCCCATGTCATGTTTACAATAACAAATATCATGTTTTCTCGGGTTTTTGAAGCTTTCTGCCTAGAAAAGTCGAATGTGAGGAGGATTTCACTCCAGGTGGAACCAATTACCGTCTGTGAACAGAAAACAAAAAGTGTCATGCTAAAATGCATTCAAAACCGTAAAGACCATAGTGAATGTCAGAAAACACAAACAGACACAGAGGCTGTAGCAAGACCTGGGATTGAGATAGCCACAACACACCAGATATTTCTGCGTTCATCCCAGCATATCCGGACAAATTATTGTGGAATTCGGGTGAAATTTCACCAAAAAACTAACGTGAAAGTGGTTTTGGAAAAAAGGACAATCTTTCTGTTCGGCAAGTGGATCCAATGTCATGTTCACAAACACAAATATCATGTTTTCTCAGGTTTCTGAAGATGTCTGCCTAGAAAACTCGAATGTGTGAAGGATTTGACTCCAGGTGGAACCAATTACCGTCTGTGAGCAGAAAACAAAAAGTGTCATGCTAAAATGCGTTCAAAACCGTAAAGTCCATATAGAATGTCCAGAAAACACAAACAAACACAGAGGCTGTAGCAAGATCTGGGACTGAGATAGCCACAACACACCAGATATTTTTGTTTTCATCCAGGAGTATCTGAACAAATTGTTGTGGAATTTGGGTGAAATGTAACCAAAAATGACCGTGAAAGTGGTTTTGGAGAAAAGCACAATCTTCCTGTTCGGCAAATGCATCCCATGTCATGTTTACAAATGCAAATATCATGTTTAATCGGGTTTCTGAAGTCTTCCGCCTTAAAAACGCGAATGTGTGGAGGATTTGACACCAAGGGGAACCAAATAGCGTTTGCCAGTAGAAAACAAAATCTTACATGATAAAATGCATTCAAAACTGTAAAGTCCATAGAAAATGTCCAGAAAACACAAACACAGAAGCTGTAGCAAGATCTGGGATTCAGATAGCCACAACACACCAGATATTTTTATTTTCATCCAGGAGTATCTGGACAAATTGTTGTGTAATTTGGGTGTAATATAACCAAAAAATCAACATGAGAGTGGTTTTGGAGAAAAGCACAATCTTTCTATTCATCAAATTCATCCCAGGTCACATTTACAAACACAAATATCATGTTTTCTTGGGTTTCTGAAGCCACACGCCTTGAAAAATGCAGATGTGTGGAGGATTTGACTGCATGTGAAACCAATTAGAATTTGCCAGCAGAAAACAAAAAGTGTCATTCTAAAATGCAATCAAAGCCTTAAAGTCCGAAGAGAATGTCCAGAAAACACAAACACAGAGGCTGTAGCAAGATCTGGGATTCAGATAGCCACAACACACCAGATATTTTTATTTTCATCCAGGAGTATCTGGACAAATTGTTGTGTAATTTGGGTGTAATATAACCAAAAAATCAACATGAGAGTGGTTTTGGAGAAAAGCACAATCTTTCTATTCATCAAATTCATCCCAGGTCACATTTACAAACACAAATATCATGTTTTCTTGGGTTTCTGAAGCCACACGCCTTGAAAAATGCAGATGTGTGGAGGATTTGACTGCATGTGAAACCAATTAGAATTTGCCAGCAGAAAACAAAAAGTGTCATTCTAAAATGCAATCAAAGCCTTAAAGTCCGAAGAGAATGTCCAGAAAACTCAAACACAGAGGCTGTAGCAAGATCCGGGATTCAGATAGCCACAACACACCAGATATTTTTATTTTCATCCAGGAGTATCTGGACAAATTGTTGTGGTTTTTGGGTGAAATTTAACCAAAAAACCACCGTGAAAGTAGTTTTGGAGAAAAGCACAATCTTTCTGTTCAGCAAATGCATCCAATGTCATGTTTACAAACACAAATATCATGTTTTCTCGGGTTTCTGAAGCTTTCTGCCTAGAATACTCGTATGTGTGGAGGATTTGAATCTATGTGGAACCAATTAGCGTCTGTGAGCAGAAAACAAAAAGTGTCATGCTAAAATGCATTCAAAACCGTAAAGTCCTTAGAGAATGTCCAGATAACACAAACAAACACATAGGCTGTAGCAAGATCTGGGATTGAGATAGCCAGAGCACACCAGATGTTTTTGTTTTCATCCAGGCGTATCAGGACAAAATTTTGTATAATTCGGGTGAAATTTCACAAAAAACACCGTGCAAGTGGTTTTGGAGAAAAGCACAATCTTTCTGTTCAGCAAATGCATCCCACGTCATGTTTACAAATGCAAATATCATGTTTAATCGGGTTTCTGCAGCATTCTGCCTAGAAAACGCGAAAGTGCGGAGGATTTGACACCATGTGGTAACAATTAGCGTTTGGCAGCAGAGAACAAATACTTCCATGCTAAAATGCAATCAAAACTGTAAATTCTCTAGAAAATGTCCAGAAAACACAAACAAACACAGAGGCTGTAGCAAGATCTGGGATTGAGATAGCCACAACACACCAGATATTTTTGTTTTAATCCCGGTAAATCCTGAAAAATTGTTGTGGTTTTCAGGGGAATATTAACCAAAAATTCACCGTGAAAGTGGTTTTGGAGAAAAGCACAATCTTTCTGTTCGGCAAAGGCATGCCATGTCATGTTTAAAAACACAAGTATCATGTTTTCTCAGGTTTCTGAAGCTTTCTGCCTAGTACACTGAATGTGTGAAGGATTTGACTCTAAGTGGAACCAATTGCTGTCTGTGAACAGAAAACAAAAAGTATCAAGGGAAAATGCATTCAAAACCATAAAGTCCGTAGAGAATGTCCAGAAAACACAAACAAACACAGAGGCTGTAGCAAGATCTGGGATTGAGATAGCCACAACACACCAGATATTTCTGCATTCATCCCAGCATATCTGGACAAATTATTGTGGAATTCGGGTGAAATTTCACCAAAAAACTACCGTGAAAGTGGTTTTGGAGAAAATCACAATCTTTCTGTTCGGCAAATGCATCCCATTTCATGTTTACAAACAAATATAATTTTTTCTCTGGTTTCTGAAGCTTTCTGCCTAGAAAACTCGAATGTGTGGAGGATTTGACCCCATGTGGAAGCCATTAGCGTTTGCCAGCATAAAACAAAAAGTGTCATGCTAAAATGCATTCAAAAGTTCAAGTCCATAGGGAATGTTCAGAAAACACAAACACACACAGAGGCTGTATCAAGATCTGGGATTGAGATAGCCACAGCACACCAGATATTTTTATTTTCATCCAGGAGTATCTGGACAAATTGTTGTGGAATTTGGGTGAAATTTAACCAAAAAGCCAACATCAAAGCGGTTTTGTAAAAAAGCACAATTTTTCTGTTTGGCAAAGGCATACCATGTCATGTTTACAAACACAAATATCATGTTTTCTCAGGTTTCTGAAGCTTTTTGCCTAGTACACTGAATGTGTGAAGGATTTGACTCCAGGTGGAACCAATTGCCGTCTTTGAACAGAAAAAAAAAGTGTCAAGGTAAAATGCATCCAAAACCTTAAAGTCCGTAGAGAATGTCCAGAAAACACAAACAAACAGAGGTTGTAGCAAGATCTGGGATTGAGGTAGCCATAACACACCAGATATTTCTGCGTTCATCCCAGTATATCCGGACAAATTGTTGTGGAATTCGGGTGAAATTTAACCAAAAAACCACCGTGAAAGTGGTTTTGGAGAAAATCACAATCTTTCTGTTCGGCAAATGAATCCCATGTCATGTTTACAAACAAATATCATGTTTTCTCTGGTTTCTGAAGCTTTCTGCCTAGAAAACTCGAATGTGCGGAGGATTTGACTCCATGTGGAACCCATTAGCGTTTGCCTGCAGAAAACAAAAACTTACATGTAAAATGCATTCAACACCTTAAGTCCTTAGAGAATGTCCAGAAAACACAAACAAACACAGAGGCTGTAGCAAGATCTGGGATTGAGATAGCCAGAGCACACCAGATATTTCTGTGTTCATCCCAGTATATACGGACAAATTATTGTGGTTTTCGGTGAATTTAACAAAAAAATCACCATGAAAGTGGTTTTGTAGAAAAGCATGATATTTCTGTTCGGCAATTGCATCCAATGTCATGTTTACGAACACAAATATCATATTTTCTCGGGTTTCTGAAGCTTTCTGCCTAGAAAACTCGAATGTGTGTAGGATTTGAATCCATGTGGAACCAATTAGCCTTTGCCGGGAGAAAACAAAAACTTTCATGCTAAAATGCATTCAAAATCTTAAAGTCCGTAGAGAATGTCCAGAAAACGCAAACAAACACAGAGGCTGTAGCAGATCTGGGATTCAGATAGCCACAATATGCCAGACATATCTGCTTTCATCTCGGAAAATCCTGAAAAATCGTGATTTTCAGGGGTAATGTAACCAAAAAACCACTGTGAAAGTGGTTTTGGAGAAAAGCACAATCTTTCTGTTCGGCAAATGCATCCTATCATGTTTACAAATTAAATATCATGTTTTCTCAGGTTTCTGAAGCTTTTTGCCTAGAACACCGAATGTGTGAAGGATTTCACTCCAGGTGGAACCAATTATCATCAGTGAGCAGAAAACAAAATGTGTCACACAAAAATGCATTCAAAACTGTAAAGTCGTAGAGAATGTCCAGAAAACACAAACAAACACATAGGCTGTACCAAGATCTGGGATTGAGATAGCCACAACACACCAGATATTTTTGATTTCATCCAGGAGTATCTGGCTACATTGTTGTGGTTTTTGGGTGAAATTTAACCAAAAAACCACCGTGAAAGTGGTTTTGGAGAAAAGCACAATCTTTCTGTTCGGCAAGTGCATCCAATGTCATGTATACAAACACAAATATTATGTTTTCTCAGGTTTCTGAAGCTTTCTGCCTAGAAAACGCGAATTTCTGGAGGATTTGACTCCATGTGGTAACAATTAGTGTTTGCCAGCAGAAAACAAAAACTTACATGATAAAATGCATTCAAAAGCTTAAGGTCCATAGAGAATGTCCAGAAAACACAAACACAGAGGCTGTAGCAAGATCTAGGATTGAGATAGCCATAACACACCAGATATTTTTGTTTTCATCCAGGAGTATCCGGACAAATTGTTGTGGTTTTTGGGTGAAATTTAACAAAAAATTCACCGTGAAAGTTGTTTTGGAGAAAAGCATGATATTTCTATTCGGCAATTGCATCCAATGTCATGTTTACAAACACAAATATCATATTTTCTCGGGTTTCTGAAGCTTTTTGCCTAGAAAACACGAATGTGTGGAGGATTTGAATCCATGTGGAACCAATTAGCGTTTGCCGGGAGAAAACAAAAACTTCCATGCTAAAATGCATTCCAAATCTTAAAGTCCCTAGAGAATGTCCAGAAAACACAAACAAACACAGAAGCTGTAGCAAGATCTGGGATTCAGATAGTCACAATACGCCAGACATATCTGCTTTCATCCCGGAAAATCCTGGAAAATTGTTGTGATTTTCAGGGGAAATGTAACCAAAAAACCACTGTGAAAGTGCTTTTGGAGAAAAGCACAATCTTTCTGTTCGGCAAATACATTCCATGTCATGTTTACAAATGCAAATATCATGTTTAATCAGGTTTCTGAAGCCTTCCGCCTAGAAAACACGAATGTGTGGAGGATTTGACACCAAGGGGAACCAATTAGAATTTGCCAGCAAAAAACAAAAACTTACATGATAAAATGCATTCAAAACTTGAAAGTCCATAGAGAATGTCCAGAAAACACAAACAGACACAGAGGCTGTAGCAAGATCTTGGATTGAGATTTCCACAGCACACCAGATATTTTTGTTTTCATCCAGGAGTATCTGGACAAATTGTTGTGGTTTTCAGGTATAATTTAACAAAAAACCACCGTGAAAGTGGTTTTGGAGAAAAGCACAATCTTTCTGTTCAGCAAATGCATCCAATGTCATGTTTACAAACACAAATATCATGTTTTCTCAGGTTTCTGAAGCTTTCTGCCTAGAAAACTCGAATGTGTGGAGGATTTATCTCCAGTGGAACCAATTAGCGTTTGCCGAGACAAAACAAAAAGTGTCATGATAAAAAGCATTCAAAAAGGTAAAGTCCGTAGAGAATGTCTAGAAAACACAAACAAACCCAGAGGCTGTAGCAAGATCTGGGATTGAGATAGCCACAACACGCCAGATATGTCTGCTTTCATCCCGAAAATCGTGACAAATTTTTGTGGAATTCGGGTGAAATTAAAAAAAAGAATGTTGAACCATCCCTGCATACCAGGGAAATTTAACCAAAAAATCATTGTCAAAGTGGTTTTGCAGAAAAGCACAATGTTTATGTTTGGCAAATTCATCCCATGTCATGTTTACAAACACAAATATCATGTTTTCTCAGGTTTCTGAAGCTTTCTCCCTAGAACACCGAATGTGTGAAGGATTTGACTCCAGGTAGAACCAATTATCGTCTGTGAGCAGAAAACAAAAAGTGTCATGCTAAAATGCATCCAAAACCTTAAAGTCCGTAGAGAATGTCCAGAAAACACAAACAAACAAAGAGGCTGTGGCAAGATCTGGGATTGAGATAGCCATAACACACCAGATATTTTTGTTTTCATCCAGGAGTATCTGGACAAATTGTTGTGGAATTTGGGTGAAATGTAACCAAAAAACCACCGTGAAAGTGGTGTTGGAAAAAAGCACAATCTTTCTGATCAGCAAATGCATCCCATGTCAAGTTTGCAAATGCAAGTATCATGTTTTATCGGGTTTCTGAAGCCTTCCGCCTAGAAAATGCGCATGTGTGGAGGATTTGACTCCATGTGGAACCAATTAGCGTTTGGCGGCAGAAAACAAAAACTTACATGCTTAAATGCATTCAAAACTTAAAGTCCATAGAGAATGTCCAGAAAACACAAACAAACACAGAGGCTGTAGCAAGATCTCAGATTGAGATAGCCACAACAAACCAGATATTTCTGCGTTCATCCCAGCATATCCGGACTAATTGTTGTGGTTTTCTGGTGAAATGTAACCAAAAAACCACCGTGAAAGTGGTTTTGCAGAAAAGCACAATCTTTCTGTTCGGCAAATGCATCCCATGTTATATTTACAAACACAAATATCATTTTCTCGGGTTTCTAAAACTTGCTAACTAGAAAACTCGTATGTGTGGAGGATTTGACCCCATGTGGAACCAATTAACGTTTGCCAGTAGAAAACAAAAAGCGACATGCTAAAAAGCATTCAAAACCGTAAAGTCCATAGAGAATG